>NC_091129.1:7370035-7735868 GCF_040183065.1 Periplaneta americana | reverse complement strand
GCATCTGACCGTGTGGCCTAATGGATAAGGCGTCGGACTTCGGATCCGAAGATTGCAGGTTCGAGTCCTGTCACGGTCGATGTAAATTTTTTATTCCGTAATATCGTTTCATATCATATCACTATTTATAATATTTTTCTTTCACTTATTTGTGCACTGTTTTACGGCAATAATAAAAGCAGAATTGACTTTAAGAGATGTGAATGAAGTCATTAAAGGTACAATGCAAGCGCTGTTACATCAAAATGTCAGAAGCTATTGTGATACCTAACCTTTTAGTGAAATGTTACGATGAGTTTTGCTTGGCATTTAGCCTCTCACAGTTCAGGGACACGCTTTCGAGGAACTAGACGATGTGATGGGTTGAA
Organism: Periplaneta americana; assembly: GCF_040183065.1. Taxonomy (NCBI): domain Eukaryota; kingdom Metazoa; phylum Arthropoda; class Insecta; order Blattodea; family Blattidae; genus Periplaneta; species Periplaneta americana. Next base: position 7,735,500 of record NC_091129.1, on the reverse strand, counting down.
ATGTAGTATTCCAGAAGTACGTATATTGGTCTGTTGGCGCATTTGTAGAACGGTTACTCCGTGGGAGACTCTTGCCGCCTACTAACATAACGCAATGATTACTCTTCGAGGCAATTATTAGATTCGTTGAGTGATAAGTTAGTGCGAGTTACGAGTCCGCCTTACAAAGAAACTGGATCTGTGTCTTCTCTTATCAACGGCGTCAGTGGACTACAGTTCATATGGATTCAGGGTATGTAAAACAGTTTCCTGTTCAATTTTTTTTTGTGGTTTTTTGTATATCGAAATGCAAACCGAGCTAGGGTTTTAGGACTTAGAGAGAAAACATAAAATCTAGTCGTGCTGTATTCAGTGAGCTATAAAATATTTGATTACGTGTTGTAATATTCTACTTTGATTTCCTGTTTTTAAACGGAACAAAACAAACTTGTGTATACATCTTGATAAATTTTATAGACATCACAATAACAAAAGTAGACAACAAACACACATTCAAAGTATACAGAAAACCAACAACACACATACACAACACATCCAACCACCCCACACAACACAAACAAGCTGCATTCCGAACAATGGTACACAGACTAGGTACTCAACATACCAATGAACCAACAGGATTACAACGAAGAACTAAACACAATCAAATACATAGCACAAGAAAACGGATACAACCCTAACATAATAGACAACATAATACGTAAGACAAAACAAAACCACAAAAAACAGAAGAATACAACACAAACACAAGAACACAAAAAATACATCACACTAACATACGAAAACAAAAACACACATAAAATTGCAACCTCATTCAAGTAATTAAACTACAACATCGCATACAGAACAAATAACACTCTACAAAAACATCTCAACACGCAAACAACACTAACAGATACAACCACACAGGCGTGTACAAACTCAAATGTAACACCTGCAACAACTTCTACATAGGACAGACAGGCAGATCATTTCAAACACGTTACAAAGAACACAACACAGCCATAACAAAATTACAAAACACCTCCACATATGCAGAACACATAACAAATGCCAATCACACCTACAGAGACATCAACACAGACATGGAAATACTGCACATCCAACCAAAAACCAGAAACTCAACACACTAGAACAATATGAAATATACAGACACACGAAAACACACCCCAACGATATTCTCCCCCCCCCCCCCGTCTATTATATTTACATTTATTTTCAGTATTAAATTTGATATTACATTTTTCTACGAATAGCAAATTATTTTATGAATTTCATGAACAAATACAGTATTTAAATATACAAAAAAATCTGAAGACATTAATTACATTCATAAATCTAAAGTACAAGTTAAAAATCTAAAGACATTTTTTGTTAGCACATTTTCGTTTACATGTAAATTGTACAAGATAAAACATCATTTACCTGTAACGTACTAGTTTTTTTTTACAGTAGTGTTTTATTATTAAAACAGATACAGAACAAAGACTTCATAAAATTATTTCAGAGGTAACTTAAACCCAAATAAAGATGTCATTCTACAAAACAATTCTACAAAAAGCATTATGGTAATATTCTCAACACACAACTCAATTTCAAAACACATACACTCTTTGACTCTACACTACGAACGCACCCACACAGGAAACAAGAGGCGCCAAGACCAACAACGACCAGTTCCGAAGATGGCCGAAAATAGGTCGAAACATGTTAACAAGGTACGTTAAAATTTAACACAAGAAAGTTCTTATCATACATATTCCGAAATAAACTCGTGGTCTGAACGCCTCTGGAAGGACGGGGTGGTGCTCGACCGGAAAGCATGAAAATGGCTGCCCGTTGTTTCAACGCAAATTTAGGAGACGTACGAATTTATTGTAGTGCTGGCATTAGAGGTCTGCACGGGCCGAAATTCTTAGGCCTGGCCCGGCCCGATGTGAACCCGATCCGAAACCCGAAATTAGCTTATAATTATCACCGGAGCCCGATTCGAAACCTGAGATTAGCTTAGAAAGACACGAACAAGTAGAGAACCAAAACAGTGGCGTAGAAACAATATGAGCTATTTAAACTTGTTTATTTTGCAACTGTCAGCAGACTAGGAGATAAAGCAGAGGTCAGGGGCCACAGAAGTCAGGAACAGCTGCGAGAGATATCAAAGATAGGTTTACTGGTAGTCAGTGCTGTTATGGTAATTTTTTTCTTGGCCATACTCCCCACCCCTTGTTTTCTCTCTTGAAATATATTTTACTCTTCTCTCTATATATCTTCGACTGTCATTTAATGATTTTTTTAATATTAAAGAAGAAGTAAATAAATTGTTTTGCTTTAAATTTCAATTATACAACAAGTTTGATTTAAAGAATACACCATGTAGCACCACCGTAGATGCATATTTGTCTCGATGAATCTTGGAGAGTGTATTTGCAGCACTTCTTGTTTTTCAACCATTTTTTAGCATTTGTGATAATTATTTCAGTTCTATCAGTATTTATATTTCCTCGTTGATCGAAATTGCGCGTGGAAATACGAATTCCAAGAAAGTCGATCGAGTGAGAATGAATGACTGAATGAATGAATGCATTGTTGCTTTGGAAGGTAGACTCTGATGTCAATTATTATTATGTTCCATTAAGAATTACAATCAGACGTCTCCAAAAGCCTACTCGCGAGTAAGCCCCTGAACGGAACCGAAGCCAGTACGTAGACCTAATGAGCGCGCTCCGCCTCACCCAGCTCCGTCTGTACTGTACTCAATGTTTATGCGCAAACGAAGAGCAGTGGCGGACTGCCATTATCACTGTGTTGGTTGGAGTGTTCCACCGTTTCACAATGTCTTCTAATCATGGACGTAGAATATTCAAGGATGAGTAAGAAGAGAAATTTTTTTTTGTGTTAGTGGGGAGAATGTGAAATGCTTAATTTGTTCGAAAATTCGTAAGGGTGTGTTAAAATTCAACATGCGACGACAATACTCGACTCTTCACAAAGAATGTCATACAATTACAGGCATGTTGGACATGTGAAAATAATTTATTTTGGGGCTATCTGTATAATTGTTGGTTATATATAGTAATCAGTATATTACAATACGTTTACACTCAAACTTACAGTTTTTCGTTTAATTTTAGGTGAAGTGCGTAGGCCTACAAATATTTTGATAAATATAAAACAAGAAAATACAAACACAAATCACACACGTGTCCTCAGTATTAAACAAAAAAAGCTTCTTGCTAGCTATGTTCTAGCTTGAAATATTAGAAAATCAATGAAGCCCTTTACAGAAGCATCATTTATAAAATCGTGCATACAGGACGTTACTAAAATACTGTGTCCAGAACAAAGTCAAACTTTAAGAAAATTAAATTGTTTCCAATTACAGTTCAGAGAAGGAATTTCAAGATTGTAAATGTAATTAAATCTGAAGTTTAAACTACAATTAACCAGTTTGTAGCTTACTCACTTGTATTGGACGAAAGCACAGATAGAAATGACAAAGCTCACCTAGCCATTTTCATCCGAGGAGTTAATGAACATTTTACTGTGTCTGAATGTCTTCTAGATGTAATTACAAAATACAACTGGAGAAGATCTTTTCCAGGCACTGAAAGGCACCATAGAACAGAAGAGGTTGGATTTGCAATGGCTTGTGTCCGTAGCAACAGACGGGGCTCCAGCTTCATAGTATGTCAAAATAATATACAAACGTGTGATATTTCTTATTCTTTTGATGTTATTACTTGTAAACATAAGCAGACCGTTGCCGCGATCCCCCACTGATCGCTCCTATCTGTTGAGGTACGAGAACAGTCTAGTATATACAGTCACGAAGCGTAATACTTACTAAATATGCAAACGTAAACAGTTGAAATATGCATCCATAGATAGTTGTTCATCACCAGGATCGCTACTATCGCCTCATCATAAACTCTTTCCCTAGCAGGCCATAAAATGTATTGTACATTCGATATCGCGTTCTTTTGAAAAAATTAACACCTTCCTTCCACTACTTAAATATGAAATACATAAGGTTTATATATTATTTTCATAAAATATATATTATATTCTATAAACTCACCTTCCTGGATCTTTCGGAAGGATAACTCTAACCTATTTTTCTTACAATTTATAGTACTACAAACGTCTTGTCCCATATTATTATTCAAATTATTGTATTTTAGCCATTTACAGTTATTTCAACCGATAACGAACTTTTCACAAAAATGCGAAATATGGCACAGTCAATGCCTTTTCGATCTAGACCAGGCCGTAATGTTTGTTTGGGTTTTCTGTTTCAGTGTATGGAGCTCAGTGAAATATTATAACTTTATTGCTAAGCTTTATTTAGTGTAATGTGTCCATAAGTTCCGTTTACTTCTTGTTGCATAATATGTTGCAGAAATAATTACAAAACTGTGTTATTTTAATGTGAAGAGAATTTTACGTGTTAACATAATCTTTTCGTGTCAACATTTCAAGTTTACAATGGAAGCTATTTTGAGGTTTAATAAAAAAGAATTTATATTGGGATTTCAATTTAGCACATCTACCTTCCTTAATTTTAGACAAAACATTTACCATACCACTCCTATGAAATTAGTGTACGTACAGTTGTGTTACTTCATCTCTTAAGTAGTAGATAAATACATTAAATACAATAATTCAGTACTCAATTTTAGTATTGAAATACAAATTGAATGTCCGGGGTATCATACATGACATTATGCTTAATTATAATGTATGATTGCGAATTTAGGAATATAAGTTAAAATATAGTAAACATAACCTATAATTTTCATATGAATGGCAGGGCATTGGAGATCACTAAATTAGACAGAAAGGGGCAACTGGTACAGTAAACATAACCTATAATTTCAATATATCTAAATATCCGTGCGGTGCAACTGAAAATTATTGAATGTGCATAAATGAATGTACAAGAATTTCGCAATATTCAATCGAAATAAAGGCAGGTATTACACATACGAACAACGTAATTTTCACACCAGAAATAATATTACATCTTAACTCGCAAGTAAATTATGTCTGAAGTGTCTCCTAATCATTGTTTTAAATTTTATTAATGGAATTACACTACATTTTACAGAAACATATGTTACTGTTTATGCATTCCAACTAATTTATATGGTTGAAACGCCGCCCTTCGTGATCGGGTTAAGCGAGTTACATGGTCTGCCTTACGGCCTGTAATAGATCACGATGGCTGTGGCACAGTCTATTGTTCATAGTACTCTCAGCGCTCCAAGCGGCTAGCAACTACCGCGAGATTTGCAAAAAATCACCCCAAGCTTCGTGACTGTATATAGTAGACTGAGGTACGAATCTCTCCACCTTCTCTAGCCTTACAGCACACTGTTCGGCGCGCAGCATCGAGAGCACGAATAACGATACGCTTTTTGGAAACCTCTTACTTACTTTCTTACAAAAGGCTTTTAAGGAACCCGGAGGTTCATTGCCGCCCTCAAATAAGCCCGCCATCGGTCCCTATCCTGTGCAAGATTAATCCAGTCTCTATCATCATATCCCACCTCCCTCAAATCCATTTTAATATTTTCTTCTCATCTATGTCTCGGCCTCCCCAAAGGTCATTTCCCCTCTGGCCTCCCAACTAACACTCTATATGCATTTCTGGATTCGCCCATACGTGCTACATGTCCTGCCCATCTCAAACGTCTGGATTCAATGTTCCTAATTATGTCAGGTGAAGAATACAATGCGTGCAGTTCTGCGTTGTGTAACTTTCTCCATTCTCCTGTAACTTCATCCCGCTTAGCCCCAAATATTTTCCTAAGAATCTTATTCTCAAACACCCTTAACCTATGTTCCTCTCTCAGAGTGAGAGTCCAAGTTTCACAACCATACAGAACAACCGGTAATATAACTATTTTATAAATTCGAACTTTCAGATTTTTTGACAACAGACTAGATGATGAAAGCTTTTCAACCGAATAATAACACGCATTTCCCATATTTATTCTGCGTTTAATTTCCTCCCGAGTGTCATTTATATTTGTTACTGTTGCTCCAAGATATTTGAATTTTTCCACCTCTTCGAAGGATAAATCTTCAATTTTTATAGTTCCATTTCGTACAATATTCTGGTCACGAGACATAATCATATACTTTGTCTTTTCGGGATTTACTTCCAACCATATCGCATTACTTGCTTCAAGTAGAATTTCCGCGTTTTCCCTAATCGTTTGTGGATTTTCTCCTAACATATTCACGTCATCCTCATAGACAAGAAGCTGATGTAACCCGTTCAATTCCAAACCCTGTCTGTTATCCTGAACTTTCCTAATGGCATATTCTAGAGCAAAGTTAAAAAGTAAAGGTGATAGTGCATCTCCCTGCTTTAGCCCGCAGTGAATTGGAAAAGCATCAGATAGAAACTGGCCTATACGGACTCTGCTGTATGTTTCACTGAGACACATTTTAATTAATCGAACAAGTTTCTTGGGAATACAAAATTCAATAAGAATATCATATAATACTTCCCTCTTAACCGAGTCCTCTGATTACAATAAATAAGAATGTGGAAATAGAAGAAGAAATAGCACGTAAATAAAATTAAACATACTGTAGGTATCGGAATGAAAAATCAAATTTTAAATAGTGCTCGTAGTCGCGAGGCCCTAGGCGACAGCCTGTTTCGCCTTTATGTAGCGCCGCCTTTGGTCTACTGTTCTGGATGGGTGCCGGAGGACAAAACAAAAACTTAACAAATACATAAATATACAAAACACAACACAAACACAAGAACGCAAGAAATACATCACACTAACATATGAAAACAAAAACACACATAAAATCGCATCTTCATTCAGGAAACAGAAATACAACATAACATACAGAACAGAAAACACTCTACAAAGACATCTCAACACACAAAAAACACAAACAAATAAATACGACCACACAGGTGTATACAAACTCACATGTAATAGTTGCGACAAGTTCTACATAGGACAGACAGGCAGGTCATTCCAAACTCGCTACAAAGAAGACATTAAAGCTATAACCAGAGGACACAATACATCTACATACGCCGATCACATAACCAATGCCAACCATACATACAATAACATAAATACGGACATGGAAATCCTACACACACAACCCAAGAACCAAAAACTCAACACACTAGAACAATACGAAATATACAAACACACTAAAACACACCCCGATCAAATACTCAACACACAGATCAATTTCAGTATACACACACACTATTCGACTCCACAATCCAACACATTACAACAATAAAACACACCCTCCTAACAGGCAGAGAAGTTCGAGATGACGCCGCGATCTAGTAGGCTCTGATGATGGTGCGTGATGCACTGAACAGCTGTAAGCCGGACGAATATTACATATTTAACACGAGTAAGTCCACTAGTTCATCAATTAATTATATTCAAGTGTTAAAAGTGGTGTACGCAAGATTCAAAAATGGAATAATAAATTCCTACATTTCTCCCGGTGGGTGGTAGGGACTATTTGAGTGTTTATTACACTAAATTAGTGACAATCTATATTTTCAGCGTACTTGCCTTCCATGTATACATAAAAATCGGCGCCCATGTCCGCGGTGAGATCGACTTAGCCTTTGTCATTAGTTTTATTTAAAATTAATGGTTGCTGTCAAGAATGCATAATACGAACACGACCGCTCTGCCAGCTGATTTACCACGCCGTTGATTTTACACTGCACATTAATTACACTGTTGATTGTCACAAGCTGCCCTCCCCATGAAATTACGAGACTGAAACGTTGAAGCAACGTAAATGCAAATATAGGCCTTCACTAACAATTATTATTTTCAAAATGATTCAAATTCTTTAGCAAGCATGGCATCGATTTCATCGTTAAAGCTGGTTTACAACAAACCGGGAACGGAAACGACAAAGAGAATGACAACGGAAATAATTTTAAAAGAAATGTATTTAAATAAGATCATTCACAATTAACGAGAAGCTTGCAGGAATCCGGGAACGGGAACGAAGAGTTGGCTAAGTTTGAACTTTGCCGTTCTCGTTTCAGTTCACAGTCTACTATAAAGGCTGGTTCACAATAAACCGGAAACGAGAATCGGAACGAAAACGGTAAAATTGTTAAAATGTGTACATTTAAATGTGAGCATTCGCAATTAACGAAAAGCTTGCCGGAGCCCGGGATCGGGAACGGAGAGTTGGCCAAGTTTCAACTTTGGCGTCCACGTTTCCGATCACAGCCCACTAGATTCATTCTATTGCCATCTAAAAGCTATTTTGTCGTTGTATATTTTGTAGCAAGAAGACCGTGACATAAACTATGCATTATTTTGTTCTGTGCTGTGCATCATGGAGCAAGTTTTATTTGATGAGATTCTAATATTGAGTGTTGAGGAAAATCCTCACGTTTACGATAAGCGGCGCGCCTCGTATAAAGATGAAAAAATGAAGGAGAATACGTGGCTTTCAATAGCTTCATCTTTTAACACTGATAGTAAGTGAATCATATTTTATTACTGTATTGGTTGTATACATTTTTATTAGTTGATATTAGAGGAATAAATGATAATAAATTAATTTCTAATCCTATTCATGCCCGTATTACACACTACATATTCACGCTTCAATTCAATGACTACTGTTGTGTTCATTTTTGTTCTATTACAAATGTTTCTTCTCTAATTATTTTACGTTATGGTAGACTTAAAATAGGTTGTGATAATAAAGATGCATGGGCATATTTATAGTACCGTACCTAGTGAAATGTTTCAGTTGAAATTTCGAAGTTCGTTAACTTGTGTTTATGTTGGCTGCCTTGTACTTATGAGAGAACGTCATTGGGCAATTATGCACAAATAACATCAGAATGCGTAATATCGACTTTACATATCGTTATTGACATGCATATCGATATGCATAGTCGTCTACGTTCTCGGTTTATTGTGAATCAAAAATTTTCATATTCACGTCCTCTGCTTCTCGTTTTCATTCTGGTTCTCGTTCCCGGTTTATTGTGAACCAGCCTTAATAGATTCATTCTGTTGTCACCAAAAAGCTATTTGGTCGTCGTATATTTTGTAGCAAGGAGACTGTGACATAATATCTTGTCCATTCATTGCTTGTAACTAACACACAAATTCAGTAGAATCACTTTCTATATACGCTACGTGTATAGTCTGTATGACCTGACTACCACTTGAATTGAATTCTTAAATATTCCTTGTCTTGAATTTCGAAGTTGGTTAACCTGTGTTTATGTTGGCTGGCTGGTACTCATGAGAGATTTCCATTGATAAAAATAACATCACAATGCGTAATATCGACTTTACATATCTTTATTGACATACATATCGATATCCATAACCGTTTCCGTTCTCGGTTTATTGTGAATAAAAATCTTCACGTTTACGTTCTTCACTTCCCGTTCTTGTTATGGTTCTCGTTCCCGGTTTATTGTGGATCAGTCTTAACTCATACTCATTTGAAATCCAAACTGAACTTCGAGTTTCACCTCATTCACGCTCTATGGATACTCCTGTGTCGTCATCTGTGTCGTCATCTACAAAATAGTCCCATGCTGGGTTACAAAAAAAAAAATAAACCTTTAAATAATACACAGTGGACCAAAAAAAGGCACAAAATTAGAAATACTCTATTTTCGGAAATACATAACATTAAAGATGACTTTAAAGATGAACAGGACTTTTATTATGTTTTTTAGGCTCAATTAAAATCTTACGGATACACAATGATGCGAAAAATTTGGTTTTTGAAGACAATTTATTAGCCTACTTCAAAATGCAACAATTGAATGTTGGTAAAATTAATAATAATTAATTATCTTTAAAATAATCAAAATTAAAAATGATTCTCTATATGACCGCCATTTGCCCGCACAACCATTTGTAGGCGTCTTCTCCATTGTCCAATAGCACTGGATATCTGTCTTTGATCAAGCCGGTCCCAACATTCAAGAAGGCGTTGTCTTAAATGTTCAATATTACGAATTCTTGTTTTGTAGTAAACTGCTTTTTGTAGTTGACTCCGTACAAAATAGTACATAGGATTAAGATCTCGTTTGAAACACCAGCGGAAACCATCAGAGAATCTGAGAAATGCGATCTTTCACGCAATAATCTCTCAGGAGGGATATCATGTCCGTATCTTGCTAATCAATCGTTGTACACTTGAAACAGACCATTCTCGCAGAGCGTAGTTCCTTACAATTTGACGGGCAGATAAATTATCATATTGGTGCAAATGTTTAATGAAAATCTTGTCTTCGTTCGTTAAGCGACCCATTATTCACAAAATGAGAACTCAAAACGGAAGAAAACAAATGACGATAGCACAACAAACGGCTTGAAGCTGAACTCGTAAGACCATAATGCTTAGTTCAGCATAAACGATCGATTTTGCACTGCCTTACAAAAAATAAAAGATAACGTGTAATAAACGTGAATAAATTAAATATTACAGTACTTTCCCGATCTACAAGGACTGTGATTTTGCCTGTGAAATAAACTTTGAAGTGAAATCATTAGCTACTGGAATATAACCATTTAAATTTTGTACCTTTTATGGCTCACTGTGTATTTATATTCCTTCATTAGTTAGTGAACCTTTAAAGTTAGTGGATTGTCGGGTTGCAGAAGAGACATTTAACGGGCCACTAGTTATTGAATCGTTAACCAAACATCTTCGGATTTCCCGTGGCTCGAAGGTAAAAAAACAAAGGAGTTACTATATTAAATTCATGTTAAACATGCATTTATATATAAACTTGTTCAGTGTTGGCCATGTTATGACTAAGCTTGGCTAACGAGAAAGACAGGCTACGGCGCGACGTTACATTCTTTGTCATAACATGGCCAACATGGAACAGGTTTATATATAAATGCACGTTTAATACGAGTTTAATATAGCAATTCTTTTGTCTGTGGATTTCACAAGTGACGCAATATTGGACGTGAATGAATAAAAATTGAACATCGATCGCTAGATGACGTGTGGCACTGTTATTGTTGTGAAAATATGCAATAAAATTAGGCTAATATGGACCAGAAAAAAGCAGAAAGAGAAATTTTAGCGAGAAAGATAAATATGCTTGTTTGTTATTAGAAATAACGCAAGAGTGCTTTGACTTTATAGAAAATAAAAAAATAGACGACTGAGCACATAACCTCTTCGCCAAACGATGAACTAGAAATAAATAATAATTCGCTATTCGAAGAATGAATAAATACATAGATTAAATAAATAGATGGATGGATAGATAGATAGATAGATAGATAGACAGACAGACAGACAGACAGACAGACAGACAGACAGACAGACAGACAGACAGACAGACAGACAGACAGATAGATAGACAGACAGACAGACAGACAGATAGATAGATAGATAGATAGATAGATAGATAGATAGATAGATAGATAGATAGATAGATAGATAGATAGATAGATAGACAGAGAGACAGACAGATAGATAGACAGAGAGAGAGATAGATAGATAGACAGACAGAGAGACAGATAGATAGATAGATAGATAGACAGACAGAGAGACAGACAGATAGATAGATAGATAGATAGATAGATAGACAGACAGACAGACAGACAGACAGATAGATAGATAGATAGACAGAGAGACAGACAGACAGATAGATAGATAGATAGATAGATAGATAGATAGATAGATAGATAGACAGACAGAGAGACAGACAGATAGATAGACAGCGAGAGAGACAGATAGATAGATAGACAGACAGAGAGAGAGACAGATAGATAGATAGATAGATAGATAGACAGATAGACAGATAGACAGACAGACAGACAGACAGATTTGCTCAGAGTCGTCCTGATTAGCCTGATAATGGAACCTATATGTAGTAGTTATGAAACATTGGAAATGCCAAGTTTTAGCACACGGTGGATTACCCAAAAGCCCAATTCTAATCTCGGTCACCGTAAAAGCCTAAAATATCATATACCCCAAAAGATCTTTAGACGAAAATTAAATGCGATTAAAAATAGTAATTCTATGGCAAGCGAGGATGTAGTGATTCGGAAAGTGATTTATAGACAACTACGAAAATCATTTCTCGTTGAACCCAAAGCTCTTAACGTTGCTGTTGGTCAGCATAAAGTCATCAAGAGACACGTTAAGGTATATGTACACCTACAAAACGCAAAAAATGATGAAAAATTAGAATTTTCAAAATATAACTATTTTAATAGAGAATTTTCTCCCCTTTAATTTGATATAAACATTTTCGATTTATGCCCTATGGTTTTTCAGATAAGTCCCATTTGCCAAAATGCTGCATCATCAGCCACGGTCACTTACTTTTGGAGTGCATTACTTTTGGAGTGATCCTCGTAGCAGTCAATCCCCTCGTCCAGCATTGCTTGTAAAATAAACTTCTTTCTAGTCCCGAAATAGATGCATAGATATCTGAGCATGATCATTAGATTGAAAAAACCTTTTCACATAATGAAGTAATTTATAATCTTTTACTGTTAGTCATAAAACTGTAAATTTGTGTGTCAATGATGTTGTACGTCATTTTAATAAGAGTCCAAATGTAGAAATTACAATTCTGAGGAGGATGGGCATAAACCCTGGGACAAACCCATCGCAGGATTTGTTACATCAATGGAAATAGGGACAAAAATGCGAAAAAAAACATTCAACACCTGAAGTTAAAACAAGGCGGAGGTATTTGAGAGGCAGAAAGAAGCTGAAACTGGACCGACATGAAGCTGCTTAAGGGGTGACATATGATGATGGAGTCTTCTGGGCTCTGAAAGTTTGTGGCTCATTTCCTGTAAATAGTAATTTTAGAATATTTAATTCTTTCAAACATGATATCTCAGCCAAATATGGTGATACCAAGAAGATATTGGTGTCGTTTTGAAGCCTGAAATGTCCCCCAGTGCCTGACAATGAGTAAACTAACATTAATATAATTAATAATTATCTATGGATTTTTTACATGATATATGCAACATAAAATATTATTGTAAGTTACATATATGGTAATGGCGGCCGGGTAGCTCAGTTGGTAGAGCAGCTGGCTACGGACTGGAAGGTCCGGGGTTCGATCCTACGTGGTGACAGGATTTTTTCTCGTTGCCAAACTTTTAGAACGGCCCCGAGGTTCACTCCAGCCTCCTATAAAATTGAGTACCGGGTCTTTCCCGGGGGTAAAAGGCAGTCAGAGCGTGGAGCCGACCACACCACCTCATTCTAGTGCCGAGGTCATGGAAAGCATGGGGTTCTACTTCCATGCCCCCCAAGTGCCTTCATGGCATGTTACGGGGATACCTTTACCTTTTTACCTTTACATATATGGTAATATTTAATTAATGTAAATGAAAATAAAAAATAGCTCTATGTCAGAACTAAAGAATAGTTTTAGCTATAAAACAGTGAAAAAACTGTGGCTCTATCTTGAAAACTGCATGAGCTATCACGTTTCGAGTTGTATGTCAAAATTGTAAACAAAATTTTTATAAATAATTTAGACATAATTTCAAGGGATCTGTTCACTTCATTCTCTTTCTGGTACCATTCTCAATTGTACAAAAATTTTACAGAGCAAAATTATGCAAAACAAATTTTTTGTAGGTAAAGATGTACATGTACCTTAACGTTGCTGTTGGTCATCATAAATAAAGTTTTCATCAAGAGACATGTTAATCCTGCAGTGCCACGCTTCAACGCCAAGCTGTTTGCTCCTTGACCTGCTCTCCAATTTAAACCATTTTGCTCTATTATTACATCACTTTTGCACCATCCACAAATATTGTTTTGCTCTTACGTCCATCAGCGGTTAGAATATATGCAGTAAATTCTAGCTACACGCAGGGGTTAGATTTCTAGGAAACCCCGAGAATACGGAACTATTGATCCTATGGGGAAAGAGAAGTTAAATTCCTGCCGAAAACTTACCACCATACACTTCTACTAATTTCACCATAAACTCACTATTTCGTGCACCATTTTTGTAAAGAGCACCTTGCTTATTATATTGTGTCTTTTACAAACGCATTTTATGAGTATTTTGTGTACACCAGTGGTTGCCAAGCGCTACGAAATTGTCACGTAACAGAAATGCAATTCGCACGCCACTTTCGCAGAGAGGGGTGGAGTGGGTATTTCTTCAGGTAATGCAGTGAATGGCAGTGCAGAGACGGACTGTGACCGGAAAACAAAAACAATATAATATTCTTCTATTTATTAGCTATACAGGGTGATTCACGAGGAATTTACCGCCGCTTACGGAGCTTATTTCCGAAGACATTCCGAGAAAAATAGTAATATGCGTTACAAGAGCGGTATGTTGATGTTTTCATGTTCGAGGAAAAGATTGAAAAAGCGCTCGTTTCATAAACAAACGTACTCGCGTCTTAATTACTATCATTATAGGCTCGTTGCATAATGTACTATTAACATAGTAATATAAGGTAAGTATATCACTACACTGCTGACTCATTTCACCATATGTGATTGAAATAAAATGTGTGACATGAAGAGAAGGTATTTGTAATTCCATTAGTAATAGAGGCTTTAGAAAATTCCTGATATTTTACCAAAATACGTGAAAAAACCAGATGGAGTTTCATCTAAAAAAGTTGACACGTAACGGCCACATTCTCCTGAGGCAGCAATGAACTTGCGATGGATGGATTTTTTGGACGTGTGGCTGGAGTACAATACAGAATTGGAACTGTCCCAGCACAGCTTTTAGCTCTACCAGTAAAATATTTTAACGGACACTCCGTGTCTCGTTTGATGCAAGAGCCAACTATTGTTCAGGGCTTCTATAACGAAGCAAAATATAATTCCTGATCTGCTATTAGTTTTAGTCAGATCGAAGATTTGGATTGGATCTTATGAAGGAAATAGTGAGGACCTATATCGCATAACAAATTATATTATAATACGCGATATAATATTATGTACTGGGTGGCCCATCTCCCGTTTGAATGCGAATGCGATATTTTGACTGCTTGAAATTCCATTATAGTATTCTGTCGTATCATTTCATAACGAAATGAGTAAACGGCTGCAACAATGGACAATTTTCTGCAATAATCAATTATTGGCATCCTTCCTGTCAGATATGAAGGAAATAATTTAAATACCGATATACTGATATTGCAATATATTGCAAACCTAATTACGATAAACGATATATATCGTAAAAAATATATCGATATATCGAAACGATTAACGATATATCGCTATTCCGTTAACAAATTAATAGATACTAATGCAATTACATTTGCAGATATAGGCTACCAGAGTGCTGCATTGGAGTTAAATCGCTCGCTTGAACTCGGTCGAGTGTCGCACCCTCGAGTGAGATACGATCGGTCGTGATACGCTCGTATTAAATAGAAGCACAGTACAAGGTCATCTCACCGACATGTCTTATCTTGTATGGAAGGCGACAGATAAGATACACATATGTTTTGCTCACACGGTAAAAATAAGGTTTTATTTTCTGCGTTTATGACAAACGTTTAATGGAACAGTCAATGGAACGTACCAAAACAGTAACATGAAGTTATAAATAAAATAGTATGAAAAACTTCGATATACAGTTATTATTGCTAATTAATAATTATTCAATATTTGATTTACCACATATATAATATGATAGGTCCATGCATAGTGTTCCGCCTATATACTGCGACAATGTAGAAACGTTTTACAAAATATTATTGATATAGCAGTAGATTAATAACAATATTAGTACAGAGATAACGTCACAGAAAATATAATAAAACGAATAATCATGCTACACAACTGTTACAGACGCAAAGATTGACACTAATTATTATAGATTATTATTATTATTATTATTATTATTATTATTATTATTATTATTATTATTATTATTATTATTTGGGGCTAACCGGGATGAAGTTACAGGAGAATGGAGAAAGTTACACAACACAGAACTGCACGCATTGTATTCTTCACCTGACATAATTAGGAACTTAAAATCCAGACGTTTGAGATGGGCAGGGCATGTAGCACGTATGGGTGAATCCAGAAATGCATATAGAGTGTTAGTTGGGAGACCGGAGGGAAAAAGACCTTTAGGGAGGCCGAGACGTAGATGGGAGGATAATATTAAAATGGATTTGAGGGAGGTGGGGTATGATGATAGAGACTGGCTTAATCTTGCACAGGATAGGGACCGATGGCGGGCTTATGTGAGGGCGGCAATGAACCTTCGGGTTCCTTAATAGCCATTTGTAAGTAAGTAAGTATTATTATTATTATTATTATTATTATTATTATTATTATTACTAGAAAACTTGATACAGTTCTTGCATTATCGTGATTGTGTTCTCCGTTTATAATAATTACATTTACATCCAATAACATCTATCAGATGTGGCAAAAACAAAATCCCTCCTGTAGAAAAAAAAAAAAAAAAAAAAAACATTTACCTACAACATTTATATTACATTTTAAAGCAAATTTTGTAGTTGTACTATAGAGAGGTTAGTTAAACACTGCAAAGTTTTGAAATGATAAACATCTATGATGTTACTACACAGTTTATCACTGTAACAAGAACGAATGTCAAACGCTCGGCTTATACCGTTCGAGGATTTATCGCCCGTGACAATTTTACCCATCATGCTTGTGCGCTACCTATCGGATTATGCTATGAACTACTTAGCGCTCGAGCGAAAATGTCCGATGCAGACCTCTGTAGGCTACATTTATTACAATAAACTTACTTAAATTTTAATAGCCTATTCTTTACTAGCATTGAAATTAACATCAAAAGTCAAAAGATTAAATGTAAAATTGCAACGATAAACAATACATTTTCAATACCATAATTATGTAGTTCTTAACCTAAATCAAAATTATGGTGGAGGTAAGATGAGTTTAAATGACACGATGGGAAAGTGTTAAGTGAACTCTATATGGGTCAGTATTTGATATCGAAACATTTATTCATTAATTCACAGTGTTCTGCCGATGAGCAGCCTTAAGATAAGATGTGTAATTCCTAAGTTATTGATTGTTGTCTGCTTGCCGGTGATGATATTACATTAATATTAATTTCTTACCTTACTTTCTGCTTTATAAAGTTTAGTATACTCGTATTAAAACAATTATATTTTGTGATTGGAGATAGAAGTTATCCCTGGCAAGGATGTTAATATGCATTTATTAGAGGGGGTAACTTTCCAACAGGGGGAAATCCCCCCATCCCCCCTTAATTCACACCCTGCATATAAAAAACTAAAATGAGTTCTTACAGTGACTATTACACTTTTACTACGTCACACTACTTTTGACCAATAAAACGATACGAAAGGACGTCTTTCAACCAATCATGGTTGCTTATCGCACAATTTTATCGCGTCCCTAGCATTTGTTTAATTTTATCGCGTCCCTAGCATTTGTTTATTTTTATCACTACCCTAGCATTTGTTTCTTTGTTTGCCAACATTTCAAACTGCACTGGTCTGTAAGTCAAATAACAGAAAATTACAAACCACTCCAGTCGATGCATAGCACTTTCAAATATGACTCGCATTTTGGCATTCAAGAACAAGAATTAATAAAGATCACTGGTCATATATGAAGAGCAGCATTCGCAAATCCTGAATAAGTTGAGGGATACACCAAGTACATCAACGAGTTCACTTCTTTTACGCACACGTCCAATATAACATCAACTAAAGCATTCACATTTGAAAATTGTACTTTCAATAATTGTTCCTTTTAAAATTATTAATGTTTATTTTTTATTTCATCATCGTTAATTAAAACTTTTCTAACACTTATTTATATTGTTTAGGTTATGTTATAGCTTCTGCTATATGATATTATGGATAGTCACGTATCAGAGATTGTTTAATACTAAGATTTATTGAAAATCATCTGTCAAGTGACGTTGATTACTGGGGTCCGGATGATTGAAGTGGAATGCAACTGTTTAATAAAAATGAAACTGAATCAACAAAGCCTTCTTGACCAGTAACCGTCCACAGAATTCAATGAAGATTCCATAGTTGGCACAACTGATAACAAGAAAACGTAATCATAAAACACTACTGCCATCTAGCGTAATGTTGAGATGGTACAATAATACATTTGAAGACAGTTGTATTTTCGTAAGCCAATTAATATTTTATTGTATTGGAGTACTTTATTTCTTCTAATCTTTATATACTTTCTTCTAATCGTGTAACAGTCAGTTAAATCCCACTCGAGTTTTGATTTTCTCTAGATAAATCAAAACCTCTAGTGAGATTACTGTTGATAAAAGAAATACTGCCTTGGAACATCTTAAGCCAAACTCAGTACAACATGATTTCGTTTTAATTAATCTTCAATTGCCTGTCATGTGTGCTTTCAACTACGTCATTGACATTCTTTATCACAGCTGTGAATGCTTCATCCAGGTGGTAACTAATAATATTAATCTGACGTGCCTTGTGCTACGCAGTTGATCCAGGTGTGTTTTACTACACATATGATTGATCATGTAATTTGCTTTCACAAGGGATTAAGAGCCATGCTGAATATTTGTTCGTTATTATTAACGTATGCCATTATTTCAAAAGTAGCAGAAGTTTTAGACCTTGTGTTTAGTATTGGTGTATCTTAATATATAAAATTGAATGTAGTATGTATGTGTGTATGTTCTCTATACAAATCTACACGCTTTGACCGATATGTGCCAAAGTTTGCACATTTAACCTTCATAACCAGGAGAAGAACGTAGGTTACATTAAAATTGTGCAAATGGAAGTTAAACTAATAAAAAATATAAAAAATAAAAATAAATACGGTCAAACATTCCTGTGTAATACTAAAATGCAATCTTCTATAGTCAATTGTTTTTTATTATTGTATTCAACATCGACTTTCACGAGGCCATGGAAATTTTAACACGAAATTAAATTACATTGTTGTTACAGATCATGAAGGCTAAAACTAGATAATTTATGCAATAAGTATCTTTACGCAGTCCAGGACCGTATTATGAATTTCTCGATGCAGTTGTAGATAGTGAGCAGACTGTGTTTTATCCAACTGAATTCTAGAATTCTTTCAAACTACAAGGATTGCTACCACATAATTTACTTAATATTAAATAACCAGAAGTACTATTGCGAAATATTGACCCACCGAAATTATGCACCAACAAGATTGGTGTGAAGAATCATGCGAAACGTAATAGAAGTGGTAATATTAACTGGAAAAACGAAAGATGATGTTTTTATCTTGCGTATTTCTATGATACCCATTCGATTTTAAGCAAGTGCAATTACAGTGCGACTAACATTTGTAATCGCCATATTAAAATGAAGCTCAAGGACAGTAGCTCTAAGTTGCAGACAATGACTAAAAAACTGCGTCTTTTTCACATCCTCGACTATATTTTATACAAAGGAGTGGAAAAAAAAATATATTTTACACATATCAAAAAGCAATTCAATGATATTTCTGTCATGTTGTTAATGTAGTATGTGAATGTACGTAAAGCGACTGAAAATAACAGTGTATTAATTATGATAGGCCTATATATGTCTATCAAAATATTGTTGTTCATGTCCGGAAATATGTTACTGCGAAATTCTATCTGTATAATCAAGTTGCAAATGTAGTATGTTACGCACTCTCTTAATTTCTAAAATACCGTTAAGCCTATACGTCTCCCACAATATTAGTTTTTATGTTAAAAAAAGACTTATTGCAAGTTTATATTGTATCTGTATTCTGTGTATAAAATAAGAATTAATATACTATGTTCTGAATTTGTGAGATATAGTTTTCCAAATCATATTTAAAAAAAACGGGTATGATATAAGTGGATGTACAGCGGTCAAGGGGTAAAAAATCTTCCAATATAAATTAAATTATATATATACATATTGATTCGATGCTGAAACTGATCAGAAAGAGGAAAAGGAATAATGTTTTCGTTGGGTTTTACTCTGTTTATAGTTTGATTTTTCTATTATTTTATTTGTATTTTTGGCGGTGTGGAAGAGAAGGCCTAATGGTCTTAACTACACCAGATTAATAAATAAAAACAAATAAATATATAAATTAAAAAAAAAAACGTTGAACGTCGGGCACATGATGATATGTTTTCTTTTCGGTGCCTGATTTACAACTATTTTAAATTGAATTAACGCTGGCAGGCATTTCGCTAAGGAGTTCATCAATTCATGTAAGTGACAAGTAAAGATTCATCTTAGATTAGTAAAGATAATTCGTTTTGGTTGTCTA
The DNA here is from genome assembly GCF_040183065.1 of Periplaneta americana. NCBI lineage: Eukaryota > Metazoa > Arthropoda > Insecta > Blattodea > Blattidae > Periplaneta > Periplaneta americana. The sequence goes on along the minus strand of NC_091129.1, from coordinate 7,715,199 downwards.
TAGTTAGGTTTCCGAGATTTCCGAAAATGTAATAATCAGTTTAATTAATAATAGAGGAAGAAAGGAAAACCCGTGCAACGCCGGGTGCTTTCAGTTAGTTAGGCCTATAAATAAAAAAGAAAAAAGACGTAGGCACACAGCCGATTATGCCTCGTTATGGTCAAATCCACTAATATCACATGATAAGAAGCACTGCCACAAAATGTAAAGTATTTAGTGTAAGTAAGTACATAAGCCACAAACCACAAACAGAGAGAATTACTTGGTTCATAATGGGTTTCACCAAGATTCACTATGTTTTTAATGAATCATTAAATTTATTTACTGGTCCATGAAATTATTTTTATAGCTCAGTAAGCATCTTTAGCCCTAACGAACTAGTAAAGCTATCATTAGTTTAGTGATAGAAATGTTCGTTTTTAAATATTTAATGGTTCACTAGTATTCCCAAGAAACTAGTTCGATTAATTAAAATGTGTCTCACTCAGTGAAACATACAGCAGAGTCCGTATAGGTCAGTTTCTATCTGATGCTTTTCCAATTCACTGTGGGCTAAAGCAGGGAGATGCACTATCACCTTTACTTTTTAACTTCGCTTTAGAATATGCCATTAGGAAAGTTCAGGATAACAGAGAGGGTTTGGAATTGAACGGGTTACATCAGCTTCTTGTCTATGCCGATGACGTGAATATGTTAGGAGAAAATACACAAACGATTAGGGAAAACACGGGAATTTTACTTGAAGCAAGTAAAGCGATAGGGTTGGAAGTAAATCCCGAAAAGACTAAGTATATGATTATGTCTCGTGACCAGAATATTGTACGAAATGGAAATATAAAAATTGGAGATTTATCTTTGGAAGAGGTCGAAAAGTTCAAATATCTTGGAGCAACAGTAACAAATATAAATGATAATCGGGAGGAAATTAAACGCAGAATAAATATGGGAAATGCGTGTTATTATTCGGTTGAGAAGCTTTTGTCTTCTAGTCTGCTGTCAAAAAATCTGAAAGTTAGAATTTATAAAACAGTTATATTACCGGTTTTTCTTTATGGTTGTGAAACTTGGACTCTCACTTTGACAGAGAAACAGAGATTAAGGGTGTTTGAGAATAAGGTTCTTAGGAAAATATTTGGGGCTAAGAGGGATGAAGTTACAGGAGAATGGAGAAAGTTACACAACGCAGAACTGCACGCATTGTATTCTTCACCTGACATAATTAGGAACATTAAATCCAGACGTTTGAGATGGGCAGGGCATGTAGCACGTATTGGCGAATCCAGAAATGCATATAGAGTGTTAATTGGGAGGCCGGAGGGAAAAAGGCTTTTGGGGAGACCGAGACTTAGATGGGAGGATAATATTAAAATGGATTTGAAGGAGATGGGATATGATGATAGAGAATGGATTAATCTTGCTCAGAATAGGGGTCGATGGCGGGCTTATGTGAGGGCGGCAATGAACCTTCGGGTTCCTTAAAAGCCATTTGTAAGTAAGTAATGGTTCACTAGTTGCAATACAATATGGCGGAACGTTTCGACGCAGAATTGTTACATCTGAAACTACTCGAAAATAAAGAGCCAGATGGAGAAAATGTTAACAGTTTAAGAAACAATCATTTTGAAAATTTGAATGACACAATATTTCACGAAAAATACCGCGTCACGAAGATCGTGGTACTCGAAATATTAGAAGGAACTGATCATAGGTTAGAATATTATCAGAATAGCTGAAACTAGTCAACTAGGTAATATACAACTTAGTTTTTATTTTAACACATGGAAGTGTTATTATAACTATATATACCTAAGAAATATTAGTAAATTAATACATAATGTAGACCTACATTCAAGCATAACAAAATTTAATTGGTATATTAACTTCCATTTGAAGAGTCCGCTGCAAGAAAGATGGATGTCACTTTCTTGTCGAAAATGAACCAAGACTGGCAATGCAGAGCTTAAGACATATAGAATGTACATAGAGATTTACTGATAGTCATTGTCCAGTAATGATCGGAAAATCACAGTTAAGCTTTGAGCGCTAAGCATTTCAAACTTTCAATCGCTTCTCCTGCAAAATGTATTCCAAATGACATCCATCATTCTTGCAGTAGACTCTTCATTTATTAGAATTAAATTTACTCGCGCATTGAACGTCTACCTTGAAATAGTTATTTAACACAGCATCGAGTTTCTACGTTCTTTTAGCTCTGCAACTTTACTTCACAGTACAGTAAATTCATAAGTAGACTTCGTTGAATTGCCACACGCAATATGCAATCAGGTTGCCGATGTACGGTAGTATAGAAGAGGTGAGCGACCGCCCGGTCTCGTAGTATAAGCAGTTCATGTTAAGAGTTGTGACCGGTCCAAATAGATAGAGCAGCTACAGATAATGTATACCTATGTAAGCACTTGTTTTTGCATTACTGTGGTTGGAATAGTCAAAGCTTAACATTTGTTTAGTGCAGACAAGAATTCAAACATACTACAATGAGAGTGTTGCTGTTCCAAACAATTGCCCCTGGAATACCCTTACCCCCGCAGCCAGTACAACTCTCAGAAGCCCTTAATATAGTGGATAAAGTATCACAAACCGTTATCCAAAATAACAATTCACTAATTTCAGAAAAAGTGAAATGTAAGTTGAGAAACATTATTGCTGAAAATTCTGCGTATTTACAAATTCGTATTATAAATGATGTACTATCAGATCACGACAAGATGTTTGAGGTTGGTGTAATAAAAAGCAGTGACTTTCCGTTCTTCAAATATGCATCTATTACATCGTGTGATGTTGAACGTACATTTTCCCAATATAAAAACTGTTTAAGTGACCATCGGACGAGGTTCACTTTGCAGTCGTTCAAAATGTACGTAACTCTTCACTGCAATGCACATATTCAAGGATGATGTGACTATACTACATTAAATTTTAAGAGTTAATATAATCTCACTACAAAATAATTGTGTATTTACATGTTTAGACGTTTCCTACTTCAATGATCATTCATTATATTTCTTGAATGCAGGATACAGGTTTTATTGTAACCGCAGTATACTGCTCAGTGTTTACATCAGAGGCATACTCCATCCGTTGCATGTCCCCTTCTCATACAGTCTATACCGCGTGCGTAGTAAACCTTAAGATTCTCGTGGCAATTCCACGAAGTCTATTCATAAGTCTTTAATTTTTTTTTCAATCTGTATACCTAAATTCAGTTATTGTGTATCATCCTCCTTCAAATGAGGTGACCACCGGAATCAAGAATGCAGCTATAGTTATCAGGTCCATGATTGCCATGGAACTATGAGGATCCGAGTGCGCGCAAAAAGTGGCATAAGTAGCAATAATTTTCAAATGAATATATTTCGTAAACGAGGAAAAAGCGAAACGAAGGATTGTCACCACGTTTCTTAACGAACGAAAATTAGCTTAAATATGCATTTACATTAAATCCAAGCACCATGAACTGGGACGGTTCCTTTTTAGTAAAAAGGTTGCAATTATTTGATTCATTGGTGTTATAATAAATGAGAACATCTACAATCTGATCCGTTTGGGTATGGATAATATTAATTTATTATTATAAAGCTATTATGATAGTAGGAAAAATTTCTTGCTGGTTATATTATGATTAAAAGATTGAAGATTCTATATATGACAATCAACAATGCATAATCTGAAAAGTCAAATGAAAATCGTAGATGATTAAAATAGCTACTACAAATCAACAGCGGGCACAATGTGTTCTTTGGTATGCTAAATTTGAGAGTGTTAAAAGAGTTCAAAGGAATTTCGACGTGAATATGGTGTGCGTAATGTATCTAAATACGATTCCATAATGTTGTGGTATAGATCATTTGTAGAAACAGGTTCTGTATTTGAGCTATTATGATAGTAGGAAAAATTTCTTGCTGGTTATATTATGATTAAAAGATGGGAGTTTCCATATATGACAATCAACAATGCATAATCTGAAAGGACAAATGAAAATCGTAGATGATTAAAATGGCTACTACAAATCAACAGCGGGCACAATGTGTTCTTTGGTATGCTAAATTTGAGAGTGTTGAAAGAGTGCAAAAGAAATTTCCATGTGAGTATGGTGTGCGTAATGTACCTAAATACGAATCCACAATGTTGTGGTATCGAACATTTGTGGGATCAGGTTCTGGTGTTAAAAAAAATGCAGGTCACAGGCGAAACCCAGTACGAGAAGCAGCTACCTCTTGGCTTGGTCCCCAAACTCCCCATATCTAATCCCTCCTGACTTTTTCGTGTAGGGTCTTGTTAAAGACATTGTCTATTCACAGAAACCCAGGAACATTGGTGATCTGAGAGTAAAAATTACTCAAGCTTTTCAACAAATAACCCCTCTTATGCAAATCCAGAATGCACTAGATTTGCATAATATATACGTCACTGTGTACGTTAACAGAAAACCACAATTCCAAGTCACACAGAGTTTGTGTGCACTCGATGTGGGTCTCTGGCATTTCGTCAGCCCACGCGAGTTGTGTGGATATAAAGGGAAAAGTTGAGACGGTGTCGGGTGGAGTTCCCGGGTAGCTCAGTTGGCAGAGCGCTGGTACGTTCAACCAGAGGTCTCGGGATCGATACCCGGCCCCGGAATAATTTTTCCCTTGAAATTATTCAACCCCTCTTATGTTACAACGGACATGGGCTGAATTGCATCACCGTTATGAGTTGTGTAGGGTGCGCAATGGGGGTCATGTTGAGCTCTGAGGAATCTCCCATCTTTCAGTGTTGTATGCACAAAGTTTCAACAAATAAAGTTCAGTAGTAAATGTTTTACGGTGTTTTTATTTTATCCATACCAAAACGGATCACCCTGTATATTCACGTAACATAGAGTATCGGACATTATAGTCAGGTGATTTTAAGTTTCTGATTCATCCTGTATAATATCCGTCTAAGGACCAATTGTATAAAACTCCCTGACTAAAGATCAACTTTGATCGAAGATCGAAAAGTGAACCGAGTTCAGACACTTCTTCTATTGTATAAAACTTTTCTGCGATCAAATTACCTGGGTTCAAATGCAATCTAAGTTCACGTGAAAAGGATTTGGCAACATCGCATAAACAGGTGAAATACGTGATGCGCGGACAGGTTTGTTCAGTGTTGCCAATCTAGTGACTTTAACTCTTTTTCAACAATAATTTCTTTTAACTTTTATATTGCTTAAATAGGGATTTAGTGACCTTTTTAGCACCCCATAGTGACAAAATTTAATCTTTCTTTGTTGATAATGAGAAATCTAGCGACTTTACAACTACTTTTTGGCGACTTTCCGTACACTCTGTTGGAGACACTGGTTTTTTCTGCAATGTAAATAATGGCGGACAATAAGAAGAAGGTTGACTGTTCTCCGAGTTGTTATCATGTTATGGTGTTTGATACTGCTAAATATAATAAAGCTTTATAAAACGACAATTTTCGTTTACTAATACAGTTAATTGAAAATTTATGAATGTACCTATCATATTCATTAATAATTAATGGTTGTTATAAACATAATATAATTATAGGTTATGTTATTTGATACTGCTGAACACGATAGAGCCTTATAAAATACAAGACTGTTTGTGTATTAAGGCAAGAAATTGAAAGAAATATATATAAATGTACGTATCATATCTATTAATATTAATAATAATGGATATCTTATTTGCACAATCTGTCACTCGTATATTTCAAACAGAAAAGAAATAACTGAACTTGGATCATCTAACTTAATCGGAGAAATTTCTTCAGTCAAAGTTGACTTTAGTTTGAGACAAATTAATCTCAGATTAGACTTTATACAACACAAAATTCCAAGTTCAGCTGAAACAAGGATCAATTTAACCTCTGATCTAAGATTAAATGGTTTATACAATCGGGCCTAAGAGTTCAAGAGAAATCACTGGAAACAAACAGTAAGATAGAAAAACAAAAGATGCATATCCACAATCACTTGTTCGATGTTAGTGATAGTGTCACACATACTTTCCCATTATGTGAACGGTTTATAAGTTTCTCAATAATTCACTTCCTGTATTCACTTTCACGGAATGCATTAGACTAGCTGCTGTACCGCAACTGTATGGATAACTAGGATAGATGCAGCCCTTTCCTTCTGCTAGAAACATACAATTTGCCCGGAACAGAGCCCTGTGAAAGCTTACTGAGCACAGAATAGAAAATAATGAGCCGTTTGCAGAGACGGCGCTTTACGAACAGGACGTGCAATGCTGGAAATCCTCCATTTGCGACTTTGGGCTCTCCAAACCTCTGAGATATCTGGCAGGTCTCTAGGGACTTCCCCAAAACGTCGATGGCCGCTCCCTCATTTAAGGTCATGCGAAATGTCACAGCATTTTCCCCTGAGAAAATAGAATCGGTATTGGTTGGTGTACTAGAGAGAGCGTTTTATCCACTTAACGGAAATTTAAACCTCCCACACTCTACGTCTGTTGAAGAAACATCGAAACGTATTTAACAGGAAACCGAACAACGCTCATGATTTCGCTCGACTCATTCAACATCTCGAGTGTTGCAAGCAGTGGCTTGACGTACCTGGATGGCAAGGGAAGCATTGGTTCCCCTGTTTATAAAGCGAAAAAGAATAATTTTATTGCAGAGAGTATATTTTAATTGTGAGAACTATGAATTGAATCAGTGGTTTTGAAAAGGCCATAAGTTCGCAAGATCAAAGTCGAACGAGATTTTAGCTTTAGTGTAAGAACAAGTTTTTGGCTATTGCCTATTACAAAGCTAAACTTTTAGCTTTTTAACTCATACGGCAGGCATGTCAATTGATGCCCACAGGAGCAAGCGCGCGCTTTAGAGCCCAGGAGAGCCTGAGTGTTTTACAGCGGAAAGGAAAGAGACAGACGAAAGAGGTAGTATATGCCGCTTGGTCGAGCTATATTCAGGGATGGCCAGCACTGATTCAATAGATAAAGGGAAGAGAACTTATTAAAACTGTATCCATGTTAATTTTTACATTTGCCTGAGAAGTATAAGTGCATTATAAGAATGTAAGCTTCAATTTTAATGCTCATTTTTCACAAGTTTTATTTTTTTATTCAAAAGAAATATTTTCTCAACTTTTCGTATAGAAAAGTGAAATTTTCAAGTATAGGCCTATTTATTTAGTAGCCTTACAGAATGTTTTCGTAAATATAATATACCGTATATACGTATTACTGAAGATAGTGTATTCAAAATATTCTCATGGAAATTGTTTGTAAGGAAATGAATTAACAAAGCAACTACTGTTATATCATAAGCAAAAGATACGTGCCCATGTGTTGTAAAAATGTCAGCTCTATAGCTTCAGCACATTTCGAGAAAATAATTTAATATTCTGATGATAGGAAGTTGCTCACAAATATGACCTTAAAAGCATAATGCGATAAGAGTTTTGTTATGTAATATTAGTTAGCCTACACTTAAAACAGATTCAGTACCTAGGTAACTTTGCTTTGTACTGTAATATTGTTTTGATTAGTTTATTGATTACTTTTGTAAGGCTAAAGATACCATCAATATAAATTCCAACTTATCATGTCATACTCAATCTCTTTCTTTGGAATATCACTTTCTTTATGAATGATGTGTTTCATCCACTTAATACAGTATAATATTATACTACTATGGAATTTAATTGAATATTCCTTCTTAACTCTCTATTATGGTATTAATATTTAAAACACAAGTGTAATATTAAAACATCAGTGTTGGTACTTTTGTTTTACAGACAATATAGATGATATTAAACAGAAAGAAGCCATATAAAAATAACGACATAACATTTCACATTCCGTTTGAAGTTTGTGCACCACTGTTTTCTTAATCCAACAGGTTGCTTATTCATATACATAACCCTTCCTCTTTCCATACTTAGTGCTTGCTGCCCGCGCACGACGTCAAGTTCAGAAAAATGCGCTTGCTTTGACATCACTGTCATACGGTAAGCCCGTAAAAACAGTTCGAAATGAGTAGACTGATGCCTGATGGTTAGGGCCGTGACATCGGTATATTTGTATTAGTCTGAGGTGAACATACGACGCCCCGGACAGAATGTAGTCAACGTGTTTCAAGTACAGCATCGGAAGCGAATTAGACACACGCCTAAGCAAGCACGTTCCGTGTTTTGTATACGATTATTGCGGGTTATAAAATCAAGACAATACAATTATTGTATAATAAGGGTTAATATCGGAAAGGTCTGCAATAATCGTATACAAAACAAGGAACAGATACCTCTTGGCTTGGTCCCCAAACTCCCCAGATCTAACCCCTCCTGACTTCTTCGTGTAGGGTTTTGTTAAATATATTGTCTATTCACAGAAACCCAGGAACATTGACGATCTGTGAGTAAAAATTACTCAAGTTTTTTTATGTTACAACGGACATGGGCTGAATTGTCAACACCTGTGGAGTAACGGTTAGCGCGTCTAGCCGCGAAACCAGGTGGCTCGGATTCGATTCCCGGTCGAGGTTTTTTCCGGGGTTTTCCCTCAACCCATTATGAGCAAGTGCTGGGTAACTTTCGGTGCTGAACCCCGGACTCATTTCACTGGCATTATCACCTTCACCTCATTCAGACGCTAAATAATCTGAGCTGTTGATAAAGCGTCGTAAAATAACCTACTAAAATAAAAAAATCCACTAGGATCTAACACCTGAAGGACATGATGGTGATTATTATTATCTCTATTATCATTGCTATCAATATTATTTCAACTATCTTTTTTTATTATATTAGCTTAATACATGTTCTATACTGTTCTTTCATCCTGTTGATTCTCTATTAGAGTTTCATTTAATTAGTATAATATTGGTAGCGAAATCCGCAGCAGATCTAAAACAGACGCTTGAAGAATTGGACAGGATCAGCAAAGAGACAGGCTTATCCATGAACCCAAAAAAGACGAAACTAATGACTAAGGAGCGGATTCCTAAGTAATTAAATATTATTTTTGCGTGTGATAAAACACAATTAACAAAGTTAAAAATTCCGAACATGAAGTTTCAAGTTTAAAACCCGAATTTTATTTCACATAAAAACACATATTTTCACAAAAAATTACGTAAATACATATTTCAGGAAATCTATTATAAACACATAAATCTTGGAGTTTTTTTTACTTAAATAATTTTACAAGAACTTTTAAACATTTTAAAACTAAATCAGTTATGTCACTCAGAAGTACGTTATCTTTTTAAGAATTCTTGGTTGCTTCGACTTTCCATGCGCTATGTGGTGTATCCGTGATCCATTTTTATAATAGTTTCGCCTCAAGTTCTGAGAACTGCTAGGCAGCATATCAGTGTTATTATTAGAGAATAAATTAACATGGACAAGGAGGAGAGATCTTGCAACACATAATTAGGAATGTTTATTGTTGCTGAAGATGATTTCATTCCACGCTTTGTTTGTGAAACACAACAGATAAGAGCTCTGGTATGAACATTATTTAATTTAAACAAATCTCTCGCCTCTCGCTCATGTCCATCAAGTAAGGCAATACGTCTTGTTGTGATACCCTGTTATCGGGCTTCGTCAATCGATATCCTTCAAGATATACTGAAAGATGGTTGTTTAAAAACGATTTGGCTTTCCTATTAGCAAATTTCAGCTTTTTGTGTGACACCATAAAAAAACTCGAAACATCCAAAAACCTGTTGTCTGAAACAAGGAGGTGCATGCCGTGGAAATTAAACTAGACTCGCTACCAGGTTCAGAAGTATAAGTACTAAGGGACAAATTCCAGAATGTGTGTGGGAAAACAGTGGGGGAAAAAAAAAATGTGTAAAGTTGCTCAAGTATTGGAGGTTGTGCCTGTAGGTGAAATTGACGGTGTTTGTGTTTGTGACATTCCTCTCTTTAAATATGCATGTCTGACGTCCTGTGATGTGGAAAGCTCGTTTTCACAGTATAAGTCGTTGAAAGATAATCGGCATGCATTTGTGATGGATAATTTGGAGATGACCTTTGTTGCTCACTGTAATTCTCGGCCAACTACTAGCACTCAAGTGTGGTTGGTGAGTACCTAGTAACATTTTTTTTCCAAGCTAAGTAAGGTATTTTTGCCATATTTAAAGGAAATATTTTTTTATTTTTAGCAAATATTTTCGTACTTTTTAGCACATAAAAAAATAAATATATTTAAATTTTTAGCACATAAAAATCCGCTCCCTAATGACTAACGCGTCTGAAGACCGGATCCACTTAAATGGCCAGCCACTACTGGGTGTTCATTTCAAAGTGTGTCATGACGTCACTGTTGTTGGGTCACCGATTTGAAGCGAGTTTCAGCTGATATGTTAGAGAAGTTGCCTATTATTTAAGGCGTTCTTCAATCTGAACTTGAGAACGTGTACGGTATAACTTGAACGTCGTAGCAACAGATGGCGGTCTGTACGGTCTGTGTGCTACCATAACCTCTTTCGAACTGTGTTTTGCGCCGGCAAGTCGTACGCAGGGTATTTGTTATCATCGGTTGCGTACGGTAACATTCCACAACACAAATCAAATGCTCCGTGTCCATGTTGACCGTCGAAGTTAATGTCAACAAATACGTAAGTAATCGTCTTAACCCTCTCCCCATATCCCGACAGTACGTATTTCCAAACAGTTCACATTCCTGCCACTACCGGCGTTACCGTACGTATCGGCACGTACTCTTCAGAATGAACGCCGTACTTGCTAGCCAACTTCTCTGCCTCTTAGATTATACACCTGAGCTGCGGAAGTGTAGGAAGATTGAATTCTCTAGGCTCATCAGCTAGCCACATGACGGCATACAGCGAGCCAAGGCACATTTTGAACTGAACACCCAGTAGAATATGTGGAAGATTATACCTACCTGGACCAGAACCTTCCTTCTCCAGCAGTTCAGAGAAAGAAATAAAGAGACGAATCAGCATGGCATGGAAGAAGTCCTGGTCTCTAAAGTTTATACTTACAGACAAGTTCCAGAAGCTAAGCTTAAAGGTTGAGACCCTGGAAAAATGTGTATTACCAGTCCTGCTGTACGGATGCCAAACCTGGTTCCTAACATCAAAACAGAGGCGTATGCTTCAAACCTGCCAACGCAGTATGAAAGAAAAATCCTGCAACTTTCTCTGAGGAACAAAGTAAGGAATGAGGAGCTATGCAACCGTACCGTCGTGAAAGACGTCCTAAACACCGCAGAAAGCCTGAAGTGGAAATGGGGAGGGCACGTGGTAAGGATGGACCACAGACGATGGACGCACAGACTGACATTGTGGGATCCCAGGATCGGCAGAAGAAGAGTGGGACGCCAGACAACTAGATGGGCCGATTTCTTCAAGAAGAAGGCAGGACCACATTGGACGAGCAGTACAAGAGACAGACAGCTGTGGAGAAATCTAGAAGCGAAAAAAGGAACCTCAGAACTGCAGTCTACGAAGTTGGTGCTTAAGGGGGATGGAGTGATAAAAGTGTGGCATAAGACATAGAAACAATAAAGTGAGTGTTCAAGGAAAAGAGTAACTAGCAAAATAATCGGAGAGAGAATGTATGAACGAATAAGTGAATTAGTGTCCAGAGAAACAAGAGTTGATAAAGTAAGTGACTAGAGAAAATTAGAAGTGTTTGTTAACAGTAATTGGTAGTGAAATGTTATTAACATTGGAGTGTCGACCAAGTTAGCGTACAATCAGAGAAATTGAAATGATAGGAAGACAGCAAGTATTTCAATGTAAGTTTACAAATGAAGGTTGAGTTAACTTACAAAATAGTGGCAAACGGAAAATTTATCGGGGTGAAAGGGAACAGTTTAACAAAATAAACATGTGATTCAGTGTCTAATGGAGAAATAAGGGATAAGAGTGATGACAGAAGTGAGGAGAGGTAGAACTGATTGTAAATTAGATATGAAAGTGAATGAGTACGATTAAATAGTGTTAGTAAAAGTTAGTTCAAAATTAGGGAAATTTTAGACGATAGGAAGTACTTCAAATATAAGTACACAATAAAAGTGGTGAGGTGTTCATTAGAAAGAAGAGAACATTTTAAGGGGAGATGTTAGAAAGAAATGGAGAGTAGGTATTATAGTAATAGAGGTAACAAAGGTAAAACAAGATGACTGCACACGTCAATGAAAGTTCGTTGTAATTAGAAGGTAATGGGGAGCACGAATACAGAGATGTGGTGGCGACCCATTACCAAATAAGAGTTGTAGAAATAAATATATCTATATCAATTTAGAAGCCACCGTCCTCAGTGTGTAGTGTGGTGCGAATCTTACAAGTACATCTAGTGTTTGTGTACATAGAAACGAAGTAGTGCAGCCAAGTTCGCTGATATCACTCCTTAGGACCAGCTCACCTAACGAGTGAAGTTTACTGAGCCAAGCCCTGTCAATCAGGAGGCCCTTGCCTTTACGGGATCTAGCAGGCTAAATTTATTTATTTATAGGAGAATGGAGAAAGTTACTATGTTTTCACCATGCTACGCTCCGTCCTTACGCCAAAGGACGTGACGTATTGTGGTTGTGTAGGGACAGAAAATCTCCTGTCTGGTGATGAACTTGAAGGAATAATGTGGATGCATAATAATGGAAAATCAGCAGAGCTCCGAGAAAACCACAATTGCGACCTTGTCCGTCACAAGTGTGGCTGTTGACCACTCAGCTGCCGCAGGGGTCAATGTATCTGCATACTGCACTATGAAGAAAAGTTTAATTGGACCGTCAAATTAGTGCACGACATTGGATGGGAGACATTCCCAAATTAAAACGTGATAGAGTTAATGCGATTTCTTTCCGACATTCAAACTTTCAGTGGCTAAGAATAATGTTCTTGTAACTGCCGAGCGAAAGAAACGCTCATTTCTGCTGGCCCACACTTTTCAGTAACGGTGAAGGAATACGGAAATGCTTGTTTGTCTCTGTGTGGGAATATCAGTCTGTCCTTCTGTGAATACAAATCACTCAACTGCATCGCTTCAACCCATACAGAGAAATCAGTCCAGAAAGGGAAGAAATCGCAGAGATAGTGCATTTCAAATAAATGTTCAAGAGAAACGGAAATTCGACTTTTATGTCATCCTCCCACTCCCATTATTGGATATAACAGAGGAATCAGTGAGGATGCTTGAATGGCTGCATGGCGTGCTATCTGGGAAACGCCCTTTTCGACGACCTAAAAATACCGACTGACCTGCCCTTAGCACCAATATCAGTAATTGCGCAAGTCTACAAGCTGCATCGTAATAAATTCGTCTGTGGTAAATTACTATCACCTTGTTATGCATGCTATATTTTTTCAATTAATTGATAGCAGTTGTTGGTATTGAGAATAGGCTGAGTTTCTACCATCAGGAAGGTGATAAAGCTTTGAACCGTTCCGCAGAAATTCACTTCCTCGTGTTGAGATGAACAGTAGACCTATACTGTTGTACATTTACTTCAATAGTTTTTTAAAAGTGAGACCTAAAGAAAAGCATTTAAATTAATGCATTTCATTAAAAAATAAAAATGTTCTATTCAAGTTATCCTCGGCTAGCGGATAGAGGAGACGGCCTCCAGATACGAGTTGTGGACAGCCATAAGGGGTGGTTCTCCAGCTTGGGGGTTGGGCGAAGGGCTAACAACCCATCACCGTAAAACAAAAACAGCTTGTTACGAAACCATGTAATGATCCTCGGAATGATACTGGTTCTCTTTGGGGATTTATTCTTCGAAGAGGTGGAAAAATTCAAATATCTAGAAGCAAGAGTAACAAATATAAATTAAACCCAGAATAAATATGGGAAATGCCTGTTATTATTCGGTTGAGAAGCTTTTGTTATCCAGTCTACTCTCAAAAAATCTTAAAGTTAGAATTTATAAAACAGTTATATTACCGGTTGTTCTGTATGGTTGTGAAACTTAGACTCTCACTTTGAGAGAGTAACAGAGATTAAGGGTGTTTAAGAATAAGGTTCTTAGGAAAATATTTGGGGCTAAGAGGGATGAAGTTACAGGAGAATGGAGAAAGTTACACAACGCAGAACTGCACGCATTGTATTCTTCACCTGACATCATTAGGAACATTAAATCCAGACGTTTGAGATGGGCAGGGCATGTAGCACGTATGGGCGAATCCAGAAATGCATATAGAGTGTTAGTTGGGAGGGCGGAGGAAAAGACACCTTTTGGGAGGCCGAAACGTAGATGGGAGGATAATATTAAAATAGATTTTAGGGAGGTGGGATATGATGGTAGAGGCTGGATTAATCTTGCACAGGATAGGGACCGATGGCGGGCTTATGTGGGGGCGGCAATGAACTTGCAGGTTCCTTGAGAACCATTTGTAAGTAAGTAAAGGTGGAAAAGTTCAAATATCTTGGAGCAATAGTAACAATATAAATGACATACGGGAGGAAATTAAACACAGAATAAATATGGGAAATGCCTGTTATTATTCGGTAGAGAAGCTTTTGTCCTTCAGTCTGTTGTAAAAAAATCTGAAAGTTAGAATTTATAAACCAGTCATATTACCGGTTGTTATGGTTGTGAAACTTGGACTCTCACTTTGAGAGAGGAACAGAGATTAAGAGTGTTTGAGAATAAGGTTCTTAGTAAAATATTTGGGGCTATGAGGGATAAAGTTACAGGACTGTCCCCGGGAAACCAAGACATCTGATAACCTTAACACACAGACATGTCAGGAGAAATTAATTAATTCCGGCCATAACATCATTGTCGTAGCATAACAGAGTAGGCTTAGTACAATTTTGCCATAGGCGAGACATTTTTTTCAAAGCGCTTTGGTTCAGGAATATAGTCAATTATGTCCTAATATCTATGATGTTGTCTCCCGAATGCCATTGCCTTCCAAAGCAAGCGATGCTAAGAATTTTATGTCCTCGTAGATTTTAAACTCAGAACCATCAAATCTCATCACTAGGCTTCGTATTCCAGCTACCTAAAGACTGAAGTTAAAGACACATTGGGTATATAGTACGCCGAACACAGGTAATGCAACGGATAAGGATATAAACAAACAGGTCGTCGCTGCGTGTTCGTGGAGTACAGTCAACTCCCGACATTTTGAAGGTATACTAGTAAACACATGCTTGAGCCGTGATGTTCATTTTCGTCGTGATCTTTGCAGTGAATAATAACGTGCATTCGCAAGTTACGGAACTTGGACATATGCGGATGTCACTCGAAATGATTTTATATTGCAAGAAATTCTTTCAGTAGCACATGACGTTATTGATGAATGATGTAGTACAAGATATTCCTATTGTCTGATATTTTTTCGTGTTTCATTAAGATATTGCATCTCACTCATCACTGAAAACCCACTAATTTTCTATGTACTTTTCTAGAAATTCCCTAAAATGGAGTTTTTATGGTGCTGGTTCTTTTTTATTACGTTCAACACACTTTCTGTGTCTTTTGGTAATTCATTTATTGTTGTCACTTATGAGCAAAGCTCGGAACTTGGGGACTTGTGTCTTTGCACGTGACTAAGCGACCGGACTTCAATGTCAACAAACTCCCGCTTCCAGCACGGAGGTACTGTCAGGTTTGCTACAAAAGTGGTTTCTGGCTGCAACAACATATTGATAATATTATGGTAGGTAGAAACACGTAATTTCATAGCATATATATAATAAAAATAAACATGAGAAATATATCAAATTTACTGTTCTGCTGTGTACATTTTATTACAGTGTATGACTATCTACATTCGAAGATTTTTTGGTAGCAGACTTAAAATACTGAATGTTTTCACTGTTACTGTTTTCTGTTCGATTTTCAGCAGTTGCAAGCTGATGTCGTATCTGAGAAATTTTTCTCGAAAATTGTTTTCAATTAGTGTGTCACTGCTAGGGCAAGCCCCTCTACGTTTCGATCCATGGCTATGGACAGGCTTTTCTACAATTTGAGGGACTGCAATGCCTTTCAATGAATTTCGTTTCCAGCCTCTAGTTAGTGTGTGGCACAACTTAAAAACTATAAACTCTCCATTCGAAAAACAATAATGTATCTCCTCCGAATTCTCCACGAAATTCTGCATCTTGAATTTAAAACAAAATGTATTTTCAAACTTCTATAATATCCATTCGAAATAACACGTATTTTTTATTTTCTCAAACAGACCGTTTACCTTTAATTCTCTGAATGTCATTGGCTTCGACATAACAGTTTCTTCGTCCGTCTTTCTGTCATTAGTTGTGACCACTTTCTTAGTACACACGACTGTCCCTGAGCACTTGCAGCGTGAGCTTTGTGTACGTTGTACCTGTAACCTTACTCATGCACACGACACAAGTCCCCAAGTTCCGAGCTTTGCTTATGAGTAGGCTTCGTATTCCAGTTACCTAAAGACTGAAGTTAAAGAAACATTGGGTATATAGTACGCGGAACACAGGTACTGCAACGGATAAGGATATAAACAAACACGTCATCGCTGCGTGTTCGTGGAGTACAGTCAACTGCCGACATTCTGAAGCTATACTAGTAAACACATGCTTGAGCCGTGATGTTCATTTTTGTCGTGATCTTTGCAGTGAATAATAACGTGCATTCGTAAATTACGGAACTTGAAATGATTTCATATTGCAAGCAATTCTTTCAATAGCACATGGTGTTATTGGTGCATGATATAGTACAAGATATTCCTATTGTCTGATATTTTTTCGTGTTTCATTAGGATATTGTTTGTCGCTCATCACTGAAAACCCACTAATTTTCTATGTACCATTCTAGAAATTCCCTAAAATGCAGATTTTTTAATGTATTAATTGAGATGTTGGCACTGAACATTATGGAAGGCTACACAAATCCATGCTAACGTCGAGTTAATATCTTCATAATTTTCAGATTGTGATGGTACTGGTTCTTTTGGAGTACGTTCAACACACTTTCTGTGCCTTTTGGTATTGCAGTGTCTTCCAGTGCGCTGTTTTTGTCACTTTTACGTTTATTTTACACAATTTAGATGTAATGGTGTCTACATTTAATACATTGAAAATATTAGTTCTCATATCCTCAACTATGCCCTGCAATATTACACGCTTGAGCGTCTTACCTAAGGCATTTTACCTCTGCAATGAACCTTCAATCAGCCACAAAGATGTAGTTATTTAAGGGGAGAGAGGATAGTAATTTTTAAAACTTTTTTCTTATTTGGTGTAAAATATTAATTTTTTGTATGTAGAGAGCTCATGGCTATAGCAACTCAACAAAATGTAAATATTTTGAATAAATTATTTGGGAGGCAGATTTGAAAAAAAAAAATGTACCCAATGCAGGATTTACTAAACTCGATATATCTAAGCCATTTTTAAAGATAAATTCAAACACTATGTTACAATTTATTTGTAAAAGCACGCTCTACAAACTGTCTGTAACAGAAATGTGATATTAGTTCCTACATTTGTAAAATAAACAATTAAAATTTAATAACATTTTTTTTTTATTTTCTTTCTTGCAAACAGAGAGACTTATTTTTAAAATGAAATCAGTTAGGGAAATTCTGCTACAGAGAAAAGTTTCCTAGTAGTCTAGAGAATGTGTATTCTAAATTTCATTCATATATCTTTAATAGTTCAAAAATGATATCGATTTTTGTCTGGCTATGTAGCGAAAAAAGTAAAGTTCCAGAAACAGCAATCAAAGGGGGTGTGCTTTAATAATCCAGAGCGCAGGAACTTGAAAAATGGCGTCTCAACATCCAATAAGGGCACAGATACCCACACAATGTTATACAATGTATTCCACACACATCACAGAGTATTTTAAAGAAAAATTTGGTTTTGAAAAAAAAAATGAAGTTCCGGAAACAACAAACAAAAGGGCGGTGTGATTTAAAAATCCAGAGCGCAGGAAGTTTAAAAATGGCGTCTCAACAACTGATAAGGGCACAAATACCCACAAAATATTATACAATGTATTCTACACATATCACAGAGTATTTTAAGGAAAAAAATTGTTTTTTGAAAATTTACTCATTTTTCACCAAAAAATACCATCCTCTTCCCTTAAATAATACGACTATTAAGAGCAGTGATCGATAAGACTACTCACTATGAGTGCGTCCCGGTTTTGACTTTCTAGAGCATGGATGGGCATCGTGCCTCACTTGAGAAATAATGCCTCACTGACCTTCACAGAGCTTATCGCTCTGAGTGACATCACCTTCACAGTCCCCGTCCCTCCCTCACGCAGCTCCTAGGCGTGGGCAGGTTCTATATCAGTTTCATAAGCAATATCAGTGGTGGCATAATGGCATTATCAAAGCAGTGTGTACGCGTTAGAAAACGATTATTTCATGAGAAATGGGAGGAAGAGTTTTTTTGCTGTTTAGAAGGAGAGAACATACGATGTATGTTATGCTGGGAAATCCTATTAGGCATTAATAAATTTAATATACAACGACATTACTCCTTATGTCATAAAGAACATGCTGAATTAGAAGGTAAGACAAATTAAATGTTATTTTTCGTACTATTCCGAAGAAAATTTATGATCTTAACATTTGCATAGTGTACTAAATACGACATTATACCTTGAACACGCTGCATTAAAAGGTACTAGGAATTAAATGTTGTTTGTACGTATTATTTCCAAAAGAAATTTATAAAAAAAAAATATCAAATGTGCGTAGAAAACGAAATATGATTTTCTGAAATTATTTTAGGTCGAGAACTATTAAGTAATCTTGATAAACGCCAGAATATTCAAGAAAATAAACGTAGACAACGTGATGGAATATTATTAGCTAGTTACGCAATTTCTCGCCTGTGATTTAAATCAATTAAATGATGGAGAAATAGTGAAGAGGTTTATGATTAAAGGTGCCGAATTAATTTGCCAAATTGAATAAAAATTTTCGAGTCTCTCACGTCAACCAAGCGCCTTCCTAATAATTCGCCACTGACCGCCTTAGCGATTACGATAAGGTGACGCAGGTCACAGCAGTTTATATTTCCCATCCTACTCTGCAGTCTCCTCTCCTAGTAAACAAACTATTTCAAATCGAGTGCCTCACGTAACCGAAAATTGTGCCCATATATGTTCTAGAGGAAGAGAGCAGAGGATGCGTAACTATTCTGTATACGAACGTACTTATACCTGCGCTGTGACGTCACATATACTTCGAATCAGGCAACCTCATTCCAGTTTATAGGTAGCTGGAATACGAAGCCTACTCATTACAGTGATATTGACATTAGCCAATGGACTACAAGGGATTACACTATACATTAAAGCCGTTAGCAACTTTTGAAACTGAAAATAGGAACCTATTTAGCTTGAGTGAGGTTAGATCAAGACAGTGGTAGGTGGATATGAGGCCGTTTGTGAAGGAAAAGAAAAAGTCTGCCTCACTAAGTTGTTATTTTTAGTTATCAAAGTGATTGCTTTTTAGCACACAGCTTCAGTAGTTCAGATAAACTTCAAGATCAGAGATCAGAACAGTTTATTGATATAAATTGCAAGATGTTTGTTAAATATCATTCTCCTATCTTCGTAATTGTGGGTCATTACATATTATATATTAAAATGAATTCTTCATATTTCTTCAAACTGGAATTATCCAATATTTAAAACTAAATGTCTTTAATGGACGCTGATAAAGGGAGAGACAGCGATAGCTATACTGTACAATTATTACTGAACTTTGCCAAGCGTTAACTAGTTCTCCGACAGTCAAGGAGATGAGAAATGGATGAAATCATGTGGTGCAAAATGTAGTTGATTAGTTAGATCTAGTTGCACGATAACGCTCATCACAATGTTGCATCAAACATGTTTGTAGATAGGAGGGTGCATTCTAGGGCTGCCTCTAGTACCAAGAATCTAGATTCTAGTGGCTACTACTTAGATTTTCATGTGAATAAAAGTAACTAAAAAAAATAAATTAAATTAAAGAAAACAATAAAATTGTATTCTGAAATATTTTTTGTAGTTATGTTTATATATATATTTTTTTTGTTTCCTGTAAATTTATAATTATACTAGCCGTACCCGTGCGCTCCGCTGCACCTGTTAGAAATAAATATAAAGTAATTACATAATTAAAATAGGACGTTTGATCCAGTGAACAACTTTTACAACAGCGCAAGATAATCTGCTTCGCTCATTACCCAATTTTTTTGCATTGCATTTATTGCATATATATTTTATGTATTTTAATACGATTCAATTGAGCATAGTTAAAAATTTGAATTATAAAATAATGGATTGCTAAGCTAACATACTATTACTGCATACTAAATTAATACACTCTCGTTGTTCGTTAATTCTTTGAGATTAAAATTAGTGTACATAAATATTACTTTAAGAAATGCAGAAAACGAATGTACAAAATAGCCTATCAAATTTTCTGTGCATAAGAAGCTATTTTAATCTTACTTGTCCTCGATTTACTCAGACGTTACTGTAATAACATTATAGCATTATGTCCATCTAGAGAAACTAACCTTTCCAATGGTGAAATAATAATTAATTATACAAATCGGTTAATTTAGCTTCTGATATTACTTCATAAAAACACAGAACATTCTCTGTAGGCTATGTTTAATAGCTTTCGATTGTTGATGTCCAAGGCCCCTGTTTCGATTGTTGTTGTCCAAGGCCCCTTATAGACGAAGTCATTTGTTCTTCATTCATTTAAAACTCATTTATCTCATTAAATATCAGGCCTATCAAAATTTTGTAAAGAATAAAACTTAACGGAAATCATTGTTAAAGACTTTTGTTATGTAACATGTTTCACAAAAATCAATAATAAGCGAGATATTTCGATTTATTTAATTCAGGCCCCCCCTTATAACCCACCTTTTAAATAAAGTATTTTGAATGCCATATAACCTAAAATCTAAGTTACAACGAACTTAATTTATATTCCAATTTTCATATAAATCGGTTCAGCCATTATCGCGTGAAAAGGTAACAAACATACAGACAGACATACAAACAAATATTTCAAAAATGCGATTTTCGGTTTCAGGGTGGTTAATTATATATGTTAGGATCAATTATTTTTGGAAAATCGAAAATTATCAGAAAAATTTCAGCTACAGATTTATTATTAGTATAGATAGGCCTAAATAGAAATTAGAAAGAAAAAGGAAATAAAACTAAAGAAAATAAATAAAAATTATATTCAGAAATATTTTCTTATAGTTAGATCTACTGTATATGATTTTGTATTTCATGTAAGTTTATTCTCATGAGAACATTTAAAATCATCCACACCCTCTTACCTAGCATCTCGTTTTGTTTACCTTTCACTACCTCGAACCCGGAACATCTACCTTCTCTCTATTCCTCTGCACAGAACATCCTTCTACTCATCATCTTTCAGCATATCTATTCCACGCCTCTGGAATTCTCTCCCTGACCATGTCAGAGACTGTCGGACAATATCAAAATTCAAATTTAAATTAAAAAATCACTTTCTAGTTCGTGGAATTGTTTGTTGAACACATGTCAGGTTGCGCAACTTCACCTTAACCCATGACATATAGTAAATATTGTAACTATGCTGTTGTAAAATTGAAAATTAATATGTAATGTATTTATTATTATTATTATTATTATTATTATTATTATTATTATTATTATTATTGCTACTATTATTATTATTATTATTATTATTATTATTATTGTCGGTTATCAATAACATCATTGCTATCTCTGTTTTCTTTCTTTTCGTTGTATTAGCTCGATGAGAGCACTATAATGTACTTTTGACTCTGTTGACCCTCTATAGGGCTTTAACTTAAGTTGTATCATTTTCATCAGTGTTTGTATTTCTTTTTTGTATTTATATGTGCTATCTGGTAGGATGGAAGAGAAGGCCTTATGGCCTTAATCCTGTCAGATTAAATAAATTATTATTATTAATAAAGATTAGAAAGAAAAAAGACACCTAAGCAAATAAGACTGCAAAGAAAGAACTAAAAGTCTTATTTCGAAAACAAAACATTTATTTCGCCTACTGCGTCATTTTTACGATTCAATAGCATTCAGAACTACTCAATGACGATAGCATTGTAGGGTTAAAATAATTTTGACTTCGATAGAGAAATCCAGCCAAAATATGTATGTAATTTGCCGTTTCTCATGGGGAAAGAAATTTTCTCATGAAATTTCGGCCAGTGTATGGGACCGGTGCCCACCCAGCATCGTGATGCACTTTGGGAGCTGCGATAGGTAGCGAAATCCGGTTGCGAATACCAGCTACAACGGCTGGGGGGATCATCGTGCTAACCACACGATACCTCCTTTCTGGTTCTGCATGTGGGCGTGAGGCCAGCAGCTGGCTGGTCGGTCTAGGCCCTTCACGGGCTGTAGCGCCACGGATTATTATTTATAGATCTACTATATATGATTTTGTATTTCATGTAAGTTTATTTTCATGAGAATAAAAATTAGAAACAAAAAAGACACCTAAGCAAATAAAACTGCAAAGAAAGAACTAAAAGTCTTATTTCGAAACGAATATAGAGCTCAAAAACATTTCTTTCACCTATTATGTCTTTTTTACGATTCAATAGCATTTCTGAACTACTCAATGACGATAGGATTGTAGGGTTAAAATAATTTTGACTTCGATAGAGAGATCCAGGCAAAATGTGTATGTAATTTGCCGTTAACCTTGAATTTGGACACTAAACAACTCGGGATCCGGAATTTTCGTCACCCGGTTATTTCGTCACATATTACATTTTGCCACTGCAACATTTTGTCACTGATTCACTTTTGTCACCACCATATTTTGTCACCAATTGAATTTCCTCATCACTTTTCGCCACCACAATTTTTCCCCTCTTCCTGTCACTTCCCTCGCTGATATCTATAAAATGTTATG
Source organism: Periplaneta americana (assembly GCF_040183065.1). Taxonomy (NCBI): domain Eukaryota; kingdom Metazoa; phylum Arthropoda; class Insecta; order Blattodea; family Blattidae; genus Periplaneta; species Periplaneta americana. Next base: position 7,692,333 of record NC_091129.1, on the reverse strand, counting down.
GATGAGCTAACCCCAATCTTCGATTACTTTGAGGATAATTATGTCATGGTCGTAGACGTGGTAGAGGTAGGCAGCAGCCCATGTACCCTCCAAATTGTTACATTCGTACCAGGGAAAACCTGCCAGAACAACAAATACTTGCGAATCGTGACATAGACATCTCAATACTTCAATGGGCAAAGCAAATCCCTGCTTTTAGATTGTCCTTCAGTTGCTACAGAAAGAGACTGCAAGAATACATCAGGACATTGAGAAATTAGAAGCAGGTCAGTCTCCACCCAGAGAAAAGAAATACGCGTCCTTAGATAACAGAATTGCATGGATTGTCGATAGGTATGAAGCCTATAGAACAGACAATAACATCCTTGGTTACCTACGTGTCATAAGTCACAACTTCAGTGGAAATTTTGGTTGAAACTCCATAAAACAGGATGAATGTATGCAACTTCAAACTCCATTCATTCATTCATTCATTCATTCATCATTCATTCATTCATTCATTCATTCATTCATTTTATTCCATAGATCTTACATGAGCAATGAAGCTTTAAGATGTGGAACAAGTCAAAATTTTACTATATTACAAATAAAATTTTTACAAATTTTTACAATATTTTACAATTTTTACAGTTTTACAGTTTAGTAATTTTCTACAATGATGTATGTATGTATTTATTGACACTGCAGTGGGTATATACCCGGTGGCAGTGGTAACTAATTACACTCAATAATGACAATAATAAACTTATTAATTAAAAATACAGTTAATAATAATACCAATAATTAATACAAATAATTAATACTAACAATAATAATAATAATAATAATAATAATAATAATAATAATAATAATAATAATAATAATAATAATAATAGGGAATATCCTAAATTAAATGAAGCACAATCATTTTAAATAAATCTAATTTGTATCTTAAATCTAAGTTCGAACTAAAACCCACGAGTATGATATGTTCATATCTGCACAAGTACCTTTTCACATTACACTCATTTCGCTGTCAACTCACTCACTGCACTGGAACTACGACACATTTCACTGATTCTATCCTGATTTCACTAACACTTCAAAAACATTTCACTGTTCAAATACTTTGCACTGCCACTATAAACTATAAAGCTTCCCTGACAGGATGAGGTGAGGTCCGAGGATTCGCCTAAAGATTACCCGGCATTTGCCTTTTGGTTGGGGAAAACCTGGGAAAAACCCAACCAGGTAATCAAATCAAAGGGTGAAATGAAGTGATGCCGAGGACTCGACATACACCATCTGGCTTCAGTCCCACGACTGGGGAAAACCTCGGAAGAAAGGGAAAACCTCGGAAGAGGTTAATAGAGAGTATTAAAATAATTATACAGTGACGGTTTTGGACAAATAATGAAAACAGCCTAAATGTAATGTTCTGCATTATTTTGGTGACGAAATGCCCTGAGTATAAAAAAGATCACAAAATGTATATGATAACGAAATATCTTCGGTGACAAAACCTCCTCAGTGACAAAAAAACATGATAACAAAATTTATTTGATGATCAAAAAACTAATGACGAAAAATAGGTGACATACTATAACGGTGACGAAATTTCCGGTTACGAAATGCCCTAGACCCAAATAACCCTAGTTGAAGCCGTCATTACATAATAACTACCAGGCCTACTACAATACCATTAATTTACCACACATCAGACTCTTCTCTTTTTCGGAGCTAAGTTAAGGATTCGCTCCCTTGACAGACAAGTTTTCTTTAATCGAGATTGGAAGTGTATCAACTCTTAGACTCCGACACACAGTTTGACTTCGCTTCGTATTTATGTGAATAGCTCTAGAGTGAACTATGATTCATCCCCAGGTGTAAATCTACTTAAAGGTCAATTTACATCTTCTGAAATACAAGCAAGTAATTCACTGCCTTCTATAGCACGTTAAGGTCAATTTCCATGCAAAATAGGTCAGTTTCATAATATTGAAAAGTCACTCTGCCGCCCGTAGTCTGAAATGACCCGAGAAGCAGTTAAATCTCTCTATTACTCATGAAATGTGGGTTCCTTGCCCATTTGATACCTCCAGACGATGGAACAATGCGTCACGTTTGTAATCTTAGAATGGACGTTGAATCCGCGTCTATGGCTTAAGGGCTACCGCTCTAATGGGCTATTCCATTCAGGGGTCAGTTGCGTAAAGCTAAAATTACTATTTTACTAGCAACAAATTAGTAAATAAGTAAAAAAGCAGTTATCTCCGTTGCATAAATCTGTACTGACAAGCACTTACTGTTTCATTTGTTTTACCAACGAATTGTGGCATGAAAACGAATTACTATTTCAAACGTGTAATGAGAGAAAGTGTTTATTTCTTTTATCGTAATTTCTTTGTGATCAAATTCGTGCGAAAGCAAGTGGTGGTCTGCAGAGTATCATTTGGACCGCTTCCAATTTGTGTCTGAGAGGAATACGGCTGCAAAATCCATAGCTACTTCTTGAACAGCGAAGAAGAAACATTGAAACAATCGACATGTGTTTGACAATACAGAAACAATATCTTAATCACTACCCTAAAATAGTATAGGTGGCTCTGCTTACAGTCCTAAGAAAAAAGCATTGGTTTTATGGGCCTTGTACAGGGACATCATTTTATTTTTACTAACATTTCTAATATTAACCTGGCTATACCTTTGAATTAACGATTGAGAACCGGAAACACCGTTTGCTATTCCCTTTCACGACTGGAGTTCGATGATACTGGTGTAATATACAAACAAGTCACTTTACCAGGTATAGGAGGGAAGAAAAGTAGTTCATCCATTTACGTAAACTAGGAAATATCGCGATTTTGAGTTTGATAATTTTCACTAGGTTTTTGTTTAATCAACATACAGTACTGTATTAACAATGAGTGTTTTTACTCACGAATTGAGCTGTCCATTCGGACGTATACATTATGCAGTGTATATTGTAGTGTTACAGCACATTAGCGTACAATATAGGCAATGAAATTAAATTGAAAAATAATCATAATATGGATATTTAAACACAGTTTTGAAAATGGTAGCCGTTCATTTCGATACAGGCTTCAGTTCTAAAGTGCATATTATCGCACTATAGACTATTTTACCTAATTCCAATTACCAGTTTTGTTTTTTTTTATTATAATTTTTTTACTTGATTATTTAACGACGCTGTATCAGCTACGAGGTTATTTAGCTTCGATGGGATTGGTGATACCGAGATGATATTTGGCGAGATGAGGCCGAGGATTCGACATAAATTACCTAATGTTTGCCTTACGGTTTGGGGGAAAACCTCGGAAAAAACCCAACCAGGTAATCAGCCCGAGCAGGAATCGAACCCGCGCCCGAGCGCAACTCCGGATCGGCAAACAAGCGCCTTAACCGACCGAGCTACGCCGGTGGCACAAGTTTTGTCCTTCGTACTAGTAAATCATGTTGAAATAATTCTGTACCTACTCTATAAAAGAGTACCTTACGTACTGAAAATTCAATCTTCACTTCTGCCGATCCGAAAAGATAAAATTACCGAGACATGCTATCTACTGTCACGTGACAGTTAATTATTAACTAGGCCCTTTTATTTAAATTACTAGCCGTACCCGTGCGCTCCGCTGCACCCGTTAGAAATAAATATAAAGTAATTACATAATTAAAATAGGACATTTGATCCAGGGAACATTCGTGTTTGATAGAAGGATAAATCGTTTATTATGTTACTTAATTTAAATTGCATCCAAATAATTAAAATGCGATCATTTTGGTCCAGAGACACTCATTTGGTGCAATGACAATTCCTTTAACATGTTTCTTAATTTTTGTTACATTGCAACCATAGTTTAATGAAGATTGACATCATTTAGATTTAATGTGTATATTTTATTTTACTTGTTATAGGTTTCCATTGAATTATGGTAATAACTTGATTTTAACCCTTGTTTTCTACGTATTCAGTAAATGGCGCTTGGCCCACTATGGTTCTGAACCCTTAAAATAACTTAAATTATATTATATTATATTATATTATATTATATTATATTATATTATATTATATTATATTATATTATATTATATCAGAAGTTACTGTAATAACATTATAGCATTATGTCCATCTAGAGAAACTACACTTTCCAATGGTGAAATAATAATTAATTATACAAATCGGTTAATTTAGCTTCTGATATTACTTCATACAAACACAGAAACATTCTCTGTAGGCTATCTTTCATAGCTTTCGATTGTTGCTGTCCAAGGCCCCTAATAGACGAAGTCATTTGTTTTTTAATTGATTACACGGCCTTAGATGGCAGTTATTTTAATTTTAAAACTCATTTATCTCATTAAATATCAGTCCTATCAAACTTTTTCAAGGAATAAAACTTATCGCAAATTATTTCTAAAGAAACTTTTGTTATGTAATATTTTTCACAAAAATCAATAATAAGCGAGATATTTTGATTTATTTAATTCAGGCTCCCTTATAACCCCCCTTTTAAATGATGCATTTTGAATGCCATATAGCCTAAAATCTAAGTTACAACGAACTTAATTTATATTCCAATTTTCATCGAAATCCGTTCAGCCATTATCGCGTGAAAAGGTAACAAACATACAGACAGACAGACAGACAGACAGACATACAAACAAAAATTAAAAAAAAGCGACTTTCGGTTTCAGGGTTGTTAATTATATATGTTAGGGCCAATTATTTTTGGAAAATCGAAAATTACCAGAAAAATTTCGGCTACAGATTTATTATTAGTATAGATTTGGAAAAGTTGTATAATATTACGTAGACGTCCAATTCCTAACAGAAATTAATGTTTTCAGAAAAGAGCTAAGACAGCCCAGCCACTAGCCTTTACAGAAGCGGGTGGGGGAAACTGGGATGCGACGTAGGCAAACGGACAGTACCTGTGCGAAAATATGATTCAATATTGAAAGCTCTTTCGTCACTGGAAAACGCGAACATATTTCTGGAACGTACTATACTCACTAAAGTACTGTGTGTAGGACGGTTGGAAGTTTAGTAGTAGAGAGGTGGGAGTGAAGTACATTAAAAAACTCAGGTACAATAAAAATTGAAGTAAAATAGTAATATACGTTACAAGAGCGGTATGTTGACGTTTTCATGGTCGAGGAAAAGATTGAAAAAACGAAACGTAGTTCAGCTTTTTTAATTTCCGAGAACATGAAAACAAACATACCGCTCGTGTATCGTACATTATTTTGTGCGAAGATCGTTTATTACATACCTGAAAGACGAATTTCTAATTAGTTGCAATGAAATCTCCATGTTGGTTTCTGTTTAATGACGCCAACTTCGGAATACCAAAATATCTTTCTTCAACATTGTTGCTGTAAAATGTTTTCTGTGTTTACTATACTCCAGCAGGCCGTGATTTACGTCTGTCTTTTTATCCCCCAGTCTATAAATGCGAACTTAAAACAAACGGTAAGGTTATGTAATGATTTATTTTTAATTTTAATATTTTAACAATAATATTTATATATCATATTGCAGTAATAACATCGGCATCTGGAATCTCGTTGATTTTTTCACGGCTTCCTTAATGTTACTTGTGTCAGAAATGCAATAAGTTTCGTGGAGTAGTAGACTTTACTTAATTTTTGCAATTATTTAAAAACAATAATTAACATTGCAATTTATGTGAAATTGCAGTGGTAAGTTTCCAATTTATAATTATTACTATGTTAAACGTCTCTAAAAATAATATGTTAAAAGCCTAAAGCAGTAAAATGAATGTCGCGCTTAAGCGGTAAGAAGAGGGAAATTGTTATGTGTGTTAGGTTGGGAATACTGAATGTGGTATTTCACACTTACCGCGTATTGGTTCTGTGCGGAAAGCAAGCAAATACGCACGATCTCGCACAAATAAAATGATGTGTTAGGTTGGCGTTTCTATGGTAACTGATCATTTGATGGAATAGCCCCATATGGTCAATGCTTTTTTCTTAACGTGAAATCCTGTATAGTAGCAGTCGTTTGATAAATCAAACTCATGTCGCTCATGCAGGCTGGAGTTTTTCCCAGAAATCCGCAATATCATTATCCTGTATTATCGTTTATCCGGCTGCTTTCAAATGTCTAAGATGGAGTAATAATGTTTCTGCGAGTATAACTGCTACAATGCAGACAGAGAATTGAAACAATTTTAGCTTGTGGCTCTTTTTTTCTCTTTACTCAAAGATATCCTTTAACTAATTTCCCGTTTTCGTATTTTGTACATACAATGAGGACATCCATATTAAATAATTGCGGATGAAAGTTACAGTATGTTTGTTTTCCCGTGGCCGATGTTAAAAGCAATGAATACCTACGAGTTTAAAGGTTTGGACAACCCTTACACTGTAGCTATGTGTACAGTAGCTGGGATAGAAGTGGAGTTCGGGGGTTTGTTTCGCTTGAGTGTAGTTACTGCAGCCCGAGTCTAGGTTCGATGTCGGTTACGAAAGTGAATGGATTATATATATGTATGTATTTATTCACACTGCAATGGGTATATACCCGGTGGCAGTGGTAACTACTTACACTCAATAATGACAATAATAAACTTATTAATTAAAATACAATTAATAATAATACTAATAATTAATACTAATACTAATAATAATAATAACAACAACAACGACGACAACAGGGAATATACTAAATTAAATGAAACGATAATTTAAAATAACATTTGAATTATTCTAATTTGTATCTTAAAACTAAGATCGAACTAAAACCCACGAGTATATGTTCATATCTGCACAAGTACCTTTCAAAATTACACTCATTTCGCTGTCAGCTCACTCACTGCACTGGAACTACGACACATTTCACTGATTCTATCTTGATTTCACTAACACTTCAAAAACATTTCACTGTTCAAATTCTTTGCACTGCCACTATAAACTATAAAGCTTCACTGACAGGAACACGTTTCACTTACACAGCACACTTCACTGACACGACATAATTCTTCACTGATACAACACTTCAATAACAACATATCATTTACACCCTTTAAATACTGTGTATAATTACCGTCTATTAGTAAGGTCCTTAAGCCTATTTTTAAATGCATTTTTGGTTGTTGGCAAAGCCTTTAGTAAGTCTGCAGGTAAAGCATTCCAGTCCCTGATAGTACAATTGAGAAAAGAAAACTTTCCAGTGTCCGTCCTCATTTTATTTTTAATAACATTTTTAATATTAACCTGGCTATATCTTTGGATTAAAGGTCTAGAACCGGAAACACCACTTGCTCTCCCTTCCAAGACTGAAGTTCGATAATACTGGCGTAATATAAAAAAAAAATCACTTTACTAGGTATAGGAGGGAAGAAAAGTAGCTCATCCATTTATGTAAACTAGGAAATATCGAAATTTTGAGTTTGATAATTTTCATTAGGTTTTTGTTTAATCAAAATACAGTACTGTATTAACACTTAATGTTTTTACTCACGAATTCAGCTATCCATTCGGACGTATTCATTATGCAGTGTATATTGTAGTGTTACAGCACATTAGCGTACAATATAGGGAACGAAGTTAAATTGAAAAATAATCATAATATGGATATTTAAACACATTTTTGAAAATGGAGGCCGTTCATTTCGATACATGCTTCAGTTCTTTTGTGCATATTATCGCACTATAGACTATTGTACCTAATTCCAATTACCAGTTTCGTCCTTCGTACTAGTAACTCATGTTAAAATAATTCTGTACCTACTCTATAAAAGAGTACCTTACGTACTGTAAATTCAATCTGCACTTCTGCCCGACCCGAAAAGATAAAATTACTCAGACATGCTATCTACTGTGGTTTTGTCGCAGGGTCGTAGAAGGGATGGAAATCACGTAATAGTTAATTAATTGACCAGGCCCTTTTATTTATTTTAAACAATATTACGTAGATGTCCAATTCTTAACAGAAATTAATGTTTTCAGAAAGAGCTAAGACAGCCCAGCCACTAGCCTTTACAGAGGGACGAGCAGAAGCCGTTGGGAGAAACCGGGATGTGATATAGTCAAACGGACGACAATACCTGTGCGAGAATATGATTTAATATATAGAAAGCGAATCAATCTTCACTTCTGGCCGATCCGAAAATATAAAATTACTCAGACATGCTATCTACTGTGGTTTTGACGCAGGGTCGTAGAAAGGACGGAAATCACGTGACAATTAATTAAGTAGGCCCTTTTATTTATTTTAAACAGTTTTATAATATTACGTATACATCCAATTCTTAACAGAAATTAATGTTTTCAGAAAGAGCTAAGACAGCCCAGCCACTAGCCTTTACAGAGGGACGAGCAGAAGCCGTTGGGAGAAACCGGGATGTGACATAGGGAAACGGACGACAGTACCTGTCCTAGAATATGATTTAATATATTGAAAGCGAATATATTTCTGGAACGTACTATACTCACTAACTCAGTAGACTACTGTTGTGTTTACTATGACCTTAAGGCGACTTTGACTGTATACGCTTGGTTCTGTGTTGAGAACGGTTAAAAGTTTACTAGTAGAGGATGGCAGTGAAGTACATTAAAAAACTCAGATACAATAAAAATTGAAGTAAAAATAAAATGATGTCCCTGTATCAGAGATGGGCATCGTGCCTCACTTGAGAAATAATGCCTGACTGACCCTCATAGAGCTTATCGTTCTGAGTGACATCATCTTCACAGTCCCCGTTCCTCCCTCACGCAGATCCTAGGTGTGGGCAGGTTCTGTATCAGTTTCATAAGCAATATGAGTGATGGCATAATGACATTATCAAAGCAGTGTGTACGCGTTAGAAAACGATTATTTCATGAGAAATGGAAGAGTTTTTTTGCTGTTTAGAAGGGGGAGAACATCAGTAGCGGCCGGTGATCGAAATCCTCGGTGAGGCCAGATGCAACTAGTTTAAGTGCTTCCGATAGGAAATGTTTATTTATGATATTTATTGTTGTTATTATATTATTAATATCATTATTAGGCCTACTGTATTATTATTATTATTATTATTATTATTATTAGCCTACTATTAATGAAAAATAATAATGTCACTCACCAAATAAGCTGTTATGCTGTGAGTTTCAATGATTGTTTCAGTGTGTTGAAGCAAACCATATTATGTGTTGAAATTCCCCTTTCTTTCTTTTCTTTTTATTTTTTTCCTTTGACAGCAACGGACAAGGCCAACAGAGAAGTTTATTTTGCACCACATTACCACTTAACCATTTATGTTGCCCATACCAGGATGCAATAGAAACTCGCGTTTTAAGATTATCTGTCAGAAAAATTGTCAGCGATGTCGTAGGTATTTCGGTAGACTCTCTTTTTATTTAAAACTTCCTTTCTTTCAATATTATTTCTCCTCGAAAAAGGACACTCTAAAAATGAATTAACTACACCAGCATTATTTCTCGCATTTGCTTCTGTTTATATTTTCTCGAAATACATAACAACATTGGCCCAGATTCACTACTGTACTACGAAGTACAATAGGCACCCTCGCTTAAGTCATAAACAAAGACATAAGGGGAGAGAATAGTGTGGGTCTCTGCCTGCCAAAGAGCTGGAATTTTTGTTTTTTATGGCCTATTTAGGAAGACAAGTCACCATTGTTAGTCACACCCCACTCTACCCTTGAGGCCGGCCCATGGATGGGACGAGTGAAACCTGACCAGGCCAGACGAATTGTGCCTCAGCTACAACGTTTTAAGCGCAAGCTCAAAGCCCGCGAAAATACAGGAAATTCAGAAGCCAGACCCGGCACGAGCGATTCTGGCCTCAGGAAGAAATTTTACTGCAAAACAGGTCTATATACATCACAAAGTTTTCAAATGCTTCTACAGCGATATATGCTTCATTCAAATAACTAATACATTATATAAAAACACAAAATTTGATTTCGGTGAAGCCAAGTGACTGAGGCCCGGCCTCACTTGCCTCAGTCAATCAGCCGCCACTGGAGAACATACGATGTATGTTATGCTCGAAAATCCTATTAGGCATTAATAAATTTAATATACAACGACATTACTCCTTATGTCATAAAGAACATGCCGAATTAGAAGGCAAGACAAATTAAATGTTATTTTTCGTACTATTCCGAAGAAAATTTATGATCTTAACATTTGCATAGTATACTAAATATGACATTATACCTTAAACACGCTGCATTCAAAGGTACGAGGAGTTAAATGTTGTCTGTACGTATTATTTCCAAAAGAAATTTATATATAAAAAAATATCAAATGTGCGTAGAAAACGAAATATGATTTTCTGAAATTATTTTAGGTCGAGAACGTGCAAATCTATTAAGTAATCTTGAGAAACGCCAGAATATTCAAGAAAATAAACGTAGACAACGTGATGGAATATTATTGGCTAGTTACGCAATTTCTCGCCTGTGATTTAAATCAATTCAATGATGGAGAAATATTAAAGAGGTTTATGATTAAAGCTGCCGAATTAATTTGCCAAATTGAATAAAAGTTTTCGAGTCTCTCACGTTAACCAAGCGCTTTCCTAATAATTCGCCACTGACCGCCTTAGCGATTACGATAAGGTGACGCAGGTCACAGCAGTTTATATTTCCCATCCTACCCAGCTGTCTCCTCTCCTAGTAAACAAACTATTTCAAATCGAGTGCCTCACGTAACCGAAAATTGTGCCCATGTATGCCCTATATAACAGAGGACTTTTGCTCCTCTTAAGAATTTACTGTTTTGGTTCTGAATCTAAGGCAGCCTGTTCAATAGCAATAAACATTAATGGTTTGTGAAAACCTACTAAAAATTGAAAAATTAAAACCCACTCAGTGCCAACTGGATCGCTCCATTGTTAGCCGCAGAACTGGCGCCGCGGATTTTTCGTGAACGTTGGTAAAAGTGAGATGTCGACATTGTGACCCTCACGGTGTGGAGTGGAGCTGTACTTTCGGCTTGGTTGTAAATCATGATTAAACAAATAAAAGGCTGCTATTAGTACAGTTCTGTTGCGTCGCTGACTTTTTTTTTGCGTGCAAATTGTTAATGAAAATTCATGGAAAATAATGACAGCATCAGCGGGGCCTACAACAAGAAATTACAGAATTAATTAACCACGAATATAATGTGGCTGGGAAATTCGCACAAGCTGGACTCCGGAGAGACCGACCATTCCATGAGTAGGCCTAATTTGTGGCTCAGTGAAGTACTGCCATTTTAATAATAATAATAATAATAATAATAATAATAATAAGAGAGAAGATTAACTCCATATGTAGATGATATTATTGGGGATCATCAGTGCGATTTTAGGCGTAATAGATCAACTATTGATCAAATATTTTGTATTCGACAGATAATGGAGAAAAATGGGAGTATAAGGGTACAGTGCATCAGTTATTCATAGATTTCAAAAAGGCATATGACTCGGTTAAGAGAGAAGTTTTATATAATATTCTTATTGAATTTAGTATTCCCAAGAAACTAGTTCGATTAATTAAAATGTGTCTCAGTGAAACATACAGCAGAATCCGTATAGTTCAGTTTGTCAGATGCGTTTCCAATTCACTGCGGACTAAAGCAAGGAGATGCACTATCACCTTTACTTTTTAACTTTTCTCTAGAGTATGCCATTAGGAAAGTCCAGGATAACAGAGAGGGTTTGGAATTGAACGGGTTACATCAGCTGCTTGTCTGTGCGGATGACATGAATATGTTAGGAGAAAATCCACAAACGATTAGGGAAAACACGGGAATTTTACTTAAAGCAAGTAAAGCGATAGGGTTGGAAGTAAATCCCGAAAAGACAAAGTATATGATTATGTCTCGTGACCAGAATATTGTACGAAATGGAACTATAAAAATTGGAGATTTATCGTTCGAAGAGGTGGAAAAATTCATATATCTTGGAGCAACAGTAACAAATATAAATGACACTCGGGAGGAAATTAAACGCAGAATAAATATGGGAAATGCGTGTTATTTTTCGGTTGAGAAGCTTTTGTCATCTAGTCTTCTGTCAAAAAATCTGGAAGTTAGAATTTATAAAACAGTTATATTACCGGTTCTTCTGTATGGTTGTGAAACTTGGACTCTCACTTTGAGAGAGGAACAGAGATTAAGGGTGTTTGAGAATAAGGTTCTTAGGAAAATATTTGTGGCTAAAAGGGATGAAGTTACAGGAGAATGGAGAAAGTTACACAACGCAGAGCTGCACGCATTGTATACTTCACCTGACATAATTAGGAACATAAAATCCAGACGTTTGAGATGGGCAGGACATGTAGCACGTATGGGCGAATCCAGAAGTGCATATAGAGTGTTAGTTGGGAGGCCGGAGGGAAAAAGACCTTTAGGGAGGCCGAGACGTAGATGGGAAGATAACATTAAAATGGATTTGAGGGAGGTGGGATATGATGGTAGAGACTGGATTAATGTTGCTCAGGATAGGGACCAATGGCGGGCTTATGTGAGGGCGGCAATGAACCTCCGGTTTCCTTAAAAGCCAGTAAGTAAGTAAGTAATTAAGTAAGTATTATTACTAGAAAACTTGATACAGTTCTTGCATTATCGTGATTGTGTTCTCCGTTTATAATAATTACATTTACATCCAATAACATCTATCAGATGTGGCAAAAACAAAATCACTCCTGTGTGAAAAAAAAAAAACATTTACCTACAACATTATATTAATTTTAAAGCAAGTTTTGTAGTTGTACTATGGTGAGGTTAGTTAAACACTGCAAAGTTTTGAAATGATAAACATCTATGATGTTACTACACAGTTCAACACTAACAAGAAGGAATGCCTAACGCTCGGCTTATACCGTTTGAGGATTTATCGCTCGCGACAATTTTACCCATCATTCATGTGCGCTACCTATCGGATTAAGCTATGAAGTACTTGACGCTCGAGCGAAAACGTTCGATGCAGACCTCTGATGGCCATTGCCGGGAGTCGAACGGAGTAGTAAATTGTCGTACAGACTATGTCGTGACTGCGAAATCGGATGAAGTTGTGGAACAACATAAATTGGTGTCAGTGGCAGGACCGTAAAAAGCGCATTCGGAAAGTTTTCGTGATTACTTCACGTTGTGCAATCAGAATTTCAAACCAGCACACACACCTTGCATTTAAAAGTTTACGAGTACATCCAGCAGCTCAGAATGCGGACACTTCGTGTACACGGACGTTTGAATGTTTAACAACATTATTTTGTTTATAGCTGAGTGAACCTTCACACCAGCATTGCCAACCTTTTTGAATGACAATCCCCACAAAAACATCTGAATTTTCTCATTTTCTCTCATGAAAATATTTAATTTCCACATTTTTTCCCACATCATAACAAATTATTTCAAATAATTGATTAAATGGCGATCTTACTCGTGTTAATTGTGTAAGCATGTGCGGCTTACAGCTGTTTCGGTGCTACTTGACACCATCCTCAGAGCCTACTAGATATCGGCGTCATCTTGAACTACGCTGCCTGTTGTGTGGGTGCGTTCGATTGTTGAAAAAGTGTTGAAATGTGGTGTCAAATAGTGTGTGTTTTCTGAAATTGACGTGTGTTGAGAATTTGATTAGGGTGTGTTTTAGTGTGTCTGTATATTTCATATTATTTTAGTGTGTTGAGTTTTTGGTTTTTGAGTTGTATGTGTAGGATTTCCATGTCTGTATTTATGTTATTGTATGTGTGGTTAGCATTAGTTATGTGTTCGGCATATGTAGATGTATTGTGTCCTCTGGTTATTGCTTTAATGTGTTCTTTGTATAGAGTTTGGAATGATCTGCCTGTCTGTCCAATGTAGAAACTGTCGCAACTATTGCATGTGAGTTTGTATACGCATGTGTGGTTGTATTTATTTGTTTGTGTTGTTTGTGTGTTGAGATGTCTTTGTAGTGTGTTTTCTGTTCTGTATGCTATGTTGTATTTCTGTTTTCTGAATGAGGATGCGATCTTGTGTGTGTTTTTGTTTTCGTATATTAGTGTGATGTATTTCTTGTGTTTGTGTTGTGTTTTATGTGTTTTTGTGTTGAGTTTTTGTTTCGTCTTCCTTATGATGTTGTCTATTATGTTTGGATTGTATCCGTTTTCTTGTGCTATGTATTTGATTGTGTTCACTTCTTCATTGTAGTGTTGTTGGCTCATGGGTATGTTGAGTAATCTGTGTACCATTGTCCTGAATGCAGCTTGTTTGTGTTGTGTGGGGTGATTAGATGTGTTGTGTATGTGTGTGGTGGTGGTGGTGGTGGTGGTTGGTTTTCTGTACGAGTAAGATCGCCATTTAATCAATTGTTTATATTCAAGTATTAAAAGTAGTGTACGAAAGATTCAACATTATTTCACTTTCATAATACACAAGTACTCACATTTTCAACCCCCCCCCCCCATTTAACAGAACCGTCAACCTATAAGCACAGTCTAGTATATACAGTCACGAAGCTTAATACGTAGTAAATATCCATCCACAGATAGTTGCTAACCACTAGGATCGCTAATATCGCCTCATTATAGACAATGCGAAATAGTACCGGCACAGTCAATTGTTCCTAGCACCCACAAAACTCAAGCTTCGTGACTATAATTATATACTAGACTGTGCTATAAGTCCAAGCGAAAGAGAAAGAAGATACTACTTACTTACTTACTTCCTTACTTACTTACTGGCTTTTAAGAAACCCGGAGGTTCATTGCCGCCCTCATATAAGCCCGCCATCGGTCCCTATCCTGTGCAAGATTAATCCAGTCTCTACCATCATATCCCACCTCCCTCAAATCCATTTTAATATTATCTTCCCATCTACGTCTCGGCCTCCCCAAAGGTTTTTTCCGTCCGGCCTCCCAACTAACACTCTTAAAGTATTTCTGGATTCGCCCATACGTGCTACATGTCCTGCCCATCTCAAACGTCTGGATTTAATGTTCCTAATTATGTCAGGTGAAGAATACAATGCTTGTAGTTCTGCGTTGTGTAACTTCATTTTGTAAAGTTAAAATTTAAGAAGTTGATATCAATATTCCATACTTATTGTTCAACCTGTATACGGCTACAAGAAGCAACTGACTTCGATTTTGTGCATAGGATGATTTTATAAATACCAAACAAATATTTTAGGACACTCATGTCATTATCTAATAATGTAATCTACTTTTAATTTTAAGTTTAGACATTTTATGTATATTTTGTGCGGATACAACTGAATACAACTTTAAACAAGTCCATGTATTTGAATGATTATGGACTTAATTTGCTTCAATAAATAGCCCAGCGACTGGTACATTATTCGGACAACTTAATCTATGTTCGTGTAAATATGCGCAAATGTGGAAATGCGATTTTCGTTAGAAACGCTCGTCGATGGGAACCAGATGAAATTAAATCACTGAACGGGGCGCAGATAACCAATCTAGGATAACGTTTCCAGCAATTTATGATATAATATTTAAAGCTCATTTTGAAAACATAGTATTCGAAATGTGTAAAGCCGATCTAGGTTTATGGGTAATTGTGTGTAATTAGAGCTGCATGAAAACTTTTTTAGATAGTTGGATTAAATTTAACAAATAACTACTGAATTTATATATTAAAATAAGCTTAAAATTAAATTGTAGTAATGTCACGAGAGGTTTGAGATTTGCCGATAAATCCACAAGCGAAGCGACCTCGAGTGACATTTATTAGGACCATTTCGTGAATAAAATAAAAATGTAAATAATATATCCCTAAAATTCGATCACAAAATGTTAATAATTGTATATTAACGAATGCTAAACTAATTCAGACATTGTGAAGTTGAAATAGATGAATATCGATTACTGCAATAAAGAAATTCGATATTATTATTCAGTAATGCCAATTGCGAAAAGCGAAACACAGGTTTAACAATGTTAATTACATGTACTGCACTTTTCTCTTATTATTATAACATAAATACATTTTCATTCTCTGCTGAAATCATAATTTAATTTAACAGTAACAGTAGGGACAGCTATATACCAATGCTTATGTATTCACAGCGAGACATTCTGTTACACAGTGAAGCCATCTCTGTATAGATAGGCCTAATTAAAACACGAATTTTATTACGCCATACGGAAGGCAGTTTGATCAAAGACCTTATTATTACTATGCAAGGTCTTTGGGTTTGCTATGCGATGATGTTACATAAATTGGAACATCTGACTTTCTATTAATTGTTTCATTTCATTCACAAAATACAAATTTTATGGGCTACAATACTTTACCTGTGGTAGCAGGAGCAATGTCAGCTGTGCCTTATTTCGACCGTTACAATCAGTGCTACACGAAAGCATTTTTTATAGCTCGACAAACGCATTCTCGCTGTAGTGTGTAACGGAACTAAAGCTGCATCTACACAGTTCAATATTCCAATCGCGTATGCGTGCATTCTGGGAAGAATATTGAAAGAATCAAGTTTAAAAGGTACGTTCAATTAAGATGCATGAAGATTTTGTGTCTACATAGTGCGCCGTTTTGAACGTCTTCACTGCATAAATATATTAATTAATATTAAATATCAATATTTCATTCATTGCTTGAATGCGTAAAGTTTAAAGAAAATTTTAACCGTGTAGATACATATTAATGGGTTCATGATCATCAATTTACGGGGAAACAGTTGGCGACACTGACTAAACAAGAGAACGACCATGCGATAAATTGATACCGATAAATCTAGCTGCAAAAATGATCGCGATGTCCGACTGTGATTGGTTGGAATTCAAAATTTCATTACACTTCATTGGTCGAAAATGGAATGACATCATATAAACGAAATAGTCATTATAAATAATAGAATAGGAATACGGTCTGTTGACTACCATCTGTTTTATTAGAGTGAGAGATAAAACACTTCTACTCGGTTTCATAAGTTGGGAAGCTTACACTTACTTGGAATGCAGTATGAATATCTTACTATTATTTCCTTTAATTTAACTTAATCGCCTACCTATACTTCACAGGATCAGAAAACAATATAATTACCAAATTTACTGAAGTACCCAAATACCAAAGCATTAGAAAAGTGATGGCAACATAGTTACTGTTTCACAATAAATTGATTTGGGTTTCTTTTCGCATTACACACTTCAAATATAGTCCTCTGTCATGTTAACAATACGTTGCCAAATTTTTGGGAGACGGTGGACTCCATCTGCAGCATCATTTCTGGATGTCTCTCACTGATTGATCTAAAGCTCTTTGGTTGGCAGCTTTTGATTGAAAGTGAATGCTTCGCTTCCACCCATCTTGCAATAGTTAATTGTGGTAAGACTTCTCTCTCATAAGCTTCTTTTAATACCTTAAAGCAGGCCTGCAGAACTCGTAAGTAGGGGAAATACGACGTCAGCCTCACTCCACTTCTATTGGGGATGATCGACTTCTACGTACAGTTGTTGACATTCTTTGCATGTGGGAAAGTCTATCAGTGGCGGCACTGCAATTTGAGAGAAAAAAAAACAGATTGTAATAAAGTCATTGTATGTCGTTTCAAGGTTTACGATTATGCTAGGTTTCCTGTCGGTAGTTTCTTTTAGATTTCTTAGCCTGCTTTAGATTTTCCAAAACTTTCCTATCATCGCCTACGGAAACATAAATTTGTAGCATTTAAGTAGGCTAATGAACCTTGAAAGTTCATATATATATATTTTTTCTTATTTTGGTAGGTTATTTTACGACGCTTTATCAACAGCTTAGGTTATTTAGCGTCTGAATGAGATGCAGGTGATAATGCCGGTGAAATGAGTCCAGGGTCCAGCACCGAAAGTTACCCAGCATTAGCTCATATTGGGTTGAGGGAAAACCTCGGAAAAAACCTCAACCAGGTAACTTGTCCCGACCGGGATTCGAACCCGGGAGACCTGGTTTCGCGGCCAGACGCGCTGACCGTTACTCCACAGGTGTGGACCGCACTCAATTGAGTGACTTGGTGGCCGGGATTCCACAGTAATATGCACTGTTGGGCGAAGAATCTACGTAAAGATTAATTTTTGGTCCTACAGAATATATTCGGTGCTGTGGATTGAAGTTCGGGGTAGGTCAGTGGTTAGAGCACTTGGTACGTAGAACCAGGGACCCGGGTTCGATCCCCAGCGTCAGAGCGAATTTTCCTCTTCTAATAATCATTGTTACCATAACAGATATATTCTGAAGGACCAAAAATTAATCTTTTCGTAGAGCTAAGACATGTTCTACGATTTGTGGTAGTCAAAGCGGCTTCTTTTCTTCAAGCACTTCAGTGTCACTTGTCATTTTCATTCAAGTATTGCTACAGTGTCGTCATACCAACATATTATTGCTTCTATATTCTTTCTGTAGTTGAAAATTAATTGCTGTTTCCTGATTACATTAGAGACCATACAGGAATATTAAAGTTTTCAGTCATATTTTTAGTTTTGTTTGAATTTAAGCATTACACAATGAAAAGTAGTTCTGCTTCAAAATGAATAGAAACTTAAAAACTTCCATATTACTTCTTTTTTTTTAATCTAACAAACTTTGGACAGCAACTATACGAGGACAATGTGAAACTAATGTAACTTTTTTTTTTCATTTATTTAATTTATTTAATACTATACACTTGAGCTACATTAGGCATTGCAACCCGAAAGAGCAGAAGCTCGTGCTCGGGCGCAGTTCAGGTCAGTTATACAAAATATATCACAAAATTAAGAGAGTTCATTGAGCACAATAACATTAATAAATGGTAAAATAATAAAACATGTAATAATAGGGTCTATATGCAAATAGAAAATACAAAAGTACATGAATATTAGAGTATCAATTTTTAACTCAATTAGCTTAAACAATTAAATAATTAATCTGAATTGTTTCTTAAATCTATATGTGTTAAGAGCACTTAGTCAGGGTAAGCTCTAATTAATACAGTATATATTTTGGGTCCAAAATTTCTGCTGTGTTTTGATCCAGCATTTGGGAGTATTTAGAAAGAAACTGTAGTTTTGTCTCGTATGGTATTCATGAGGATCAGATTTAAATCTATTGTGGTTTTTATGGAAGTAAATCAGCAATTTTTGTTTATAAATTTGTTCTAGATTGATTTGAAAAATTAATTTTGTTGGGTAATCAAAAGGTTTATATAGACAAATTTTGATAATTCTTTTTTGGAGCAAATTTAAAGGATGGAGAGTCGATTTTGCCATTCCTCCCCAACCTAAAATACCATACTGAATTATTGATTGAAACAGAGCTAAGTACACAGTACGCAGAACATAAACAGGTAAATAAGAGCGTAGAATGGAAAATCTGTGGATTGTTTTACGCAATCTGTTACACTGGAAGGAGATATGCTTGTCCCATTTTAAATGTTGGTCAATAATAATGCCTAAATATTTAACTTGTGAGGATTTACTCAAAGTGTTACATGAGCAAGTAGGTAGGTTACAATCATGTATTGTTATACTTCTGTTATTATTCATTTTTAGTTGCTCAAGGCCATGTGATGTTAATGAAAATGGTATTAATTTTGTTTTAGAAACGTTCAAAGAAAGTAAGTGAGCATCCAGCCATTCTGTAATAATGTTAATACCACTGTTAGAATTTTGATAAGTTTCATTCCAACTCGAATCGCTAAATACGAGGCGCATCCAGAAAATAAGTTTCCCTACTTAAAAAAAAAAGAACACACACTTTCAGGAAAACATTTATTGGCAACAGGTACAGCAATGTTTCAGCTATTTTTCAACATAGCCACCATCAGAATTGAGATACTTTTCGTATCGTGGGATCAACTTTTGTATCCCTCTGTCGTCGAACTCTGCCGCTTGCGAATGGAACCAGCGTGTGACAGACGTCTTCAGCTCTTCGTCGTTGCCAAAACGCTCACCGGAGGACAGGAATTTCTTGAGGTGCAAGAAAACTTGAAAATCGCTGGGAGCAAGATCAGAACTGTAGAGTGGATGATCAAACAACTCCCAGCAAATTCCGTCAAAACAGCTGCTGTGCGCCGAGCCGTATGTGTGGACGAGCATTGTCATGGAGGAGCACAACACCTGCAGTAAGCATTCCACGCCTCTTGTTTTGAATGGCACGTCGCAATTTTCGCAGTGTTTCACAGTAGGCTAACGGTCAGCGTTCACTGTTTCACCTCTTGGAAGGAAGTGAATGAGCAGAATGCCCTTCCTGTCCCAGAACACCGTGCACATCACTTTCCGTACCGAAAGCGTCTGTTTGAATTTCGTCCTGACCGGAGATCCACTATGCCGCCAATGCATTGACTGCTGCTTGGTTTCCGGGGTGAAGTGCAAAATCCAAGTCTCATCGCCCGTGACGATCCTGTCGAGGAACTCGTCGCCGTCATCGTGATACCGTTGCAGAAATGTCAGTGCTGCTCCTAAACGTTGCATTTTGTGTTCGGGTGTCAGGTTTTTCGGCACCCACCTGGCACACACTTTTTTGAACAGCAGGTGCTTAGTGACAATCTCATGCAACAAGGATCGCGGTATCTGCGGAAAATGGCTGCTCAGCTTCGTAATCGTGAACCGACGGTTCTCCATGATGCACTGCCGCACCAGCTCAACACGATCATCATTGATGAGGGACGGTCGCCCACTGCGCTCTTCATCATGGACACTTTGACGACCTTCGGAGAACTGCCTACACCAGCGACGCACCATCTGCTTACTCATGATGTTCGGCCCATAGACCTGACAGAGCTGCCGATGAATTTCAATTGGCGCAATGCTTTGTGCATTAAAGAACTTTATCACCGACCGAACCTCACAGGCGGCGGGAGAAGGGATAAGAGCGTCCATTTCGGACCACTGCTGCCACGCTACAGGCACCAGGCGGGACCTGTCCGGCTGGCATATGATTGATACGTCATAGATCTGTTACGCATGCGCAATTGACACGACTAATTACGTTTACTTTCAAGGGGGGAAAATCAGGAAACTTACTTTCTGGATGCGCCTCGTATAACCACAGTATCATCAGCAACTACAATCAATGTTTCATTCATGTTGTCTTAACAGACAATATGCTTATTTCACGTGAACTATACCATCATGTTTTGTAGTTACGAACTATAATGCATACAAGACTGTCCGGAACTGACTTACGATTTTTCGTGACCAAATAAAATAACGAATTATCGATTGGTGTGAAAACTTAAAAGTTTCAATTTTGTAGTTGCGTTAGTTTCACACTAAGCCCTCGTATAGTGGTTCAGACTGTATTAGATTCAATTATCAAGTTTTAATCGCGTATAAGATGTGAAAATAGCCATTGTATGTTTTTACATACCATCTAACCTTGTGCGTGCCTTCCATTCGATGAAAACAATTATTAAGGCTAAGATACTCCAGGGAGTAATTCCCGCTGCCGTGGGTAAGCCCTGGTTATTACGGTGAAATCCCCGTTCATGTACTCATATTTCACTCTTTTCTCTGAATTTATTATTTTCGGAATAACCCTTCCTTTGCTCCAGAGCTTCAACACAGTAGCCTTCTCTTTTGCACAATGTGTTTTACATGACATGCATAATCAAACTCCTGGCTCGAGATGTGCCGTTGTATAAGTCGATCATTATTTGCATGCGAATGGAGGAAGACAAGCCAGTTATTCTTGTGACACAATCGAATTCTTTGAGCAGGACTATTACACTTTTACTACGTCATACTACTTTTGACCAATAAAACGGTACGAAAGGACGTCTTTCAACTAATCATGGCAGCTTATCGCACAATTTTATCGCTTCCCTAGCATTTGTTTAATTTTATCGCTTCCCTAGCATTTGTTTAATTTTATTGCTTCCCTAGCATTTGTTTAATTTTATCGCTTCCCTAGCATTTGTTTGTTTTTATCACTACTCTAGCATTTGTTTCTTTGTTTGCCGACATTTCAAACTGCAAATTCTTAACGGTAATAATAATAATAATAATAATAATAATAATAATAATAATAAACTGTCCCCCATTGAAGGTAGCCCTTACGGACTCAGTATATCCTCAAAAAAATTATTATACATACTGTAAATTTATTTCAACTCAACAATAGGATTTTATTCTTCCAACAATAATTCCTTTCTACAATTCACAATTAACGCTATCGTCAACAATAGGATTTTCACTCAACACAGTATTCGTTATAGCACTCCACTGACGGAAATGACAATTTACTTGGACTATTACGAACAACAATGAACTGTTAATCTTAACTAATATTTACAAAGCGCTATTTACAAATCAGAACTGTCAGTTCTCTCAATTCACAGTTCTTCTAGCTCAGTCACTCGAGTTCACAGTATCTCGAACTCAGGTCCCTCCAACTGCGGTCCACTGCACTCGAACTCAGGTCCCTCCAACTGCGGTCCACTGCACTCGAACTCAGGCCTTCGGATGCTGACTCAGTTGCGGACGCACACTCAAGTCGAACTCCGGTACACAAGACTGGCTAGCTTGCTCTGTTCACTGGCTTACTGACTGAACTAATCATGAATGACACACACACTCCTTCGCGTCCGTAATTTATAACCACAGCAACGTAACCGAGAAACTTCGAATTCGCGATTTTTCCACTTCGACGGGCTTCTGGAAGAGTCGGGAAGGTCCGTTCCCCTTTAACTCCGCACGTAGCAGCTGCCCGCGCACTCTCCCCTCGTCGCGTTGGCCCTTTCCCCTCTCTTCTCTCCGCCGCGCGCCGTCTCTCAATGCTCCGTGGAACCCGCGCGATCTGCTCTCTTGCGGGACGCTGGTCGTGAGGTCGAATCTCACGTCGCTGTGACAATACGTAAACATAGATATTGAATTTTAAAGAAGGGAAAAGAAGAAAAGGGTGTGAAAAATTACAATTGCTATTAATCTTTCACCATGTGATTAATTAGGATTTGACAGGATTTTTTTAACACAATTATCACAATGTCATCCCTCAGAGATGTTGGCAGAGCAAACTGCCGTCGAAATTCTTCGAAAAAAGCTGGTATAGTCCCTCGAGCACCTATGAGCAAGCCGAATACCTCAACGTGAATTAAGGCATATTTCAGCTTGAAATAGTTGACTGTAGGCCCATAGATCGACTTCTTCTCAAGGTGGACCTCGGCTGACTGATGACATTCTACTTCAAAACGTATCGTGGGGTCCACAATGATGCCCTGTTTAGTGTCAGCATTGTACGCTAAAATATCTACTCGTCTCGTTGACCCATTTTCATTTAGATAGGAGATTTCTTCTTCTACTACCCAGCCCTTATTTCTTAATGCGGCTGCAATTTTGGATCTTACAAGATGATGTCTAGAGTTCCTCAAGAGCAATCCCTGTTCACAGAATCCCAACACGTGTGCTAAAGTTTCAATCTCCGGGCAGCCATGCTTTGCGACCGTAATTTGTTTCCCGCATAGATAGTCGACTGAAAATGGCGGCTCCGTTCAAACTTTTTGGTGAAAGTAACATTAGTGAAATAGAATTTTAGTAAGTCAATTATATCTATTTTATTGTATTAGAGTACTTTATTTCTTCTAATCTTTATATACTTTCTCCTGTTTTTATCAACTTCCTACCATTTGTTTCTTTCTTTGCCAACATTTGAAACTGCAAATTCTTTACGGTACCTAATATAAAACGTGCTTTGCGATCGTCATTTGTTTACAGCATAGACCAGTGGTGTCAAGCAAGCGCATTCTTCTGACCTTGATGTCGTGCGCGGGCATCAAGCGTTAGGTATGGAAGGAGGAAGGATTATGTATATGAATAAGCAGCCTGTTGGATTAAGAAAACAGTACTTTACAAACTTCAAACAGAACGTGAAATTTTATGTTATTTTTATATGGCTTCTTTCTGTTTGATATTATCTATACTTTCTGTAAAACAAAAGTACTAACACTAATTTCTTAATATTGCAGTTGTGTTTTAAACGTTAATAACATAATAAAAATCATAATAAAAGGTTAAGAAGGAATATTCACATAAATTCCATAGTAGTGCAAGTATACTGTACTAAATGAATGAAATACACCATTCATAAAGAAATTGATATCCCAAAAAAAGAGACTGAGTATGACATGATAAGTTGGAATTGATATTCATGGTACCTTTAGCCTTATAAAAGTAATCAATGAACTAATCAAAGCAATATTATAGTATAAAGCAAAGTTACCTAGGCACTGTATATGTTTTAACTATAATATTCCATAACAAAACTCGTATCACATTATGCTTTAAAGGTGATATTGATACACAACTTCCTATCATCAGAATATATAATTATTTTCTCGAAATGTGCTGAAGCTATAGAGCTGACATTTTTACAGCACATGGGCACGTATCTTTTGTATATGATGTAGCAGTAGTTCCTTTGTTAATTCATTTCCTTACGAACATTCCCATGCGAATATTTTCAAAATTTTCAATACATTATCTTCAGTAATAGGTATTTACGATATATTAGATTTACGAAAACATTCTGTAAGGCTACTAAATAAACATATCTGAAAATTTCACTTTTCTGCAAAAAAGTTGAGAAAATATTCCTTTTGAATAAAAAAGCAAACTTGTGAAAAATCAGCATTAAAATTAAAACTTATATGATAACAGATACCCATATATTCCGTAGGACCAAAATTAATCGTTACGTAAAACTTACATTCTTATAATGCAATTATACGTACTTCTCAGACAAATCTAAAAATTAACATGGATACAGTTTTAATAAGTTCTCTTCCCTTTATCTATTGAATCAGTGCTGGCCATCCCTGAATATAGCTCGACCAAGCGGTATATACTACCTCTTTCATCTGTCTCTTTCCTTTCCGTTGTATTTATTTTATTTTATTTGGTTATTTTACGACGCTGCATCAACATCTCAGGTTATTTAGCGTCTGAATGGCTAGAAGTTTAAATATCTTAGTAGAAATTTCCATGTCGTAATTTTTTTGTACTTTATTAAGATTGTGTAGGTACAGTTGTAATCCATCCTGAGACTTCGCGTGTATTACATCAATGCGATTTTAGGTGTAATAGATAAACTCTTAATCAGA
This sequence comes from Periplaneta americana, assembly GCF_040183065.1. Taxonomy (NCBI): domain Eukaryota; kingdom Metazoa; phylum Arthropoda; class Insecta; order Blattodea; family Blattidae; genus Periplaneta; species Periplaneta americana. Next base: position 7,667,306 of record NC_091129.1, on the reverse strand, counting down.
TTTTCTGTATTCGACAGATATTGGAGAAAAAATGGGAGTATATCAGTTATTCATGGATTTAAAAAAAGACATACGAAATTTGCAAAATTCAGAGAAATTTGTCTTTGAATGCTCGTAGCTATTATGAGCCGTATACAGGAACATCACTTGAACTTCACTTTCACTTACATCCGACTGAGATCTGCCTATGACTTTTAATTTATTACAGTAAATAATATAATAATAGTGGTTTATTTTAACTGGCAGAGTTAAGGTCATTCGGCCTTCTCTTCCACTCAACCAGTATGATAAAATATTACTACAATGCTATGAATATAACATAATTAATACAATACAATACAATTAAAAGCAATACAATACTACAAATACAAGACAATATAATACATGATTAATATAATACAATGACAATTCTTTTCGTCTTCACAACACCAATAAAATAATTATGTAATAATAATAATAATAATAATAATAATAATAATAATAATAATAATAATAGTAATGATAGTCATACCTAAATTAAATTAAATTATTAAGCTCGATCACAAGTATAATTTTAATTTGACTGCTCCCGTAAGAAATCGTTTAGCCTTTTCTTGAAAGTGGTTATTATCTGGCAGCCCCTAATCTTCTGAGGTAGAGAATTCCATTCACGGGGAACTGAGACAGTAAAAGAGGATGAATAGTGGGATGTTCTAAGGGCAGGAATTGCTAGGATTTGGCTCTCCTGTGACCTGGTGTTTAGAGTGTGACTGGACTCTCTTACAAGGGAAGGGTTTCGGTTCGGACAGGAATTTTTGGTTAAAAATTTGTACAGAGACTTACCTCACAATGGTGATGAAGACCGTAAAAGAATTAATTTGTGTAACTCTCCGTTTGGTTGGTATTGGTTAATATACTTCTTTAAAAATGTACATGAGGGTTCTCTATAAAATGCATGAAACAGCATGGAGCAGAGCAATAAGCACAACACGCAGAAGCAACACCTGAACAATCTTCTGAACCACACTCCAGTGCTGAAAAATCAAATGCCACCTGAATTACATTTTTGAAGTCTAAGACTTGTTCAGGATTCACGTAACCAGCTGACTGCCAGGAATACTGAAGCATAGGGCGGTACACTGGAGCAGACAACTGGTTGTGAATGACAGAGTGCATTTTCATTATAAACACTCGATTTCCCAAGTTAAGTTCTGGATTCTCAGCAAGAGTCCTTATGCAATATGTTATCCTACGAGCATAATATCGTCTAAGGAAATAGATATCCAGAGGCTGGATATATTTACTTTTTTTTTAGGTGGAATGATCACACATTCCATATCCTAGCCTTGGAATGATCCATTTATTAAGGTCGTGTCCTTGTGCGCATTCAATGACTCACACAACAGTGTACATTTTTGATTAGGTGCAATATTTTCTGACAGAACGTTGGAGAAAAATGTTCTTAAATGGGCTTTAGACATTTTACCACTCGCACTAGCTTCTAGGCTAGGTTAGGCTTACGAGTAAGGTATCCCATCCCCTTAACTTGTGCAGTGCTCTCCCCACCCCTCAACTTGTACAGTGCTCTAAGAGACAAACCACACATTACACAAAGGAATCCTTTTGGGAGCTTTACAGATATGTAAAGATGGGCCTGTATACAAATTTTGGATACAAAATTCCTGTTCGAGCCGAAAACCTTCCCTTGTTAGAGAAACAATCAGTCAGGAGATGTTAAAAAATCTAAATTACGCACATTTCTACTCCCATTTGAAATATGGAGTGTTATTTTGAGGTGGAAACTGACAAGGCCTAGTAGCATTTAAAATTCAAAAAAGGGAAATTAGAACAATATGTGGAACTGGTAAGGCAACGTCGTGTAAACCTTTATTTAAAAAAAAATAGACCTTCTCCTAATTAACCGTATCTAAATCGAAGAATTGAAAACATTCAATAAATATCATGAGTATCAAAACATGTAATTCAGAATTACTTGCTTGCAGTGCACGAAAAAAGCACGACACAGATGTACCACAGTCTACTATACTGGGTGTTCATTTCAAAGTGTGTCATGACGTCACTGTTGTTGGGTCACCGATTTGAAGCGAGTTTCAGCTTATATGTTAGAGAAGTTGCCTATTATTTAAGGCGTTCTTCAACCTGAACTTGAGAACGTGTACGGTATAACTTGAACGTCGTAGCAACAGATGGCGGTCTGCACGGTCTGTGTGCTACCATAACCTCTTTCGAACTGTGTTTTGCGCCGGCAAGTCGTACGCAGGGTATTTGTTATCATCGGTTGCGTACGGTAACATTCCACAAAACAAATCAAATGCACCGTGTCCATGTTGACCGTCGAAGTTAATGTCAACAAATACGTAAGTAATCGTCTTAACCCTCTCCCCATACTTCGACAGTACGTATTTCCAAACAGTTCACATTCCTGCCACTACCGGCGTTACCGTACGTATCGGTACGTACTCTTCAGAATGAACGCCGTACTTGCTAGGCAACTTCTCTACCTCATAGGTTATACACCTCTGCGGAAGTGTAGGAAGATTGAATTCTCTAGGCTCATCGGCTAGCCACATGACGGCATATAGCGAGCCATGACACACTTTGAAGTGAACACCCAGTATACAATCACGAAGCTTAATACTTACTAAATATGCAAACATAAACAGTTGAAATATGCATCCATAGGTAGTTGCTCACCACCAGGATCGCTACTATCTCCTCATCACACACTCTTTCCCTAGCAGACGATAAAATGTATTGTACTTTTGATATCGTGTTCTTTTGAAACATTAACACCTTCCTTCCACTATTGAAATATGAAATACATAAGTTTTATATATTATTTTCATAAAGTATATATTATATTCTATAAACTCACCTTCCTGGACCTTTCGGAAGAAGGATAACTCTGAACTCTTTTTCTTACAATATTTATAGTACTACAAACGTCTTCTTGTCCCATATTATTATTCAAATTATTGTATTTTAGCCATTTACAGTTATTACAACCGATAACTAACATTTCACAGTTTACATAGCTTTTCACAAAATTGCGAAATACGGCACAGTCAATGCTTTTTCGATCTAGACCAGGCCGTAATGTATGTTCGGGTTTTCTATTTCAGTGCATGGAGCTCAATGAAATATTATATTATTACTTTATTGCGTATCATTGCTAAGCTTTATTTAGTGTAATGTGTCCATAAGTTCCGTTTACTTCTTGTTGCATAATATGTTGCAGAAATAATTACAAAACTGTGTTATTTTAATGTGAAGAGAATTTTACATGATAACATAATCTGTTGCATCAACATTTCAAGTTTAGAATGGAAGCTATTTTCAGGTTCAATAAAAACGAATTTACATTGTGATTTTAATTTAGCACATATACCTTCCTTAATTGTAGACAGAAAATTTAGCATACCACTGCTATGAAATTAGTGTACGTACGATTGTGTTACTTCGTCTCTTAGGTAGTAGATAAATACAATAATTCAGTACTCAATTGTAGTATTAAAATACAGACAAATAGAATGTGACGAGTGTCATACATGATATTATGTATAATTATAATGTATAATTGCGAATATAGGAATATGAGTTAAATATAATAAACATAATCTATAATATCCATATGACATAACATACATATGTAGTGGCAGGGCATTGGAGATCACTAAAATTAGACAGAAAGGGGCAACTGGTACAGTAAACATTACCTATAATTTCATCATATCTAAATATTCGTGCGGTGCAACTGAAAATTATTGAATCGTGCATAAATGAATGTATAAGAATTTCGCAATATTTAATCGAAATAAAGGCAGGTATTACACATACGAACAACGTAATTTTCACACCAAAAAAAAATATTACACCACAATTCGCAAGGACTTATGTCTTAAGTGTCCCCTAATCATTGTTTTAAATTTTATTAATGCAATTACACGTACATTTTAGAGATATATATGTTACTCCTTATGCATTCCAATTAATTTATATGGTTGAAACGCCACCCTTTGTGATTGGGTTAAGGGAATCACATGGCCTGCCTTACGACCTGTATTAGATCACGATGGCTGTGACACAGTCTATTGTTCCCAGTACTCACAGCGCTCCAAGCGGCTAGCAACTATCGCTAGAAATGCAACTCGTTGGCAAAAAATCACCCCAAGCTTCGTGACTGTATATAGTAGACTGTGGATGTACACTGACTTTCAGAGATATCTGACCCTACTAATCGATAGTGATCGATAACTAATTTGTTGGTGTGAGTGTGGATTCTTTAGTTATTACTTCTATGAATAGATGACGAAGATATTAGTCATTGTTGCCAATCGTAGATAAATATACCCGTATTACAGAATTCAATTTTTTATCCCACTCTAAGTACTAATTGTAAAACAACACTGAGTTTGGTTGGAAACCGTTCATATTGTCTATTAGAAGAATAATTTATGCTTAACCTACATAACAATTTTTCCTGACACTTTTTAACGCCTACATTATTTATAGGTCTGTTTTCTTGCAACCCAGCACGTTTTTATGTCGATTAGTTATAACGCTTCGCAGAAGATTAGTTTCGGAATTGTTTTCTGTTATCCCTATTCGCAGAAATAAAGGGTGCGTCAGAAAGAACGGATGGATTTCAAACTATCGATACGCAACGAGGAGAGAGATATAGTGAGGGGGACCACGACTGTTGGGTCAGCCATAGAATGCAGTTTCAGTTGAGAATATGGTGTTGGTCTGGTGTACAACGTGCTTTCATCGTAGAGACATTTTTGAAAAATGAAGAGTCTGTGATCGCCACTCAGGACTCATTTCGACATCGGATGTCACGCTAGGATTCCAACTCGGAATACAATTTTGCGGTGGGTGGCTTCATTTCGTATCACAGGTTCAACATTAAAGAAGAAATCACCTGGACGAAATTCTATTGCACTGAGATTGTCCGAGGCTACGGTAAGATCTCGCGCCCTGCGACTTCTTTCTTTGGGACCATTTGAAGGCGTAAGTTTGTAAACATCGATCACATACACTGGACGAACTGAAGACAGCGATTCGTGAAGAAATCGTGGCAATTGCACCAGCTATGACTGTGAAAGTGATGGCGAACATGAGAAAACGCCTCGATGCCTGTATTGAAAGCCAAGGACATCATATGGATAATGTTGTTTTCCATAAATAAACTGCATGTATTGGTGAATATGTTGATAACAATAAATTTTTGATTTGATGAATCTTTACAATTTTCTTGCCATGTGAAATCCATCCGTTCTTTCTGACGCACCCTGTATAAAATATGTTTTCTTCTTTTGGTCTAGTCTTCGTCCTCTCGGACACCAAGCAATATTGAGAATGAGGATCAAGTTGCAGAGATGCTTTGCAATTACAAGATGCGTCATATCTAGTTTAACCAAGAGGACAGCAAATTGCAGCGGAAATACAAGTATCTGACACGAATATTTCCCACGCCTCATCTCAGCTGCGAGACATGAATACTGACTATGAACATATTGTAATACTGCCGTATAATTCAGAAAACGCAGTCACGGATAATATTGTATTACTATTGTTATTATTATTCTTTACTTACTTATGGCTTTTTAGAAAACCCGGAGGTCCATTACCGCCCTCACATAAGCCCGCCATCGATCCCTAACCTAATCAAGATTAATCCAGTCTCTACCATCATATTCCACTTTCTTCAAATCCATTTTAATATTACCCTCCCCAAAGGTCTTTTTTCCTCCGACCGCGGCACTAAAGGCTGGTTCACAATAAACCGGGAACGAGAATCGGAACGAAAACGAAAACGGTAAAATTGTTAAAATGTGTACATTTAAATGTGAGCATTCACAATTAACGAAAAGCTTGCCGGAGCCCGGGATCGGGAACGGAGAGTTGGCCAAGTTTCAACTTTGGCATTCACGTTTCCGATCACAGCCCACTAGATTCATTCTATTGCCATCTAAAAGCTATTTTGTCGTCGTATATTTCGTAGCAAGAAGACCGTGACATAACCTATGCATTATTTTGTTCTGTGCTGTGCATCATGGAGCAAGTTTTATTTGATGAGATTCTAATATTGAGTGTTGAGGAAAATCCACACGTTTACGATAAGCGGCGCGCCTCGTATAAAGATGAGAAAATGAAGGAGAATACGTGGCTTTCAATAGCTGCGTCTTTGAACACCGATCGCAAGTGAATCATATTTTATTACTGTATTGGTTTTATTACACACTACATAGTCAATCTTCAATTCAATAACTACTGTTGTGTTAATTTTAGTTCTATTACAAATGTTTCTACTCTAATTATTTTACGTTATGGTAGACTTAAAATAGGTTGTGATATTAAAGATGCATGAGCATTTTTATAGTACCGTTGAAATTTTGAAGTTGGTTAACCTGTGTTTATGTTGGCTGCCTTGTACTCACGAGAGAACGCCATTGGTCAATTGTACACAAATAACATCAGAATGCGTAATATTGACTTTACATATCGTTATTGATATGCATATCGATATGCATAATCGTCTACGTTCTCTGTTTATTGTGAATCAAAAATTTTCATATTCACGTTCTCTGCTTCTCGTTTTCACTCTGGTTCTCTTTCCTGGTTTATTGTGAACCAGCCTTAACACACTATATGCATTAATCACTCATTTAAAGTTTGTGTGACTGCAACCTGTGTATATTTTTGTGTGACTTTACTTCGTTTATAGTGTTTTTTTCCCCTTTTTATTTCTGTTATTGTATTTGTATTCCTGGTATTGTGGAAGAGAAGGCCTGATGGCCTTAACTACACCAGAATAAATAAATAAATATAATTTTTTTAGGATTATCCATCTCCGTTCATATTTCTGTATCACTTCCAAGACATTATAATCAGACAATAGACATGTTTTGTAGGAAACACTTGAAATGTCGAAGTCTCTCATTCCACCAACATTCCGAGATTCCCAAGAGCAAGTTAAATCTGCAAGAGTCATAGATCGTAGCGTGACTGAATTCCAGAAGCCAAAACAAAACAAATATGTTCCTATTGCACCATTGCTCATTCTTTTGAATCCAGTGACAATCTTTTCAGCGATCCCATGTCTACTTAAACACACGTGAATTAATTTTTTAACGGGTTTCAACCACCAATTTTGCTGTCTACTTAATTTCCCCTCTTTTTGCAACGTCATGGGTTTTTCATCGTAAAAATCAATATTTACTGACAGAACGTGTAATCTCGGGCCTGAAAGCGTAGTAATGTTGCTTGCGTTGTGTTGTAACCAGTGTTGAGCCCCCAAAATATGAACTTTTTTTGTTATCTTTAGTGTTAAAATCGAATTATTTGGTTCTTGCATTCAAATAAGGATTTGGTGATGTTGACGAACTGTTTAATTATGAAGGTTTATTGTATTTTATTCGGTAGCATATTAAATACAGACAAAACCATTTTTTTTTCGTTGATGGTAACTCTTTATTTTCGCTTTCTATATATCCTGTAGATACAATGATGCAGTCACGTCAGTTGATGCCCATAGGAGCAAGCGCGCGCTTTAGAGCCCAGGAGAGCCTGAGGGCTTTACAGCGGAAAGGAAAGAGACAGACGAAAGAGGTAGTATATGCCGCTTGGTCGAGCTATATACAGAGATGGCCAGCGCTGATTCAATAGATAAAGGGAAGAGAACTTATTAAAACTGTATCCATGATAATTTTTAGATTTGTCTGGAAGTTTAAGTGCATTATAAGAATGTAAGTTTTAATATTTTAATGCTCATTTTTCACAAGTTTGATTTTTGTGTTCAAAAGAAATATTTTCTCAACTTTCTTTATAGAAAAGTTGAATTTTCAGATATAGGCCTATTTATTTAGTAGCCCTACAGAAAGTTTTCGTAAATTTAATATACCGTAAATGCGCATTACTGAAGATAGTGTAATGAAAGTTTTGAAAATATTCGCATGGAAATTGTTTTTAAGGAAATGAATTAACAAAGCAACTACTGTTACATCATAAGCAAAAGATACGTGCCCATGTGTTGTAAAAATGTCAGCTCTATAGCTTCAGCACATTTCGAGAAAATAATTTAATATTCTGATGATAGGAAGTTGCTCACCAATATCACCTTAAAAGTATAATGCCATATAAAAATAACGACATAAAATGTCACGTTCCGTTTGAAGTTTGTGCACCACTGTTTTCTTAATCCTACAGGCTGCTTACTCATATACACAACCCTTCCTCTTTCCATACTTAGCGCTTGATGCCCGCGCACGACGTCAACGTCAGAAAAATGCTCTTGCTTTGACATCACTGCAATGATGTCACTGAGAAACGAGGATAAATGGAATATATTAATACTGTAGGTCAGTACATAGGTTGGATAAAAAGTAATGGCAACACTGCTGTCACGTAACGATGGTGCGTTCGAGAGCTGCCAGCTGTGTGGACATGAACAAGGACTGTTAGATGAGTTAGTGCAGCCAGCGGCGACAGTACTCCATCAATCTACTGCAGTGTGTAGAACGTTCACTTTCATAGGGATAGTGCGAGCGCCCTAAAACCATCCTTACAAAGCTAGAGCAACGTTCCTGGATCAAAATTGAAATGACACGAGGTCATAGTGCACAAGAATGTTTTCAGGGACTGCGTGAAGCATGTGGCGATGCAGCGTTGCCATATCGCACAGTTGCACGATGGGTTAAAGCGTTCCGGGAAGGCCTTGTTGCACCGGTACCAAAGGGAAGGTGACGACTTTCTTGGACGAATCGTCGCTATGGACGAAACCTGGACTCGCTCGTATGAACCAAACTTGAAACGCCAATCAAAAGAATGGAAGCATCCCGGTTCTCCTCGTCCAAAGAAAGTGCGCCCTACACAAAGTGCTGTGAAGGAGATGGTCATTGTGGCGTGTGACATTGATGGGGTAATACTGCACCACGCTGTACCTCCAAGGCAGACGGAAAACGCGGACTACTGGAACATCCACCGCACTCACCCGATATGATCTATGCGATTACGATCTTTTCACCAAAGTGAAAGAATCACTGCGAGGGACCCGGTACAATACCAGAGATGAACTTATCCGTGCTTTAGGGCGGTCAATACGGAACATCAACAAAGATGGACGCGCTGATGGTGTACGACGCCTTCCAAACATTTGGCAAAAGGTAATAAATAACGGGGGCGACTATATAGAAAGTACGTAAATGTTGTACCCCTGTGAATAAAGCCATGTCAGAAATATCGAATTGTTGCCATTACTTTTTATCCAACCCTAGTAGATGAAAGTACAACATTTTTAGGTACGAAGTAGGTTACGTTCGTAATCTAGGAAAATAACTGAAAGGTTCCTGGGGACACAATGGCACACTTGGCGGCCAGTCGCGGGTTTCATTTGTGTATATTTCGCGAGGGCTCGTCTCCCAACTCTGACATATTGAGTCTCGGCCACTTATTTGTGTAAACAAAGCAAATAGCGGGCTGTGATTCACTGCGCCTGGGGCACCGCTCTGTGTCTGAAAGATTTCTGGTTCGAACTTCGTTTGAGCTGTCTCTTCAGGTGAACGAAGAACAATGGAAAATAATTAGCCGACCACAGTAGTTCCAGAGTTTGCTTCTTATGTTTTTCTTCATACGGTTGTTCACTCATATCCATTTTTTTCTTATTGCGTTGATTCATTCCTTCATTCTCTCATAATTCTTGTTTCTTACTCTTAGTACGAAGTATTTCGAGGAATATCACTTTTGTTGACGTCGTACAAAATTTTGTCGAATATCCTTTTGAGAAGATTAGCTCCGTACGTAGATGAAATTATTCGGGATCATCAGTGCGGTTTTCGGCGTAATAGATCGACTATTGATCAGATTTTTTGTATTCGACAGATAATGGAGAAAAAATAGGAGTATAAGGGTACAGTGCATCAGTTATTCATAGATTTCAAAAAGGCATATGACTCGGTTAAGATGGAAGTATTATATGATATTCTTATTGAATTTGGTATTCCCAACAAACTAGTTCGATTAATTAAAATGTGTCTCAGTGAAACATACAGCAGAGTCCGTATAGGTCAGTTTCTATCTGATGCTTTTCCAATTCACTGCGGGCTAAAGCAGGGAGATGCATTGTCACCTCTACTTTTTAACTTTGCTCTAGAATATGCCATTAGGAAAGTTCAGGATAACACTGAGGGTTTGGAATTGAACGGGTTACATCAGCTTCTTGTCTATGCGGATGACGTGAGTATGTTAGGAGAAAATACACAAACGATTAGGGAAAACACGGAAATTCTACTTGAAGCAAGTAAAGAGATAGGGTTGGAAGTAAATCCCGAAAAGACTAAGTATATGATTATGTCTCGTGACCAGAATATTGTACGAAATGGAAATATAAAAATTGGAGATTTATCCTTCGAAGAGGTGGAAAAATTCAAATATCTTGGAGCAACAGTAACAAATATAAATGACACTCGGGAGGAAATTAAACGCAGAATAAATATGGTAAATGCGTGTTATTATTCGGTTGAGAAGCTTTTATCATCCAGTCTGCTGTCAAAAAATCTGAAAGTTAGAATTTCTAAAACAGTTATATTACCGGTTGTTCTGTATGGTTCTGAAACTTGGACTCTCACTCTGAGAGAGGAACATAGGTTAAGGGTGTTTGAGAATAAGGTGCTTAGGAAAATATTTGGGGCTAAGCGGGATGAAGTTACAGGAGAATAGAGAAAGTTACACAACACAGAACTGCACGCATTGTAATCTTCACCTGACATAATTAGGAACATTAAATCCAGACGTTTGAGATTGGCAGGGCATGTAGGACGTATGGGCGAATCCAGAAATGCATATAGAGTGTTAGTTATGAGACCGGAGGGAAAAAGACCTTTAGGGAGGCCGAGACGTAGATGGGAGGATAATATTAAAATGGATTCGAGGGAGGTGGGATATGATGATAGAGACTGGATTGGTCTTGCACAGGATAGGGACCAATGGCTGTCTTATGTGAGGGCGGCAATGAACCTTCGGGTTCCTTAAAAGCCATTTGTAAGTAAGTAAGTAAGTAGTACGAAGTATAAAGAAAATATTGTGGTATTGAAAATGTCAAATTTTTTTTTTTTTTTAACTTTTATGAAAATCCGCGTTCCAAGCGACCCTGACACGAAGCACGGTCTTCTAATACGTCATCTAACGTCCACACATGTGGAGTACCGGTTAGCGCGTCTAGCCGCGAAACCAGGTGGCCCGGGTTCGATTTCTGGTCGGGGCAAGTTAACTGGTTGAGGTTTTTTCCGGGGTTTTCCCTCAACCCAATATGAGCAAATGCTGGGTAACTTTCGGTGTTGGACCCCGGACTCATTTCACCGGAATTATCACCTTCATCTCATTCAGACGCTAAATAACCTAAGATGTTGATAAAGCGTCGTAAAATAACCTACCAAAGAAAAAAGTCATCTAACTGTCCATCTGTTTGTTAGCTCACAGATGATTTTATCCTACGTTAATGAAAAAAATTCATACTTTGCATTTCCACGAATAAATAATAGAGAGTGTTAAAATAGTACATTGTGCAACAAGCCTATAATGATAGTAATTAAGACGCGAGTATGTTTGCTTATGAAACGAGCGCAAGCGAGTTTCATAATTTTCATACGAGCGTCTTAATTTCCATTATAGGCAAGTTTCATACGACTTTTTATGCTCGACCATATTTCTAACTTGAAATTATTCAGAAGTATGCATTTTATTCGTATCTGACTGAAGATCGGAAGTGACCTTGTGCATAGCTCCTAAATTGTGAGGTGTGCGCAGACGCGAAAGTATTGATTTTTCCGAGGAACAATAATGTCATTGACCTTGATGTAATCTAGAGAATAATATGAACTAATTTTGATATAACCTGGAAATTGATTTAGAATTGAAAAACGAGGTGACAAATTGAATTTATTTGAACATTATTTACAATTAACGCTAATTATTATAGTAACAGAACATAACATTCTGCGACAGTATTGGATTTCCAGCCTCCGTGACGTTTCCCTCGTTGTCTTTCGATTGCATATCCGAGAATAATCGAAAACCTGAACTTTAATGAATAGGTTTACTTTGATGACATGCATTAAAGGACTGCTACCAGGTGTATAATTACTACATTTCTGCATGGTCCAGCATAAAATAGATTACTACTAGTGGCTTGTGCAGCAAATGCTGCAAACTAAGTTCGTAAGACGTTCAAACAAATGTTTTTCAGTTTTATTTTCAATGAAGAATACCAGACATTCTGAAAGTTATTTGCTCCCTTAATAATGAAACATACTCCCTCTGAATGGTTTTTATGTCCAATACTTTTTCTTGAACCTATACACCTTCAGCGAAAACGCAAGTAACAATGTCAGGACGATCAGTCGATTTTTCATGTGGGAGTAAAGCAATAGCTATTTCAGGTCAGTGTGGATTGTAGGTGAAAGTAAAAAAAAATGTCAGGTTTGCTATGCTTTCGAACAATAGACATAGCATCTTCGTATAGCTGCTACATGTTTCGTAAATTACCTTCAAATGTAGAGGGTAGACTCATTTTATTTTGCTAAGAGATCTTGCTGAAATGATCGGGAGACTGCAGAATCTTGTACACCTCTTATTTTATCAGTAAGTAATACCTTTGATCTTTCCTGAGGAACTCTAATTTTTGCACTCTCTCGAGCCAATACTGAAGAGAATGACGCATATAAATATCTAACCACACCGCCATTAAATACACGAAAAATACCCAACCCCACTTGATTAGTAACTATAAAAATATTTGATTTTTGATAACAATATTATTATCTTACGTAACTTTTATAGTTTTCAGTAACATATAGTATACAGCCGCCACTCAGTAAAATTATAGAAATCAAGATCTAATTTAAGATATTCTCTCCATCTACTTTTATAATCCCAAAACATTTGACTTTCATATCATCAATATAGCATTAATATGTATAATTAATGAAAAATAGTCACATCATGGCATTAACTATAATAATATTTCATTTCTAATGGTAATAATGTCATCAGACCACCTCAAGTTTTGTAGTTTTCAATATCCAGTATACAGCTGTACTCAGAAAATTACACACCACACAATCAGACCTGTAAATTATTTTTAGTAAGTCTTGAAGTTTTTAATAACCAATTTAATTTGAGCTCTAAATATGTCAGCATTCTGGCCTTCGTGAAATATTGTTTACTATATTGTGTGTTTTGTTTTATTCTGAAATGCAATTAATTAGTGACAACAGATGGATATATAAGAAGATAGGAACATTATGTTGAAAAACTACTATTTTTCTGAAAAACTTTGGGTTCTAAGCTTCAAAATGAGGGGTCATTTATTAAAATCCGTTCAACCGTTTCCCCGTAATTTCCATTACCAGTTCAAATTATCTATATATATAATTTGAACTGGTAATGGAAATTACGGGAAAACGGCTAAACGGATTTTAATAAATGGCCCCTCATTTTGAAGCTTGGAACCCAAAGTTTTTCGGAAAAGTAGTAGTTTTCAGTGAAATGTCAATTTTCCTACATAATTTTCCTATTTTCCAAAATCCATCTGTTGTCAGTTTTGAGAACTAATTTTATACAATCACGGCAGACTTGATTGAATTTCAGAACAAAACACTAACTACAATAAACAATAGGCTATTACACGAAGGCCATGACCTGCAGGATTGCCGACATATTTAGAGCTCAATTCAATTTGTTATTAGAAACTGATTCTGCAGTGTATAATTTTCTGAGTACAGCTGTGTATTGGATATTCAAATCTACGAAACTTGACGTGGTTTGATGACATTATTACCATTAGAAATTAAATATTATTATAGTTAATATCATGATGCGTCTATTTTTCATTAATTGTACATAATATTGATGCTATATTGATGACATGAAAGCGAAACGTTTTGAGGTTATGTAAGTAAATGTAGAGAATATCTTAATTTAGATCTTTATTTATATAATTTACTGAGTGACTGCTATATATAACTACAAAACTGAAGTAAGATAATAATATTGTTATTAAAAATCAAATATTTTTATACTTATTAAACCAGTGGGGTTGGGTCTTTTTCATATACTTAATGGCGGTGTAGTGTAGATATTGTCATTGTCTTCAGTATTGGCTCGAGAGAGCGCAAAAATTACAGTTCTTAAGGAAAGATAAAAATGTATTACTTACTGATAAAATAAGAGGTCTAGAAAATTTTGTAGTCTCCAGATCATTTCAGCAAGATCTCTTAGTAGGATAAAATAATTTTACGCTCTACATTTCAAGTTCTACATGCAGCAGCTATACGAAAATGCTATTGTTCGAAAGCTTAGCAAACCAGACATTTTTTTAACTTTTGCCTACAATCCACAATGACCTGAAATGGCTACTGCTATCGTCCTGACATTGATACTTGCGTTTTCGCGTTGAAACACAAAAACTGAAGTTGGATAGGTTCAAGAAAAATTATTTGGCCTAAAAAATCCATTCAGAGGGAGTATGTTTCATTATCATGGAAGTAAATATCTATCAAAAAGATAAGTATTCTTCGTTGAAAATAAATGTGAAAAAATTTTATTTGAACATCTAATGAACTTAGTTTGCAGCAGCATTTGATGCACAAGCCACTAGTATATATAGATTTTGGGAGGGGTAGTAGGACGCATCACAAAAAAAAAAAAAAGGTCCAATAAATAATGGTCCTAAAATTAATAGTTTTTACGAAAAAGGTTCTTTAAAATTCGTGTGTTAGTGCTAGATTAGTAGGGCCACACATTCTACCCGGTAGATTAATTGGTTCTCAGTGTCGCAGTTTATTAGCAAACCAATTGTCCGTCTTGCTGGAGGAAGTGCCATATCATCAATCACTAAAAAATAAATGTGGTTTATGCAAGGCGAAGCACCTGCCCATTTCCTTAATAGTCAGACTTCTAACACGGGTATTTGATCTTCGATGGATTGGCCGGGGAGGTCTTGTTCCATGGCCTGCTTGT
The DNA here is from genome assembly GCF_040183065.1 of Periplaneta americana. NCBI lineage: Eukaryota > Metazoa > Arthropoda > Insecta > Blattodea > Blattidae > Periplaneta > Periplaneta americana. The sequence goes on along the minus strand of NC_091129.1, from coordinate 7,652,291 downwards.
TCTCCAGATCTTAATTTCTTGGACTTTTGGTTATGGGAACACTTAAGGCAGGGATGCCTAGCTACTATCGATGATGATGATGATGATGATGATGATAATAATAATAATAATAATAATAATAATAATAATAATAATAACAATGGTTTATTTAATGACGCTCGCAACTGCAGGGGTTATATCGGCGTCGCCGGAATTTTGTCCCGCAGGAGTTCTTTTACATGCCAGTAAATCTACTGACAAGAGCCTGTCGCATTTAAAAACACTTAAATGCCATCGACCTGGGCCGGGATCGAACCCGTAACCTCGAGAATAGAAGGCCAGCGCAATACCGACAGCGCTACAGAGGCCGATCGTACTCTTGAGAATCCGCACAACATTTCTTTAACCCTTAAATTGCCAAAGTATCCTATGGGATACAACAGGTTAATAGGCTATATGCTATAATTTTAATAGAGCAATAGAAAAAAATTGGTAGGAAAATTAAAATTAATCAAAATTTCATAATACTACAATATTGTACAACATATAAAATTTGGACATTGCGATAGTTGTTTTCTTTACGGTCCGACACGGTTTAATAAACTAGTGTGAGAAATGAAGTTTTGCCAATTTAAGGGTTAAGGCGATGGGGATAGTTTTATACCGGTCCCAACCAGGGTTTAATAATCGGCCTCCTAATCAATTATAAATGAATATTTATAGGCCTATTTATTTCAATTTTTTCTTTAATAGAAACCCTAGTTAGGTAGGCTATCATTGAGAAATTTATTGGAAATGCAACAAACGATTTAACCTACAAGACAAATTAAATTTTTTAAAGAATATAAGTGATGATTAATTATGCTAATCAATGACTTCAGTGCAGTGGAGGATATCATGTCCAGGGTGCTGTCAGGAACTTTTAATTTTCGGAAGAATTCTAAGGATTTCCGTGGGATTGTGCCTCTAGCCCCAGTCATAATTCCTATAACGTCCCATGCCTTGATGTTATATTTGGTCCCCAAATCGCTGCAGCATGGCAGATAAATTGCCCGTTTTTCTTTGCAGACTTCTCTAGGTTGTTCCCTGCTGTTCTCAAAACGGACTGTGGGATCGAGAATGAGTCCACAATTTTTTTTCGGTCTATCACAATGATATCTGCTCTTCGAGTTGAACCGTCAGCAGAAAGGCACCCAATTTCCTCGTACACCTCATACTTATCAGCCCGCCGAAGTTCATTGGCAATCGTGGAGCGAATTTTAATATGGCGGTCAGTTCTCAGTAATTCTTCCTTCCGGCAAAAAACCAGTCGAATTTTGACAAATTTTATCATTTGTTAATTTTTAAACTTAAACAAAAAAGTACGGTTCCATGAGGAGTATTTTCGTGAAAATTTTATCTCAATGCCTGAATTACAAGTGTGCTTTTATATAATTTGGTAGAATTTGTAAATCCATGTATTGTGGGTTCCTATCACCACGGCATGGCGCGTCCTCAGGTTGCGGATCGAGGAGTCGGCCTCCAGATATCGAGGGAAAACACGGGAATTTTACTGGAAGCAAGTAAAGAGATAGGTTTGGAAGTAAATCCCGAAAAGACAAACTATATGATTATGTCTCGTGACGAGAATATTGTACGAAATGGAAATATAAAAATTGGAAATTTATTCTTCGAAGGGGTGGAAAAATTCAAATATCTTGGAGCAACAGTAACAAATATAAATGATACTCGGGAGGAAATTAAACACAGAATAAATATGGGAAATGCCTGTTATTATTCGGTTGAGAAGCTTTTATCGTCCAGTCTGCTCTCAAAAAATCTGAAAGTTAGAATTTATAAAACAGTTATATTACCGGTTGTTCTTTATGGTTGTGAGACATGGACTCTCACTTTGAGAGAGGAACATAGATTAAGGGTGTTTGAGAATAAGGTGCTTAGGAAAATATTTGGGGCTGAGAGGGATGAAGTTACAGGAGAATGGAGAAAGTTACACAACACAGAACTGCACGCATTGTATTCTTCACCTGACATAATTAAGAACATTAAATCCAGACGTTTGAGATGGGCAGGGCATGTAGCACGTATGGGCGAATCCAGAAATGAATATAGAGTGTTAGTTGGGAGGTCGGAGGGAAAAAGACCTTTAGGGAAGCCGAGACGTAGATGGGAAGATAATATTAAAATGGATTTGATGGAGGTGGGATATGATGATAGAGAATGGATTAATCTTGCTCAGGATAGGGACCAATCGCGGGCTTATGTAGGGCGGCAATGAACCTCCGGGTTCCTTAAAAGCCAGTAAGTAAGTAAGTAAATAAGTAAGTAAGTAAATAAGTAAGTAAGAAAGAATATTTGTAAATATTCACTATCCCATGTCTTCTGTGTACCAATCTAGACTCTTCTTTGTCTCTCCTGATTTTTTCATTGGTTCTTTTTCTCATTCTTTTCTTCTCGCTTTGATCCGTTTGAGATGGGCAGGGCATGTAGCACGTTTGTGCGAATCCAGAAATGCATATAGATTGTTAGTTGGGAGGTCGGAGGAAAAAAGACCTTTGGGGAGGCCGAGACGTAGATGGGAAGATAATATTAAAATGGATTAGAGGGAGGTGGGATATGATGATAGAGACTGGATTAATCTTGCTCAGGATAGGGACCAATGGCGGGCTTATTTAGGGCGGCAATGAACCTCCGGGTTCCTTAAAAGCCAGTAAGTAAGTAAGTAAGTAAGTAAGTAAGTAAGTAAGAATTTGTGAATATTCATTCTCCCATGTCTTCTGTGTACCAATCTAGACTCTTTTTTGTCTCTCCTGATTTTTTCATTGGTTCTTTTTCTCATTCTTTTCTTCTCGCTTTGATCCGTTTGAGATGGGCAGGGCATGTAGCACGTATGGGCGAATCCAGAAATGCATATAGAATGTTAGTTGGGAGGTCGGAGGGAAAAAGACCTTTAGGGAGGCCAAGACGTAGATGGGAAGATAATATTAAAATGGATTAGAGGAAGGTGGGATATCATGGTAGAGACTGGATTAATCTTGCTCAGGATAGGGACCAATGGCGGGCTTATGTAGGGCGGCAATGAACCTCCGGGTTCCTTAAAAGCCAGTAAGTAAGTAAGTAAGTAAGTAAGAATTTGTAAATATTCAGTATCCCATGTCTTCTGTGTACCAATCTAGACTCTTCTTTGTCTCTCCTGATTTTTTCATTGGTTCTTTTTCTCATTCTTTTCTTCTCGCTTTGATCCGTTTGAGATGGGCAAGGCATGTAGCACGTTTGTGCGAATCCAGAAATGCATATAGATTGTTAGTTGGGAGGTCGGAGGGAAAAAGACCTTTGGGGAGGCCGAGACGTAGATGGGAAGATAGTATTAAAATGGATTTGAGGGAGGTGGGATATGATGACAGAGAATGGATTAATCTTGCTCAGGATAGGGACCAATGGCGGGCTTATGTAGGGCGGCAATGAACCTCCGGGTTCCTTAAAAGCCAGTAAGTAAGTTAGGAAGTAAGTAAGTAAGTAAGAATTTGTAAATATTCACTATCCCATGTCTTCTGTGTACCAATCTAGACTCTTCTTTGTCTCTCCTGATTTTTTCATTGGTTCTTTTTTTTCATTCTTTTCTTCTCGCTTTGATCCGTTTGAGATGGGCAGGGCATGTAGCATTTATGGGCAGATAATATTAAAATGGATTAGAGGGAGGTGGGATATGATGATAGAGAATGGATTAATCTTGCTCAGGATAGGGACCAATGGCGGGTTTATGTAGGGCGGGAATGAACCTCCGGGTTCCTTAAAAGCCAGTAAGTAAGTAAGTAAGAATTTGTATATATTCAGTATCCCATGTCTTCTGTGTACCAATCTAGACTCTTTTTTGTCTCTCTTGATTCGTTTTATCCAATTTTACTGTTTCCTTTATTCTTTGAGCCTATTCATTATTAATTTTCTTCATCCCTACAAATGAATTACTCCCTGTAACATTAAAATTGGCGTCGCATGAGAGGGAGTGGAATGAAAATGCACGCCCTGCCACCCTCCTCTCAGGAAGATCGATAGAACTAAATAAACCAACTTCACATCCGTTGTTATCATCGTCTCACTCGCGTGGTGACGGCCACCTGGCGGTTGGTGTCTCCCTGCGTGCGTCCATTCATACACCCGCCCGCCCGTTCGCCTGTCCTCAGCAGGGGGGTTCATTTCCAGCACGCCAAGCAAGAAGAAGCTGAAATGTCACGCCCAGCAAAGCGTAAAAATCACTTCTTGCTCTGGGCAGAGTCTGTCTGATCCCGTCCACTTACACCGGTTCAGGAAAGTTCCTCTTCCTCAGCTTACTTCCAGTTTATACAAATTTAACGGTTAGTTTGGTGGTGAAAGTTCAATTCATATCCGTACCGTTTAAGCGAAGTTTTAAATATTTGTTAGTAAGGTTATTTGAAGTTTCCGGCATATTAGAATACCTTTCAATCGTATAATGAAAGTATGTGAGAAATATTGCAGTATGTGTTCCTTCCATGACGTAATTTAATGACAAATGATGCATTATTTTCTAGTCCCCCCCCCCCCAATCTTACCGGAAGTATACCTTGTAGTAAATATAGTCCTGGTCAGCTTACTTCATACCCTAAAGGTGAAACCTAACCATTTTTCCCCCCAGTACTACATATGCCAGTGGATTGTGGTGATTTTTTAGTTTGCAGGTTGAATTTCTTTTGCCAACTTCGTTTCGAATTTCAATACTGACAAATACTACAAATACTAGTGATTTTGTAACTGGTATGTTGTCGGTACTGGAGTTCCTTGAAATTAAAATTGTACTAGATTTCTGAGCCGGTTACTGGAAGCTAGAGAAATTTGAACATACTAATAATTAATTAATATCAGTATTAAGATTAATGCATAATAGTTATTTTATGTGTTGAGTTGTGGTTATAATTCAAGACTATAGTCAGGTAAGTTTTCGGAATTAGTACTAATAATTTCATGTGGTCAAACAAAATACATTTTTAGGTTAGATCTCGTGAGTCAATTGTTTAGTCAAATCAATGAATTTCGTATTGCCAGACAAAATACCTAACATGTTGATCTCTTTCTCGTATAGTTTGCCTACGAAAATATGTTACAAATTATTGAATTATTTAGAATAACCTTCCAACATAAAGTACGGTAAGTAAATAAGTCATTTAGTACGTAGGATCATGTGATATCTGGTAACAGTTGGTATCATCGACAAAACGGCAATATTTGCTGTTAAGGAACTGTTCTTATGTGACCGTCACTATACCTATGATCCACTTATCCAGCGGTGGCGAAAATGTAATCGTGCGCCGAGCCACTGTGTAACCTGCAACGTGCCTAGCACCTATGGAGGGAGGCGGACACCCGAAGGGGAAGTGAAGCAACTGTCTGACTTACTAATGGATTTTCATTTTCCTTACGTCAAGCATTTAAATATAATTTTATACAGTACAAAGCTACAAATTAATGTTTAGTACGTGTAACGAAGAAAGAAATCTATACTAATAATAAATCTGTAGCCGAAATTTTTCTGGTAATTTTCGATTTTCCAAAAATAATTGGTCCTAACATATATAATTAACCACCCTGAAACCGAAAATCGCTTTTTTGAAATTTTTGTTTGTATGTCTGTCTGTCTGTCTGTCTGTTTGTTACCTTTTCACGCGATAATGGCTGAACGGATTTCGAAGAAAATTGGAATATAAATTAAGTCCGTTGTAACTTAGATTTTAGGCTATATGGCATTCAAAATACATTATTTAAAAGGGAGGTTATAAGGGGGCCTGAATTAAATAAATCGACATATCTCGCTTATTATTGATTTTTGTGAAAAATGTTACATGACAAAAGTTTCTTTAAACATAATTTGCGATACGTTTTATTCCTTGAAAAATTTTGGTAGGACTGATATTTAATGAGATAAATGGCTTTTAAAATTAAAATAACCGCCATCTAAGGCCGTATAATGAATTAAAAAACAAATGACTTCGTCTATAAGGGGGCTTGGACAGCAACAATCGAAAGCTATGAAAGATAGCCTACAGAGAATGTTTCTGTGTTTGTATGAAGTAATATCGGAAGCTAAATTAACCGATTTGTGTAATTAATTATTATTTCACCATAGGAAAGTGTAGTTTCTCTAGATGGACATAATGCTATAATGTTATTACAGTAACTTTTGATAATATAATATAATATAATATAATATAATATAATATAATATATACTATATGTAATGTAATATTATATAATATAATTTAAGTTATTTGAAGGGTTCAGAACCATAGTGGGCCAAGCGCCATTTACTGAATACATAGAAAACATTGGTTAAAATTAAGTTATTACCATAATTCAATGGAAACCTATAACAAGTAAAATAAAATATACACATTAAATGTAAATGATGTCAATCTTCATTAAACTATGGTTGCATGTAATAAAAATTAAGAAACATGTTAAAGGAATTGTCATTGCACCAAATGAGTGTCTCTGGACCAAAATGATCGCATTTTAATTATTTGGATGCAATTTAAATTAAGTAACATATTAAACGATTTATCCTTCTATCAAACACGAATGTTCCCTGGATCAAATGTCCTATTTTAATTATGTAATTACTTTACATTTATTTCTAACGGGTGCAGCGGAACGCACGGGTACGGCTAGTGTTAAAATAAATGTATTTAAATGCTCACATTTAAATACATTTATTTTAACATTATTTCCGTTCTCGTTCTCGTTGTCGTTTCCGTTCCCGGGTTTATTGTGAACCAGCCTTTACACAAAATACGGAGTCCTCAGCAGGATTATAGGGACAATAATGTTATGTGATGTTTCCGGCGTATTAGAATCCCTTTCAATAGTACAGTAAAACCTCTATAAGAAGGAAACCTGCACAAACGAAAAATAAATTTGGGAACGGAATTATTTCCTATGTAATATATATATATATATATATATATATATATATATATATATATATATATAATTTGAACTGGTAATGGAAATTACGGGAAAACGGCTGAACGGATTTTAATAAATGACCCCTCATTTTGAAGCTTGGAACGCAAAGTTTTTCAGAAAAATAGTAGTTTTCAGTGAAATGTTAATTTTCCTACATCAATTTCCTATTTCCCAAAATCCATTTTTCGTCAGTGAGAACTAATTAATTGCATTTCAGAATAAAACAAAACACACACTACAATAAACAATAGACTATTACACGAAGACCATGACCTACAGGATTTCTGACATATCTAGAGTTCAGATGGCTCAGATTCTTTCACATCATAATGCCAATATGTCGATCTTCATTTGTGTAATTCTTTGATAACGTATAAAAATAATTTACAGGTTTTATTGTCTGGTCTGTAGTTTTCAGAGTACAGCTGTGTATTGGATATTAAGAACTACAAAACTTAAGAATGTTTGATGACGTTACCATTAAAAATGAAATATTATTATAGTTAATGCCACACATAATGCTATATTGATGATATGAAAGTGAAAGTTTTTGGGGTTTTATATAAGTAGACGCAGAGAAAGAATATTTTATATTAGATCTTCATTTCTATAATTCAGTGAGTAACGGCTATATATACAGTATGTTACTGAAAACTATAAAACTTAGTAAAGTAACAATATCTATATATATAATTACGGGAAAACGGCTGGACGGATTTTAATAAATGACCCCTCATTTTGAAGCTTGGAACTCAAAGTTTTTCGGAAAAATAGTAGTTTTCAGTGAAATGTCAATTTTTGAACATAATTTTTCTATTTTCCAAAATCCATCTGTCGTCAGTTTTGAGAACTAACTAATAGCATTCACGGGCGACTTGATATACCCTTCGCTTTTTTGTAAAGGAGAAGCGAAGCGAGCATCAAGTCGGCCGTGTTGCATTACAGAATAAAACAAAAAACATACTACTTACTTACAAATGGCTTTTAAGGAACCCGAAGGTTCATTGCCGCCCTCACATAAGCCCGCCAGCGGTCCCTATCCTGTGCAAGATTAATCCAGTCTCTATCATCATACCCCACCTCCCTCAAATCCATTTTAATATTATCCTCCCATCTACGTCTCGGCCTCCCTAAAGGTCTTTTTCCCTCCGGTCTCCCAACTAACACTCTATATGCATTTCTCGATTCGCCCAGAAAAAAACATACTACAGTAAACAATATTACACGAAGGCCGTGATCTGCAAGAATGCTGACATTTTTAGAGCTCAAATTAAATTGGTTATTAAAAACTTAACTTATTAAAAATAATTTACAGGTTCGATTCTGCGGTGTGTAATTTTCTGGGTACGGCTGTGTATTGGATATTAAAAACTACAAAACTTGAGGTGGTTTAATGACATTATTACCATTAGAAATGAAATATTATTGTAGTTAATGCCATTATGTGACTATTTTTCATTAATTATACATATTAATGCTATATTGATGATATGGAAGTGAAACGTTTTGGGGTTATATAAGTAGATGTAGAGAATATCTTAAATTAGATTTTGATTTCTATTTTTACTGAGTGGCGGCTATATAGTATATATTATAGTATATGTTACTGACAGCTATAAAAATTACGTAAGATAATAATATTATTAAAAATCAAATATTTTTATAATTATTAATCAAGCGGGGTTGGGTCTTTTTCTTATATTTAATGGCGGTGTGGTGTAGATATTTATATGCGCGGTTTTCTTTAGTATTGGCTCGAGAGAGAGTATCTTTCATTGTTATGGAAGCAAATAACTTTCCGAATGTCTGGTATTCTTCATTGAAAATATATCTGAAAAATGTTTATTTGAACGTCTAATGAACTTAGTTTGCAGCATTTGCTGCACAAGCCTCTAGTTATTATTAAAAATGAAATACTTTTATAGTTATTAATCAAGTGGTGTGGGTATTTTTCATATATTTAATGACAGTGTGATATAGATATTTATATGTATGATTCTCTAATTTTCCTTGGTAGTAATTGAGTCATGCTTCCTATTTTAGCTGCGTCTTTAAACTACATCAAAATTAATCTCATATTTCTTTGGTTTAATCGATTAGATTTGTGATCGCTGCCAAACATAATTTGTTGTAGGGAAAATAGCATGCCATTTCACTTCTTGCTACCGTGATGAGTAAGTTTATTTCCCTCAACCAGCAACGAATGAAACACTGAAACTGCTAACGATTTACGATGGACAATTTTATTTAGGGCGCATATAAGATTCTACAACTCTGACATATCATTCGCCTCATTTTCCTCATCTCAGCAATAGATTCCTCACAACAGCATATATTACTGAAAATATACAGGATAACATTCATTGTTACACATATGAATCCAGCAGTATTTGGTAGATCAGTATTGTCTGAAGGAAGAGCAAAAATTACTATTCCTAAGAAAGGACCAAAAGGTATTACTTACTGATAAAATAAGAGGCCTACAAGATTTTGTAGTCTCTTGATCACCTCAGCAAGATCTCTTAGTGGGAAAAAAGTGATTCTGCCCTCTACAGCTATACCAAGATGCTAAGTCTTTTGTTCAAAGCATGACAAACCTTACATTTTCTTAACTTTCACCTACAATCCGCAATGACTTGAAATAGCTATTGCATTACTCCCACATGAAAAACCCACTGATCGTCCTGACATTGTTACTAGCGATTTCTCATTGAAACTCAAGAATTGAAGACTTATAGGTTCAAGGAAAAGTATTTGGTATAAAAAAAAACATCCAGAGGGAGTATGTTTCACTATTATGGAAGCAAAAAACTTTCAAAATGTCTGGTATTCTTCATTGAAAATAAATCTGAACAATTTTTATTTGAACGTCTTATGGACTTAGTTTGCAGCATTTGCTGCACAAGCCACTAGTAATACTTTAAAACAGAAAACTGCCTAACGCGAAAACGGAATCACCATTTAGGTAAAAAAGCTGACTAAGGGCCGATTGTATAAACCATTTAATCTTAGGTCAGAGGTTAAATTGATCCTTGTTTCAGCTGAACTTGGAATTTTGTGTTGTATAAAGTCTAATCTGAGATTAATTTGTCTCAAACTAAAGTCAACTTTAACTGAAGAAATTTCTCCGATTATGTTAGATGATCCAAGTTCAGTTATTTCTTTTCTGTTTGAAATATACGAGCGACAGATTGTGCAAATAAAATATCCATTATTATTAATATTAATGGATATGTTAGGTATATTTATATATATTTCTTTCAATTTCTTGCCTTAATACACAAACATTCTTATATTTTATAAGGCTCTATCGTGTTCAGCAGTATCAAATAACATAACCTATAATTATGTTATGTTTATAACAACCATTAATTATTAATGGATATGATAGGTACATTCATAAATGTTCAATTAACTGTATTACTAAACGAAAATTGTCGTTTTATAAAGCTTTATTATGTTTAGCAGTATCAAACACCATAACATGATAACAACTTGGAGAACAGTCAACCTTCTTCTTATTGTCCGCCATTATTTACATTGCACAAAAAAACAGTGTCTCCAACAGAGTGTACGGAAAGTCGCCAAAAAGTAGTTGTAAAGTCGCTAGATTTCTCATTATCAACAAAGAAAGATTAAATTTTGTCACTATGGGGTGCTAAAAAGGTCACTAAATCCCTATTTAAGCAATATAAAAGTTAAAAGAAATTGTTATTGAAAAAGAGTTAAAGTCGCTAGATTGGCAACACTGAATAAACCTGTATAACATGGTCCGCGCAGCACGTATTTCACCTGTTTATGCGATGTTGCCAAATCCTTTTCACGTAAACTTAGATTGCATTTGAACCAAGGTAATTTGATCTCAGAAAAGTTTTATACAATAGAAGAAGTGTCTGAACTCGGTTCACTTTTCGATCTTCGATCAAAGTTGATCTTTAGTCAGGGAGTTTTATACAATCGGGCCTAAAACTGATAATTTTTAAGCGTAACTGTTGCTAAATTCTTTCAAGCTACTTTTAATTTTGCGATAATACTGTACGAAGCATGACATACCTTTTGTGTGACTGTACATGCAATGATCTGGAAGACTTTCGCTATTGTTTGACAGGCGTTGGGGGTGAAGCTTCTCTAACAAGTCACTATTCTGTGCTTATTGTCAAGGACCCGGGCAGGTTACTGACCTTCTGTACCGTTACCATAATCCAGGTCAGCTTACTTCATATGCTAAGGGTGAAACCTGCATTTCCCCCCCATTACTACATTCCTTAAAAATGACATGTAACGGTGAAATATTTAATATGAGTAATTCATATAAAATTAACATAGCTAACATCAGGGAGTTGTATGAGCAAAAATTGCAACAATATATTTAATATATTAATAACAAAACCATATAGGCCTAGGTAAACATATGTATATGAAATATTCACATACTACTACAAACTGAAGACTGCATATTTTTGGACGATTAATACTTCCCACTCCGCTCGGCTTGGCTTGGCTATAGCAACAAAAGAATCTACCTGCAACCCCCCCGCACCGATGGCAAGAATACCTCAGGTCCCAGTGCTAAACTCGTCGGAGGAAGACAGTCAGTAGTGTCTGTATACAAGTTTGCTGGCGTCTGCAATAAGTGGCGACTCGTTTTAAGTGAAAAACAATATAATCCCCAGATCATTTCTCTTTAATGATGAGTCGAAAAAGAGAGATTTTTTATTAAAAAGGGAGGTCAAGCTTGTATTATGTTCTATTACACTTTCTTACGCATGACATTTCTGTAGTGTTCGGGAAAAGTGGCACAAGTTAAAAATGTTAATTTTACAAAAGGAAAAAAAACTGTCTTCACACTGGTTTATGTCGATTTGATTTCTTCTGTATGAATTACTGTAATGGGAGAAATACTTATGTCTCTTTTCCCAAGCGAGCAGATGTTCCGTAAGTTGTCAATAAATTGATAAAAAATGTTTGTGGAAACTGACTTATGCCACTTTTCCCAAGCATTGCAGATTTTATGTTACAAATAAACACAGTGAAGATTTTAGTAAAGATCGAGCTGTTCGTAATGGTGCCTAATTCAGAATTTCCAAATATACTCCTTGGTTCCAAATATACTGTATATTCTTGAGTCAGAGTTTAATACAAGAAAGAAGTGTAAAAGGTCTCAATGTACACAAAAAGCTTAGAAGTAAGATTATTTCATCTGCCGTGACATGTGAAAATACTTCCTTGAATTCGTGATTGTTTGCGAATACAACTACTGTATTACCTTTCTGAGAACAGAGTAATAATCTTTAATGTATAAGGACTTGTAAATCCTCCGTTCTATATTTCAAATAAGACTTATAATAAGCAATGTTAACAAATAATCTATAGTAATAATAAATCTGTAGCCGAAATTTTTCTGGTAATTTTCGATTTTCCAAAAATAATTGTTCCTAACATATATAATTAACCACCCTGAAACCGAAAATAGCTTTTTTGAAAATTTTGTTTGTATGTATGTCTCTCTGTCTGTCTGTATGTTTGTTACCTTTTCACGCGATAATGGCTGAAAGGATTTCGATGAAAATTGGAATATAAATTAAGTTCGTTGTAACTTAGATTTTAGGCTGTATGGCATTCAAAATACATTATTTAAAGGGGGGTTATAAGGGGGCCTGAATTAAATAAATCGAAATATCTCGCTTATTATTGATTTTTGTGAAAAATGTTACATAACAAAAGTTTCTTTAAAAATAATTTCCGATAAGTTTTAGTCATTGAAAAATTTTGATAGGACTGATATTTAATAAGATAAATGAGTTTTAAAATTAAAATAACTGCCATCTAAGGCCGTGTAATGAATTAAAAAACAAATGACTTCGTCTATAAGGGGCCTTGGACAGCAACAATCGAAAGCTATGAAAGATAGCCTACAGATAATGTTTCTGTGTTTGTATGAAGCAATATCAGAAGCTAAATTAACCGATTTGTATAATTAATTATTAATTCACCATTGGAAAGTGTAGTTTCTCTAGATGGACATAATGCTACAATGTTATTACAGTAACTTCTGTGTGAATCGAGGACAGGTAAGATTAAAATAGCTTCTTATGCACAGAAAACTTGATAGGCTATTCTGTACATTCGTTTCCTGTATTTCCTCAAATAATTTTTATGACCAAATGAGTGTCTCTGGATCAAAATGATCGCATTTTAATTTTGCAAATACAATTTAAATTAAGTAACATATTAAACGATTTATCTTCTATCAAACACGAATGTTCCCTGGATCAAATGTTCTATTTTAATTATGTAATTACTTTATATTTATTTCTAACGGGTACAGCGGAGCGCACGGGTACGGCTAGTGTAATAATAAATAAGTGTTGCAGTTATGTTTGTTGTATGTTGAAAAGGTTGTATTGAGTTTGTGTTTCCAATACTAAACTAATTTACAAAACTAGGAAATAATATAATTTTGTTATTTGTGCTTAGGTACAGTCTGTCTAAAATTACTATAATTATTGTACCATGCGTCATTCTGAAATTCAAATCATGGAGTAGACATTACTACCACCTGCATGAGCCGCCAGAGCGCACCGTGGCAGTGAACTGCTTTTGCAGCGAAACTACAAACAGCTTGTAACTGCTGCGGCTGGCTCCGTGTGCCTTTCTCTCCTTCGAGGTTTTTTAGCACTTTGTGAGCACTAGTTGCCCATCCATGAGTATGACAATGTTCTATTTCTGCTTCGACTTTTTTTTAGCTCAGTTGGTAGAGCAGCTGGCTACGGACTGGAAGGTCCGGGGTTCGATCCCAGGTGGTGACAGGATTTTTTCTCGTTGCCAAACTTTCAGAACGGCCCCAAGGTTCACTCAGCCTTCTATAAAATTGAGTACCGGGTCTTTCCCGGGGGTAAAAGGCGGTCAGAGCGTGGTGCCGACCACACCACCTCATTCTAGTGCCGAGGTCATGGAAAGCATGGGGCTCTACCTCCATGCCCCCCAAGTGCCTTCATGGCATGTTACGGGGATACCTTTACCTTTTTTACCTTTACCTGTCTTAAATATCGAAAGCTGTAGGGTACGTCAGCTATTTAATATTGAAATGTTAATTCCCTAATGTTTAATTGCAAATCCTCTTTAATGTTTCCGCTTACAGGAAATTTTACATTTCGTCCTGTTAATATTAATGCGTAAGTTACATTTTCTCGGAAAATATACCTACATTATTGACGTGCTTGCGTATATTGAACAACCTGGAAGCTTGTCTTTTATGTCAACCACTCGGTCCATTTTTTTGTTTGAACTGTTACATAGCTCAGGAGTTTTCAGTCCGTTATTTAACGACGCTCTATCAGCAACTAGGTTATTTAGTGTTGACCACTTCCCTGATTAACCCGAGTTAACTCTGGTTACTAACTTGTGTCAAAATTTATTAACCCGAGTTAACTCGTTTGAGTCCCATTTTCGCTGCTAAGGATTATATCCCGAATATATACGTTTCCATTCTTTCATTAACCTTTTCCTCACTAGATGGCTACAGAAGTTAGTGATATTGCTATATCTGGTGGTGTTTTTTGTACTTCTTCCTTTGCGAGTGGAATTCTATGCTCATATAGCATTCACACACAGTAGTGAGTAGATGCTAGTTAGTTTTGGCGGTTTCTGTTTGTGTTTAGTGTTTTTTGTGCTGTTTTGTGTAAAGATGGATCAAGTTAGTGATTCCGAAACTTTTGATCAGGAAATGAAACATCGGTATCAGAAGACGAAGTTATAGACCAACAAACAAATTCAGATCAGTTGATGTCGCGTCTTTTCGACAGTGGTTTGAATAGAAGACATCTGGCACCATTTCTTCTGCACCTCCGAGGTCCCCATTCCCTGAATTGTTTCTGATAACGATAATTCTCAATTTTTAAAATTATTCTTTGATAATGACCTCATCAACATTATATTCGAGGAGACGATTCGGCATGCTAATAAGTGTTCACAGAATGCTGAAAATAATTCGTGGCGGCCTACTACAGACTCTGAAATACGTGTACTTTTGGGCATAGTGACACTGCAGAACATTATTCACAGACCTGAAGAACAGATGTACTGGTACAGATATTCAATGACTGCTACACCATTCTTCCCAAAACGCTCTCATATAGGAGAGCAGATACTACTGTCCGGAATGCAATGTGCCACTGTGCGTAATACCCTGCTTTCGAGTCTATCACACGACAAGCAACATTTAACGCCTTGATAACAGCACTGGTATTGTACCTCATAAATTAATCCATAAAAAAACATAAGCTGGAAAATAGTTCAGGAGAAAATCAAAGTGGGACAACTACCAGAGCTGGAAACAAGGTGCACGAGATAACTCGGGATAATAATTCAGGTATGAATGTATGTCTATTTCATAGTGATTTTTAGGTATGTAAGAAAATTAGTGATGTACAGTGATTCTGCAATATTAAATGACCTCTTTACGAAAATAAAAAAAATATGACACTTTTTTTCACAAAAGTGGTAAAATATATAGTAAGGGAAGAGAATCGAATATGTGATAGCGAAACGTATTTGGCGAGATGAGGTCGAGGACTGGCCATAGATTACCTGATATTCGACTTAAAGTTGGTGAAAAACTCGAAAAAGCAAACCAGATAATCAGCTCAAGCGGGGATCGAACCCACGCCCGAGCGCAGCCTTGTGTCAACTGCAAATACACCAATACACCACCGCCTGAGCTAGCTGAGCTAGTCTGCATCTTCTGCTCAGTACTATTTTCTCCAGATTGTCTATTGATTCGAAATCGTTAATTTGCTGTGCAGAAAAAATGACTGCAATAAAAAGTATGAAGTGTAATAACCGGTCATGGCTATTAACCCCAACCCTAGCTATTAGAGTTTGCTTGCCAATAATACAGCTGCAGATAAAGAATAGAATGAAACTCATCATGCTTAAAATTCCATTAATATTTATTTTGACATGCCAGATTTAAAATAACGCAAAACAGTGTTAGAACTACGTGTATTAAAATGTTCTCATATTCTTACACCATAATAACAAAAATGATGGAGCGAGTTGGCTCAGACGGTAGGGTTTGAGACTCACCTTCTCGGTCCAGGGTTCAAACCCCGTGGGCGACCAATCTGACTGGAGTTTTTTAAGGTTTCCCTCAGTCGCAAAGACAAATGCCGTATTCGACATGTATGTATGTATGTATGTATGTACAGTATGTACTGTATGTATGTATGTAGGTAGGTAGGTATGTGTGTGTATCTATATATATGTATGTAGGTAGGTAGGTAGGTTTGTGTGTATATCTATATATGTATGTATATAGGTAGGAGGTAGGTAGGTAGGTATGTATGTATGTATGTATTCACACTGCAAATGGGTAAATACCCTGTGGCAGCGGTAACTATTTACACTCAATAATGACAATTAATAATAAATAATAATAATCATAATCATAATAAATAATAATAATAATAATAATAATAAATAATACTATAATAATATTAATAAGGAGTATCATAAATTAAATGAAGCACGATTACTTAAAATAACATTTAAAGTAAATCTAATTTGTATCTTAACCTTAAGTTCGAGCTAAAACCCACGAGTACGATATGTTCATACGTGCACAAGTACCTTTCAGCACTACATTCATTTCGCTGTCAACTCACTCACTGCACTGGAACTAAGACACATTTCACTGACACTTCAAAAACATTTCACTGTTCAAATACTTTGCACCGCCACTATAAACTATAAAGCTTCACTTACACAACACACTTCTTCCCTGATACAACACTTCAAATAACAAAACATCAATTACACCCTTTAAATAGTGTGTATAATATATTACTGTCTATTAGTAAAGTCCTTAAGCCTATTTTAAATACATTTTTGGTTACTGGTAAAGTCTTTAGTAAGTCTGCAGGTAGAGCATTCCAGTCCCTGATAGTACGATTGAGAAAAGAAAACTTTCCAGTGTCTGTCCTCTTGTCTTCTTTTTCTCAATTTATATGAGTGGTCGTTCCTTGAAGAATAATTTGGCGGCTGCAACCTATTCTTTATTTCTCTCCAGGCAGACTCACCTCTGTATGTTTTGAACATTGCGAATAATCGAATTCGCGTTCTCCCGTCCGTGTGTCCCATTGTAATGGTGAATTCTTACGACAACGCTTCAGAGCCCGTTTTTTAATCTTTTCCAGTGTCATTGTAGACCGTCCCCGACGACTGTGAAAAGGACGGCACTTATACCCGTTACACTAGGTATGCTCAAAATTGTAAAAGCGCCGATTACACAGATGATGCTGCACTGCATAACACACACAGTGTACGGACTGGGCTCCGCAACTACATTGCAGCACCGCCCGTGGCATAGTTCTTACACTCTTACAATTAATATGGATAATAAACTGAATTTGAAAAAGGAAAGAGTATACGCTGCAATATTCATTTATTACATTATTTATTATATTTAATATAGTTATGATATAATAATATCATTTGGAAGTTTGGTCACATACCAGAAGAATGGAATATAGCACTAATTACTCCCATTTTTAAAAAAGGGAACAGGAAGAATTGTGAAAATTACAGAGGGATTAGCCTTCTTAACTCAGGCTATAAAATATATGCCAAGATTATCTCTCAAAGACTAAACAAAATTGCAGAAGTGCTATTAGCAGAAGAACAGAGTGGGTTCCGCAAAAACAGATCATGTATTGATAATATCTTCGCCATAACGCAGATTATAGAAAAACATGTCGAATTTAATATTCCCACATATATGGCTTTCATAGACTTTGAGAAAGCATTTGATATGATTAGCAGAACAAAATTGTGGATGATATTAAAAAAGAAAGGAATTCCTGAGCATCTAATAAGGGTGATACAAAGTATGTATAAAAATACAAAAATCAAAATGAATATCAACAAGATTACCACCAACTTGCGAGAAGTTAACCAAGGGGTCAGACAAGGGTGTCCCTTATCACCTACTCTTTTTAATTTGTACCTAGACGAAACGGTAAGAGAATGGCAGAACAATTTAAAAACACATTATTTTATAGATAATATCATTTTAGATTACTTACTTTTCGCAGACGACCAGTTGGTGTTGGCTGATTCTGAAGACAACCTACAGAGAGCAGTCCATCTGTTGAGAATTGTTGCTAATAACTACAATCTAAAAATATCACACAGGAAAACTAAAGTATTTGGCTTCTGCGGGAATAATACTATAAGAACTAAAATTGTAATAGAGGATAAGATGATTGAACAAGTAAATTCTTTTACTTACCTTGGATGCGATCTCTCTTACATATCCTCCACAGACGTAGAAAACAAGTAAAATAAATTTTTAAGACTTATTGGTACAATTAAACGTACTCTCATAAATAAAGTCGACAGAAAAACTGTACTCAAATTTTACAAGACGCTGGCAATTCCGACATTGTTATATGGTTCAGAAACGTGGATTCTGACTAGAGCCCAACAGAGAAGAATTGAGGCCGCTGAGATGAGACTCTTAAGGCCACTAGCAGGATTTAGACTACAGGACCATAAGAGAAACGAAGATATACGTCGAGAACTGAATATCGAGAGTGTAATAACTATAATTGAAAAATATAGAAATAATTGGTACGACCATATAACAAGAATGCCCAACGACAGGATACCTTTCAGAACATGGTGTTATAGACCTACACGAAGAAGACGAGTGGGAAGACCAAAGAGACGTTGGAGAGACCAGTTTGATGGATAAAATTCTGGAGGCGGAACAGGCCATCGGCCTAAACCTTGAAGTTATTGATGATTGATGATGATAATATTGTAGATAATATAATTTTCATATTCCACTATATAGTCTACTTTTCTGCAAGTAATCGCGAATCTATTTCCAACGAATTTACTGCAATGCGCTGAAGACGCTCATCTGTTAATCGGGACCTATGTTTGGATTTAGTAACCTTCATTCTCGAAAATAATTGTTCGCACAATATGTCGAGGCGAAGGTAGCTAACATAGTGGCAACGAATAAGCTCATCTTGAGATATTTCGTTTTGTTCATTTTTTAAATAATCTATGCTTGTCAAGCCATATTCTCTGCATTTAGTTCTGAATTCTACGTTACTTAGTAAATTAATTAACTCGTCCTGGAACTGCACTCTCACGGATTGTACTAAATTTACTATGAAAAGATTAACAAAAATACTAATATCACTCTCCATATGTCTAAAATCACTAAATCTATGTTCTGTGAATTCACATTTGAGCTGTTGCAGTACAGAGACATAATTAATTATATTTTGTTCAGGCACCATACATCTCTTTACAAGTTCACCATCCGTGAAGGGTTTTAGTGCCTTAGCTAATTCCCAACACACTACATAGTTTTCTCCTAAACATAGACTCTGAATTGTTCGACTCTCTTCAGTGTTTGGCCTTTTATGAAGTGCTTTCAATTCTTGAAGCTGTAGTGCACGTTGCACCCATGAAAAATTATTTTATGAAAATATCTATTTCTGCTGGAATAAAATCACCACAATAACAATAATACGTGGTACAGTCATTAAGTTCTGACACTGACGCCTGAAGGGTAGACACCCACAAGAATCTGGATGTCTCAGAAGATGCCGCGTGATACGGCGTACACTTAAACAGCTCGACATCCTCCCTCAATATAATCGCCGTTGGCCGCTATGCACGTCTGCCAACGTTGGTGTAGCTGCTGGAAGCACCGCTGAAAGATGTTGGCAGGAAGATGCCGTACGGCTTCTCTTGTGGCAGTCATGACCTTTTCGGCCGCATAAAAATTACGCCCTCGTAGGATTGATTTCATGAGGGGAAAGAGAAAAAAAATCGCATGGTGCGAGATCAGGTGAGTACGGAGGGTGTGGCAAAACAGCGACCTGTTGCCTTGCAAGTTCCTCTTGGACAAGGATGGAGCGATGTGCAGGGGCGTTGTCGTGTAGCAACAGCCAATTCTTCCCATGCCAAAGCTCAGGACGCTTACGACGAACTGAATTGCTTAAACGGCCAAGAATCTCTTTGTAGAGGATCTTGTCTACAGTTGCACCTTATGGGATGAATTCTATGTGAACAATTCCATTTGAATAAAAACAACTGTTAAAGCATCACCTTGCCTTTTGACCTGTCTTGTTGCGGATTTTTCTCTCGTGGAAATAATAGCGATTTCCAGGTGGCGGATGGTCGCTTCAGTTGCGGATCTTAAAGGAAACACCATGTTTCGTCTCCAGTTATGATCGGTTATAGCAGTTTCGCCTAATTTCTGACAGAACGTGACGTTTGCCCGTTGCTCAAACTGCAACATACTCGAGTTCCGACGCGCGCATTCAAATCACCGTCACAACAAAGACCGTAGTTCTGCTTACAGTGCATGCACTCAACTGTCTCTTGTTGGGTCGAGAGACTAACTGACAAGGTATCATACCATGGCGCCACCTATGCGCTATAATGCACCACAACGCCACTATGCGCTCAGTATTAGAACTTAATGACTGTACCACGTATAGTAATAATAATTGGTCTAATAATAATAATAATAATAATAATAATAATAATAATAATAATAATAATAATAACTTTGGTATATGAAAATAGGCTATATTACAGAAAACAGCTTCTCTGTCATTTCGGCATGTTCTGGGTAGCAGAGCCTATAATGTAGTTTTATGTTGCTCAGTAGTATTGCTGACAGTACCTTACAATATAGTAATCACTTTACGTTTTCACCGAACGTACAACAAAAATAGTCTTCCTCCCTCACTGTATGGAATGATCGTTTGTATACAGAAGCTGTTGACTGTGTCATTGTCCCGCACTGTTATGCGTTTACTAAGTACTTGAACTGCCTTCCGCAGTCATCCGTCGAGCTTCGAACGAGGAACAGCACGCTCTACATTGGAAGGTTGTGATTACAGAACGTAATCGGGAGTCAGAGAATGAGCATACCTGTCTTACACCCTGTTCTATTGTGCAAAAAAATACTGTACAATACGCGTTTGTGAAGTGAATTACAAAATCTCTGAAAATGAAAAATTCGTTCTGCTAAAAAGCACTTCCCAATCTTGTACCGTAATATACTATTATGCCCGTCTTTTTTTTTTTTATTATTTCGTAAAGAATGTTGATATAAAGAGTTTGTTAATTTTGTAAGATTCATTTTTGTAATATTGTAGATATTTTGACATATTTATAGGTTAGTATTTTCAGATAGTATTTGTAAGTGTTTGTACTATTAATATGTTATGAATTATTCTCACAGTGTACTATTTATGCTAGGTACAGTGTATGCCTGTGTATTTTTTTAAAATATTGTATCAAACTAAAGTTCAGTATCATCCTAACATACCTTATGGTGAGATAGGTTTTCTATGCCTCTTGAGATTCAGTATTAATAGTGCCTCTACAAATGGTACCTATGTTTATACAACAGAATTTTTTGTGCGAGATCGTGCATATTTGCTTGTTTTCCGCACAGAACCAATACGCGGTAAGTGTGAAATACCACATTCAGTATTCCCAACGTAACACACATAACAATTTCCCTCTCGTTACCGCTTAAGCGCGACATTCATTTTACTGCTTTAGGCTTTTAACATATTATTTTTAGAGACGTTTAACGTAGTAATAATTATAAATTGGAAACTTACCAGTGCAATTTCACCTAAATTGCAATGTTAATTATTGTTTTTAAATATTTCCAAAAATTAAGTAAAGTCTACTACTCCACGAAACTTATTGCATTCCTGATACAAGTAACATTAAGGAAGCCGTGAAAAAATCAACAAGATTCCAGTTGCTATATGTTATATAAATAATATTGTTAAAATATTAAAATGGAAAATAAATCATTTAAGTTCGCATTTATAGACTGGGGGGGGGGGGAAGACAGACGTATATCACGGCCTGCTGGAGTATAGTAAACACAGAAAACATTTTATAGCAACAATGTTGAAGAAAGATATTTTGGTTTTCCGAAGTTGCCGTCATTAAACAGAAACCAACATGGAGATTTCATTGCAACTAATTAGAAATTCGTCTTTCAGGTATGTAATAAACGATCTTCGCACAAAATAATGTACGATACACGAGCGGTATGTTTGTTTTCATGTTGTCGGAAATTAAAAAAGTTCAACTACGTTTCGCTTTTTCAACCTCTTCCTCGACCATGAAAACGTCAACATACCGTTCTTGTAACGTATATTACTATTTTCTTGCCACCAAAAATTGGAAGCTGTGTTGTGTCGTAGAAAACCGACAATGTAAAGCTAAGGCGTATGTAGTTGACCGTACTATGTACACAAGGAGTTTATATACTGTACCGTAAGTGTGAACGTATCTATAATTTGAGTCAGCCATATGTTTACTCAGTCAGCATTTCTCTCCGTGACCTTCGTTGTGTAATCAGTAATCACAAAACAGCTCAGTGAACATCAGAGTCAGCTGACAGATTGCAGCCTTCTTGTGTATAACTGAGCGACCGCCAAACAGAGCAGCTTCCATGGGAGTTCTGAGCGAACTCAAACATTTTCATTGTCACAAATAAGTTGCCCGTGATCCAGACTATACAAGGATGTCTCCGGATGATTCCCCTATGACATCCTAACATCATCATTAGGGAGCGGATTTTTATGTGCTAAAAATTTAAGTATATTTATTTTATGTGCTAAAAAGTACGAAAATATTTTCTAAAAATATATATTTTTTTTAAATATGAGAGAAATACCTTACTTAGCTTGAAAAAAATGGTACTAGGTACTCACCAATCACACTTGAATATCAGTTGCTAGTAGTTGTCCGAGAATTGCAGTGAACAACAATTGTAATATACGTCACAAGAGCGGTATGTTGACGTTTTCATGGTCGAGGAAAAGATTGAAAAAGCGAAACGTAGTTGAGATTTTTTAATTTCCGAGAACATGAAAACAAACATACCGCTCGTGTATCGTACATTATTTTGTGCGAAGATCGTTTATTACATACCTGAAAGACGAATTTCTAATTAGTTGGAATGAAATCTCCATCTTGGTTTCTGTTTAATGACGCCAACTTCGAAACACCAAAATATCTTTCTTCAACATTGTTGCTGTAAAATGTTTTCTGTGTTTTCTATACTCCAGCAGGCCGTGATTTACGTCTGTCTTTTTTTTCCCTCAGTCTATAAATGCGAACTTAAAACAAACGGTAAGGTTATGTAATGATTTATTTTTCATTTTAATATTTTAACAATATTATTTATATAACATATTGCAGTAATAACATCGGCATCTGGAATCTCGTTGATTTTTTCACGGCTTCCTTAATGTTACTTGTATCAGGAATGCAATAAGTTTCGTGGAGTAGTAGACTTTACTTAATTTTTGCAAATATTTAAAAACAATAATTAACATTGAAATTTAGGTAAAATAGCAGTGGTAAGTTTCCAATTTATAATTATTACTATGTTAAACGTCTCTAAAAATAATATGTTAAAAGCCTAAAGCAGTAAAATGAATGTCGCGCTTAAGCGGTAAGAAGAGGGAAATTGTTATGTGTGTTACCGGGAATACTGAATGTGGTATTTCACACTTACCGCGTATTGGTTCTGTGCGGAAAACAAGCAAATACGCACGATGTCGCACAAAGATCGTTTCCAAATTCTCCATCACAAATGCATGCCGATTACCTCTGAACAACGACTTATACTGTGAAAACGATCTTTCCACATCACAGGATGTCAGACGTGCATATTTAAAGAGAGGAATGTCACAAACACCTACACCGTCAATTTCACCTACAGGCACACCGTCCACTACTTGAGCAACTTTACACATTTTTTATATCCACTGTTTTGCCGTGAATGCACACGTGAAGCAGCGGCAATGTGCTTGTTTCCAGACAAATGTTGGGTTACCTGAGAGCTCTGATCTGCACTTACTGACTACCACATGGTTGGCAAAATAACACTTTTCCGTCGGTAGTAAAAATGTTTTTAAATTCATCTACATATTGCTGTAGACGCGATCTTAAACTCAATTTGATTTTAGGCATCTTAAGGGGCTAATATACACACGCCATAACGTAAAAAAAATGTTTCTAGCTACTGACTGACAATGTCGGAGAAAAGCTTCCTATAGCGACGTCACCACGTCTACACTACGCAGCTTGTGCTTATGGCCCAATAACGGGGAATCACAACAAGATGTATTTCCTCACTTCATAGGCATGAGCGAGAGGCGAAAGATTTCTTTAAATTAAATAATGTTTGTACCCGAGAGCTCTTATCCGTTGTGTTTCACAAACAAAGCGCGGAATGAAATCATCTTCAGCAACAATAAACATTCCTAATTATGTGTTGCAAAATCTCTCCTTCTTATCCATGTTAATTTATTCTCATATAACAACACTGATATGCTACCTAGCAGTTCTCAGAACTTGTGGCGATACTATTACAAAAATGGATCACGGATACACCACACAGCCCATAGAAACACGAAGCAACCAAGAATTCTTAAAAAGATAACCTATTTCTGAGTGATATAATTGATTTAGTTTTAAAATATTTTTAAAAGTTCTTGTAAAAAAATTATTTAAATAAAAAACTTCAAGATTTATGTGTTTATAATAGATTTCCTGAAAATATGTATTTACATAAATTTTTTGTGAAAATATGTTTTTATGTGAAATAAAATTCGGGCTTTGAACTTGAAACTTGACATTTGGAATTTTTAACTTTGTTGATTGTGTTTTATCACACGCAAGAAAAATATTTAATTACTTAGGAATCCGCTCCTTAATCATCATCATCATCATCATCATCATCATCATCATCATCATTCCTAACGAGTGCAATGTGGATCCACCGTCTATGGTGCATTCTGTATAGTCTCTAATGAGATGGTCTACACTTTTCTGCACCAGTATTGCCAGGTTTCTGTAACCAAAAATCCCTACTGTCATAAAATATCCCTACTTCCCGAAAAAAATCCCTACAGAAATGGTTTTTATATATGTGAGCAATTGCAAATAACTGTGTTCAAACTAATAAATAATTTCGGAATATGTAGGCCTATTATATAGCTTTCGCGTGTTAAATATTACAGTACCTGGTTAACTAGTTTCAGCCTGTTATGGGCCATCTTCAGGAATGGTTAGTGCTGGCTTGGCGCCTTTTGTTAGTGTTTCCTGTGGGGGTGTGTTTGTGTAGTGTAATGTGGAGTAAACACATTATGTCCTAACACACTAACATACGAAAACAAAAACACACACAAGATTGCAACCGCATTCAAGAAATTAAATTACATCTCATACAGAAAAATAACACTCTACAAAAGCATCTCAACACACGAACACACACATGCACTTCACAAGAAGAGTTGAACTCACACAGGTGATACCATGATACATGTCAATCGACAATATTATATTATTCAAGTGAACCTTCAATTATTAATATGGGTGTTCCCCAAGGCACAGTTCTTGGCCCTATTTTATTTTTAATATATATTAATGACTTATTAAAAATTAACTTACAACAATACAGTGGTGTTCATTATTCTTATGCAGATGACACAGTTTTACTTTATGGTGGAAAAACCTGGTATGGTGCATATAATAATTCAAATAATGGACTTAAATTAATAAAAAAATTGTTTGACATAAATTATCTTTCTATCAACGAAAATAAAACCATAATTATTTCATTCTCATTATCTGAAAAATGTAACAAACCTCCCACATCTATATTAAGTATTAAATTACATAATTCTGATTGTTGTCTTATACAGTGTAAATGTCCGATTATTAAGGAGTCCTCTGAAGATAAGTATTTAGGCATAATTTTCGACAATAATTTAAGATGGACCCAACACATTAATTATCTTTGTAATAAATTACGTAAAATAATATATTATTTTGTTTTATCGAGGAATTACTTGTCAATATGTTTTTATTACGCACAATATATTTAACTTTATTTCAATCGGTAATTATGTATGGAAATATAGGATGGGGTAACTTATTTAAAACCAATTTTAATCCACTTCATTTATTACAGAAGAAAATAATAAAAATATGTCTTCATAAATCCATTGATTTTCCATTCAAAAATTGTTTTTAGACTTTAACTATCTTAAAATCAGTCAAATTTATTATATTGTATTAATAAAATTCATACATAAAAATCGAAATAATTTTGAATTGTATTCTTACAGTTATGAAACGAAAGGTATGAATTCTTTAAGATTGTTTGAACCAAAATGCAACACTGCTACAGTATTTAATCTTCAGTAGTAATTTAGGCCCAAGAATATATAACAAATTTATATCTAAATATACTAATCTTGTCAATTCTAATAGTTCTAGCATTAAATTTAAAAAGTTACATATTGATTTTATAAATAATGAATAATTATGAATTTAAATTTATATATTCTTATTGTGTAGTAGACATAAAACAAATTGTATTGTATAATTATTAATTTAAATTCAGGAATGCGCCCCTGAGCACGAGTTCTACTCTTTCAAGGGTAAGCTAAAGTTTTATCTGTTTATATTATATTTTATGTTACAATTATTAGCAAAATAAATACATGAACATGTTGGCCAACTACATTGATCCAAGAACAGAAAATTAAGTGAGAAAATGTAATCAGTAATTACGCAATCCCTACTAGAAAACAACGGGAAAGTCCCTTTCTGATATAAGAGAGAATATTATGTTAATATGTGACTATGGTTAACGTAATCATAATATGCTTTGTGTAAGTACAGAGCGAAGTGTATTTCAGATTCTTAGAACTACAAAATTGAAATTAATTAAAATACTTGGCGATTGTTATGGCTATTAACAAAAGTTTAAGAAAATACCTACAATTTGGCCAATTTTACAAAAAAAAAAATCCCTCAATCCCTATCAGGGTTAAAATATCCCTACAATAGGGATTTTCTTCTATACCTGGCAACACTGTTCTGCACTAGCGACATGTATGAGCACATTCGTAGAATCGGGACAAATAAAAGCAGGTGAAGGGCCCTGCCATTGGACAAATAAAGGGTGCGTCAGAAAGAACGGATGGATTTCACAGGGCAAGAAAATTGTAAGGATTCATCAAATCAAAAATTTATTGTTATCAACAGATTCACCAATACATGCAGTTTATTTATGGTATACAACATCATCCATATGATGTCCTTGGCTTTCGATACAGGCATCGAGGCGTTTTCTGAAGTTCGCCGTAACTTTCACAGTCATAGTTGGTGGGATTGCCGCAATTTCTTCACGAATCGCCGTCTTCAGTTCGTCCAGTGTATGTGGTTACTTACGCCTTCAAATGGTCCCAAAGAAAGAACTCGCAGGGCGCGAGATCTGACCGTAACCTCGGACAATCTCAGTGCAATAGCATGTTTGCGGGCTGATCGTTGAGGTGGCCGGACAACCTACTGTCTCCACATTTGCAGGAGTACACGCGCTCCGTGTTCATCCAGGTGATTTCTTCTTTAATGTTGAACCTGTGGTACGAAATGAAGCCACCCACCGCAAAATTGTATTCCGAGTTGGAATCCTCGCGTGACGTCCGATGTCGAAATGAGTCCTGAGTGGCGATCACAGACTCTTCATTTTTCAAAAATGTCTCTGCGATGAAAGCACGTTGTACACCAGACCAACACCATATTCTCAACTGAAACTGCATTCTATGGCTGACCCAACAGTCGTGGTCCCCCTCACTCTATCCCTCCCCTCGCTGCGTATCGATAGTTTGAAATCCATCCGTTTTTTCTGACGCACTCTGTACTATCACTGCTACTGCTGTCATCCTCTGAGGAGTTTAGTGCTGAGAGGAATGCGGTTCCGACTAGTCTATCGCGGTACTGGAGTGGGAGGGAACAGTGACAGCGGCAGTCTGGAAGGAAGTACAATCATACTGAAAACATTCGCCCAATTTACGAGAGCAGTTTGCCTATTAGTTTTCTGACGTATTTTTGGCGAGATAGAGATACAACCATTCGTACTTACGTGTCCAGAGAAGAAAAGCATTGTAGAAAATTTTATTTATTTATTTATTCTGGTGAAGTTATGGCCATCACACCACCAGAAATACAAATACAATAAAATAAATAAAAAGAAAAATCATAATACAACTACAATAATATAAATGAAAAGAAGAATAATAGTATAAAATTTAGTGATTAGTAGAATTGAATTAAATTTGTAAAATAATCAATTTAAATATACTGTACCGCTGAACTCACTTGAGAAGTAAAACTACTTGATTTGTATTTTAAGATATCACCAACAAATGATTTTCGCATGACATTATAGGAATCTGTTTTTCACGATACC
Organism: Periplaneta americana; assembly: GCF_040183065.1. Lineage (NCBI taxonomy): Eukaryota > Metazoa > Arthropoda > Insecta > Blattodea > Blattidae > Periplaneta > Periplaneta americana. Next base: position 7,624,003 of record NC_091129.1, on the reverse strand, counting down.
AATCACACATATTCTAAAATTCCAATAGAATAAAACCAAAAACTTTTCCACAGCACGTTTCCTTAATAATGACTTGTAACGGTGAAATATTTAATATGAGTAATTCATATAATATTAACATAGGTAACATCAGGGAGATGTTTGAGCAAAAATTGCAACAATATATTTAATATATTAATAACAAAACCATATAGGCCTAGGTAAACAATATGTATATGAAATATTCACACACTACTACAAACTGAAGACTGCATATTTTTGGAGAAGAGGAATTTATCGAGCTACTAGTTATTGGATCGTTAACCAAGCATCTTTGGATTTCACAAGTGACGAACTAGGACCTGAATGAATAAAAAGTGAACATCGGCTGCTAGACTAGGGATCCTATTCGTCCCATTTTACCCAGGACAGTCCCGTTTTTTTTACAAAAAGTCCCATCATCCCAAAGCATTTTTCGGGACGGGAAAATGTTCGGCTTTCTGTCGATCTCAAAAGAGGGCTTTATTTGTGAGTTTCCTGCCGAATACTAGAGATAGACGACAGCGTCCGATAGCGATTATTTCTTAGCATTATCAGGTTCAAATGCAGCCGTAGAGAATGTGTGTTGAATTTTTCAGTGTAATGTTGAAAGAGCCCAAGCTTCTTGAACAAATATACATTTCGTGTAAATATAAAATACACTGTGAATCTACTTCAGCAGAACATTCAACGTAATATCTGTATGTGAAAAAAAATGCGTAAAAATTACTATGCTGTAATGAAAATAAAATACAAGTAGTTCAGTAGTAGATATATGCTCCGAAGAATCTTCGTGGCCTTGGTTTATTTAATGCTGAATGGGAAGTACACATCCAACACTATAACAATGCCAGAAGTCTTTTAAAAATAAATGACGAACATCTCCATTTCTGCAGGAATCTTGAAACTGGAAAACAAGAAGCTCTTTCACAATTAAACATTCCCAACAACGCAGAAGCACATTCGATGACAGGCCGAAGTATAAGATCTGAGTTACGGCGGAGGTCGTTTAATAATTGGCACCGTCTTCCACAAAAAGGCAAAGGAGTGGTGACTTACAGTGAAGATCCAAAAAACAACTCTTGGATTAGTAATAGAAGAGGGATATCATCCTCAGAGTGGTCCAATGCCATAAACATGTCCACAAACGTTGCAGCTGTACGATCGGTGCCAGGTCGTTCCTTTCAAGATCAAAACTGTCGTCATCCAGGATGCAGCGAAGTAGAAACCCTTGGGCATGTTTTGGGTTATTGCCCTAAAGGGGAACTACTGAGGAACAATCGCCACCATAAAGTGAGAAGCTCCATCGCAACCACTCTTCGGAAGGCAAAGTGGGAGGTTTACGTAGAAGTGCACTGCTTGGCTGAGAATGGGTCAACGAGAAGAGCAGACATTATAGCTATCGATCGCCGGAATCAAAGAAGCCTCATTCTTGTCCGTTTTGAGAAGGATGATCAACAAGCCTATAACGTTAACGATGAAAAGAAGTCTATTTACAACCCAAGTATTCCTCACTTCAGTGAGAGATACAAAATTAATATTAATACATGGGAAGTGAAAGGACTTCTTTTTGGCGCTAGGGGAACTTCATTTAAGTTAACCAAAACAGCACAATCTGTTGCTATCAATACCACGTCATCAGACATCTCTGTACTCAAGTTCTTTCTCAATAGCCATGGCCCGCTCATGGAATTCGCTGCCGCTGGAAATCAGGTGTAGTCTTAGTCCCCAGTTGTTTAAAATTAGGTTGTTTAGAAATATTTTAAATGCACAGAAATAGTTTTTAGGTATTATTATATTATTATTATTATTATTATTATTATTATTATTATTATTATTTTACACAGTCATTACTTTATTTTTCCATTAACACTAATATCTAGGTAATTGTCATTGTCTCAATGTAACACGTGCTGTGCTGATCATACTAATTGTACTATTCCTTTAGTTGTGAGATTATATTCATATGTACTAATTCTTTTTTTTTCTTTTAACTTAATACTTGTATACTAGAATGTATTTTTCTGTTTGTGATTATGTATTCAGTCTCTTTTTTTTATTACATATATATATTTTTATTATTGTTATTTCAAAGTTAATACTGATTGTGTATATGTATTCAATCTCTCTTTTCTACTTAATTATGTTTATTATTATTTTTAAGTTCATATTTGTATACCGGTATGTATTTTTTCTGTATGTGATTTGATCCTGGTTGAGTGGAAGAAAAGGCCTGATGGCCTTAACTCTGCCAGGGAAAATAAAACTATTATTATTATTATTATTATTATTATTATTATTATTATTATTATTATTATTAAAACCATTCTCCTTTCTCTTAAATTTTCTAATGAGAACGTTAACAAAATTTGTCTAATGGTATTGAGAGATTCATTATCCATTTTACACAATAGTATGTAATTTTTTTTCACTTCATCTCATTACTCTTCAATGTATTTTCATCTCATGTTTCTCCGAACTCAAATTGTACTTTATTTTTAAATTTATCATTGTTCCGTATTCTCTCCGCTATCATATTGTATTTTTAATTTAACCTCTGCTTTGTATTCTGGATCCTAGTGGTCAGCCGTAGATTTCGGCCAGATGTCCCAAATTGTGGAAATTGTTTGTTGCAAGAAAAGGACTTACCGTCAAAATTTTCACTTTCCTCGAAAACGCAATAATGATAAACGTTTAAAAAATTCAGCTTCTAACTACAAACTAGCACATTCCCACGAAAAAGAGTTTCAGTGCGTAGTATTTGAAATTCTTCCGCTAGAATATGAATCGTTTTACATCATACAACACACTATTTCATATTTGTACTTGTATTTCATATTTGTAACACTTACTCTATGTTTTTCCCCCACTTAATCTGCCATCCAATACCTATAATACCTATCGTCTCCTCTTTCCAGAGTTGACAATAATATGATCAGACTGCTGTGTCCAAGTGATATAGTTTCAATATTAATAGAACAGCTTTAAAATGAAATTCTATAAAATATTTCAACATTAAAAAGTACTCAAAATCAATAGCCTACACTGCTATGTGTTAGGAGTTTGTTGGCGCAGGATACTGAACCCGGTCGATTTGCGCATGAAGGCACTGCCACAGCACTAATTCTGCATTAATATACAGCTGCCATGCGGGCATGTATAACTTCCCTATAAACTCTAACGCAATACCAATACTGGGGGTTCACTGTTAGGCGCTCTAATTAATAGAGTTATCCCCTAAAACCAACCCTAGATTTTCGACAATAATTTAGTACCCTCATTTGATAAATTATAGATGCTGTGATATGGTAACGAAATCCATCTACCGAAAATTTACATATATCATCGGGGTCGTAGTAAGCTGTTTAAAAAAGGAAACAAAACAAACGTAAAATAAACAGTGCAATATGATTGGTCTAACTTTCTCATTATGCATAATAATTAAACACACTGAACTTGACGCCAGAATATCTTTTATTTGGAAAAAAAATATAAGTATTGTACGACAGGAACATATTCTGAAGCTAATGAATAATTGGTAGTAACTTTAATTTTATCCTACTCGACTGGCAACTCTTTGATATAATAATAATAATAATAATAATAATAATAATAATAATAATAATAATAATAATAATAATAGTAATAATAATTGTTTATTTTAACTGCCAGAGTTAAGACCATTCGGCCTTCTCTTCCACTCAACCAGTAGGATAGAAAATTACTACATTGCTATGAATATAACATAATTAATACAATAAAATACAATACAATATAAAGCAATACAATACTGCAGTACAATATAATGTAATACATAATTAATATAATACAATGACAATTCTTTTTATCTTCACAACACCAATAAAATAAGTAAGTTATGTAATAATAATATAATAATAATAATAATAATAATAATAATAATAAAAATAGTCATACCTAAATTAAATTAAATTATTAAACTCGATCACAATTACAACTTCAATTTGACTGCGCCCGTAAGAAATCGTTTAGTCTTTTCTTGAAAGTGGTTATTGTCTGGCAGCCCCTAATCTTCTGAGGTAGAGAATTCCATTCACGGGGGACTGAGACAGTAAAAGAGGATGAATAGTGGGATGTTCTATGGGCAGGAATTGCTAGGATTTGGCTCTCCTGTGATCTGGTGTTTAGATTGTGATTGGAGCATAAGTAGTTAAACCGGGAACGAAGATAATTTGGAGTAGAAGTGTGGAGAACTCGAAACAGAAGAGAGGGCGAATGAAGTGTTCTACGGTTACTAAGTTGCAGCCAGGATAAAGATTTGAACGAGGGTGTAATGTGGTCAAATTTGTGAGCATTACTGATGAATCTGACACACATATTGTGCACACGCTGCAGCTTGTTCGAAAGGTCAGTTGTCAAGTCTGTAAGTATTACGTCGCAATAGTCAAACAGTGGTAGTACGAGGGTTTGCACTAAAGTCTGTTTTAAGTCTGGGGGGAGGAAGTTTCTGAATGGGTTAAGAGAATGCATGGTATAGCACACTCTCTTGGATATTTCCTTTATTTGGCACTCCCAATTTAAATTTTCGTCCAAGAAAATGCCGAGGTTTCTGACGACGGAATGGTACGGAATAGTGGCATTATATACTGTAATAATTGGGATATGTCTGTCGTTCATTGTGTTCAGTAGTCTCTTATGTCCAATTATTATAGCTTGTGACTTACTAGCATTTAACCTAAGTCCGAACTTATTCGCCCACGAAGAAACTTAATTCAAGTCATGGTTAAGTTTGCCAATAGTTGCATCAATTTCGTCTGGTCGGGAGTGTATGTAGAGTTGTAAGTTGTCTGCGTAAATGTGATACTTGCAGTAATGTAAGTTTGTAGTCACGTCATTAATATAAATGGAGAAAAGCAGTGTGTTTCAGAATTCAACCGGGCAACCGAAGAAATTTATCTGGTTATAGAGCAGATGTAGACAAAAATTTGAGATAGGGAACGTAGAGTCTCCGACGAAAAATATCTGAGTTATCAGTTGTTAAAATTGTTTACATTTGATATTCTTAATTAGAGCCCGGACGTTAGGCAAAATGCCTTTTTTAAACTGAGTGTATGTATTCAAGACTTATTAGAGATAAACACGTTTGCACACATTTGGGGAAAATAGGCCCAATTTTTATTTTGCCTTTTTTTACCTATTTTAGCTCCCATTGCCTATTTTAAGGTTAAATGCTTTTTTTTAGTCTTTTTACATCGTTATTGTGCATGTTATATATTTTAATTCATTTCAAATAAACCGCACATCTCAAAACCCATACATCATACAAACACGTCAGGTTCATGAGGAGAACATTAGATGTGCCCAATTTCTGAACATTGTTCCAGACGATGCCTTATTTCACAAGAATGAACATTTCTTAAACGGTTGGAAATGTTGCTGCAGTACGTGCTGTGCCGGGAAGATCTCAGGACAACCGTTGTAGGCATTGCCACAACGAGGTTGAAACTCTTGCACACGTCCTGGGATCCTGTCCGAAGCTCTGCGAAACGCTAGACACCACCAAGTACGATCAATTATAGCCATTGTCCTTAAAGATGCCGATTACAATACATTTGAAGAAGTACATGGTCTCTCCGTCACTGGCAGTACACGGCGCAAAGATATAATAGCTTTCAAGGAATCTACAAGATCTGGATTCATAATTGATCCCACTGTGCGTTTCGAAACGAATGAGGAACAGCCAGCTGAAGTGGATAAGGAAAAAAGAATATCTACAATCCTACCATTCCATATTACCTCCAAAAGTACCAGCTAGAAGAGCGTGAAGTAATCGGACTTCTGGTTTACCGCTACTCTCTTCATGAAAGATATGTTTAAGAGGCTTGGAATACCTACATCTATTATTCCGGTTGTAACCTTAGCTGCATTGAAAGGATCAATTGCTCTCCTGAAGCATCACCTATATTCGAAATGAAACCAAGTTCATTAGCATTCTTTACTCTTTTGTAACACTTACCTCTCTAAAACTAGGTATATTTCCACCAATCACAAAATGTTTTTGCAGCTATGTACTTGTAGGAGTTTCAATGTCAAAACAAAATTAATGGTTCACTGAACTTGTAAACATTTATATGATTAAGTACTCTTTGTCCCTGGTGGCAGCCCATGAATAGTGAGAAGATTTCTAAATTAAATTAATCAAAAAACAGAAAAGAACTGTTTACAAATTAAAAATATATATATTATTCACCTCACACAAATATTTGCTGAGAATCTTATTCTCCAGCAATACATATGTTTCCAAGAAGTCGTAAACTTTTCTTCCCTACAGATTCCATCTTTTATGTCACTTAACAAAGATGTTTGAACAGTATAACCTTCAGTGCTCAGGTCACTTCGGGGTTTACCAGCGAAAGAAAGGGGATGAGGGAAATATTAAAAGCAAGTCTCCAGGTCCCGTTACTGTTGTCACTTGCACGCACAAGTCACGCGTACTTTGAAGTCTCTAATCCCTTCTCACACCCCTCTTTTTGAAACACACAGACGATTTTTCCCGATCTCTAAAAGAAAGTAGAGACAGTCCTTCTGAAATAAGTTGTTTTAAGTTTGCTCCAATCACTTCAGTAGACGTAGAAAGATCTTTTGCCACCATGAAAAACGTTGATAGGCGGCTCACTATGACAGTTGACAACTTAAAAAAGCATCTTGTTGTGACATGTAACCAAGGAAAGTGAGTACCGTATGGGATAGTTTATTAAGTATTTGTCTATTTTTTTGTCTGTTTCCATGAATAATAAATGCCTATTTCACTGCCTATTTTTACTATTCTTAATGCCTATATGCGTGCCTATTTTAACCAAAATAAATACCTAAACATCCGGGCTCAGTTATAATCCAGTATTAAAATATTGTACAACCACCGGGCCGTGGCCTGATACCGGGGGACCTGGTATCAATTATCTGGGCCGCGAGATGTTTCCTTGAAATTTGTCATATTAATTGTCTAAGCATTTTTCACGAATAAATATTTATGTAGCAGAGATATTCTTAGGAGAACAATTTTCGTGATTGTGTCGAAAAGTGCAGATCCAGATCGTCTCTAAACTCTAAATTCTAAAATCTAACAAAATAGCATCTGTGTAGCAAATGTCAGTGACCAAGCCGCTTTTGTGATTTTTTTTGGTAAGTTATTTTACGACGCTTTATCAACATCTTATGTTATTTAGCATCTGAATGAGGTGAAGGCGATAATGCCGGTGAAATGAGTCCGGGGTCCAGCAATGAACGTTACCCGGAAAAAACCTCAATCAGGTAACTTTCCCCAACCGGGAATCGAACCCGCGCCACCCAGTTTCGCGGCCAGACGCGCTAGCCGTTACTCCACAGGTGTGGATACTTTTGTGAATGATCGGGAATTTTTCAGATTTAGAAATCTTTCAACATTCGAGAAAAAGAATACCGCTATAGGCTATATGACCGGCCATAAAAATTGCCTGCAAGCTGATTACATCAATGAGCGGCGTATCCTCTGTTCTCAGAACTGAAAAAAATAACAGTAAGTTGTGTAGCAGATGTCTGTGTCCAATTACCTGGGAAATATATATAGCCTAAGCAGAATTTTTTCATGTATCATTACGCTGTACCGAAGTACATTTGTTTCACTTAAATTGAAGATTAAGGCAGTCTGTATCCAGTTTTCGACAATGAACAGTTACACTGAATAACAAGTTCGCATTACAATGTGTAACTGCTTGTTTTAAAACCCTAGTGTCGTAATTTTTTTAAAAGTAATAGTCATCCTTCGAAGAGGTGGAAAAATTCAAATATCTTGGAGCAACAGTACAGTACATTATGCAACGAGCCTATAATGAAGGTAATTAAGAAGTGAGTATGGATATTTATGAAACGAGCGCAAGCGAGTTTCATAATTTTCATACGAGCTTCTTAATTACCATTATAGGCGAGTTTCATACGACTTTTTATGTTCGACCATATTTCTAACTTGATATTATTAATTTTTTAGCAATGTCCCGTATGTTGTGAGATGTGCGCAGACGCGAAAGTATTGACTTTTTCCGAGGAACAGATGTCCACATTGACCTTGCTAGACCATAAGAACCTACAGAGATAACATTGAAATTAAATTAGACATTGAAAAACGAGATGACAAATTGAATTTATTTGAATATTATTTACAATTAACGCTAATTATTATAGTAACAGAACATAACTTTCTGCGACAGTATTGGATTTCCAGCCTCCGCGACTTTTCGCTAATTCTCTTTCGATTGCATATCCGAGAATAATCGATACTTGCGGTTTTATAACGGTAGAAATCTGACCTATCATTGGCTGAACAGTTGTAACCTGAGTCGTCATTGGCTGAAAGACCTGACCTTTAATGAGTAGGTGTACTTTAATGACATGCATTAAAGGTCTGCTACCAGGTGTATAATTTCTACATTTCGGCATGGTCGAGCATAAAGAAATATAAGTGACACTCGGGAGGAAAATAAATGCAGAATAAATATGGGAAATGCCTGTTATTGTTCGGTTGAGAAGCTTTTATCATCCAGTCTGCTGTCAAAAAATCTGAAAGTTAGAATTTATAAAACAGTTATATTACCGGTTGTTCTGTATGGCTGTGAAACTTGGACTCTCACTCTGAGAGAGGAACATAGGTTAAGAGTGTTTGAGAATAAGGTGCTTAGGAAAATATTTGGGGCTAAGCGGGATGAAGTTACAGGAGACTGGAGAAAGTTACACAACACAGAACTACACGCATTGTATTCTTCACCTGACATAATTAGGAATTTAAAATCCAGACGTTTGAGATGGGCAGGGCATGTAGCACGTATGGGCGAATCCAGAAATGCATATAGAGTGTTAGTTGGGAGGCCGGAGGGAAAAGGACATTTAGGGAGGCCGAGACGTAGATGGGAGGATCATATTAAAATGGATTTCAGGGAGGTGGGGTATGATGATAGAGACTGGCTTAATCTTGCACAGGATAGGGACCGATGGCGGGCTTATGTGAGGGCGGCAATGAACCTTCGGGTTCCTTAAAAGCCATTTGTAAGTAAGTAAGTAAGTAAGTTATATTACCGGTTGTTCTGTATGGTTGTGAAACTTGGACTCTCACTTTGAGAGAGGAACATAGGTTAAGGGTGTTTGAGGATAAGGTGCTTAGGAAAATATTTGGGGCTAAGAGGGATGAAGTTACAGGAGAATGGAGAAAGTTACACAACACAGAACTACATACATTGTATTCTTCACTTGACATAATTAGGAACATTAAATACAGACGTTTGGGATGGGGAGGGCATGTAGCATGTATGGGCGAATCCAGAAATGCATATACAGTGTTAGTTGGGAGGCCGGAGGGAAAAAGACCTTTGGGAAGGCCGAGATGTAGATGGGAGGGTAATATAAAATGGATTTGAGGGAGGTGGGATATGATGATAGAGACTGGATTAATCTTGCACAGGATAGGGACCAGTGGCGGGCTTATGTGAGGGCGGCAATGAACCTGCGGCATCCTTAAAAGTCATTTATAAATAAGTAAGTAAGTAATAGTCACACAGAGATTTAAATATTAATATGGATATAAGACAAGGAACTTTGCTTAATTTTGATGTTAAAAAATTTCGAACTTAAGGTGTTTGTGATGCATCCACCTCATGTCCAAGGAGGGGAAAACTACCGTCACACAGAAGAAAAAGTTTGTGTTCATTTGTAAGTACAGATACAGAATTAAAATTTTAAGCGAGTCTTAATGGGCGTCGACCTGTATGTAGGCAACAATTTCACACGACTGTCCACAAGTAGCATACATACAGGGGTTCTTGTTTACTCCACGTCTGTTGTAAGTGAAACTTATAAAATAAGGGAGCTACAGATTTTATTTCCGTATCTGTTCATGGGCAACTACTTCAAATTTGGTTTCATCCAGTGCATTGGACAGTTTCTCTATCTTGTCAGATGTAAATCACAACGGTATCTTTATCTGATTATAAGTGGTGATCGTGTATTACTCGGTCTCCCTCTAAGCGGGACACTGTGTATTTAGTGATTCGAAAGTAGTGTGTGCAGTAGCAAAATCCTGCTGAAAGATTGATTTCTGGCATTTAATGTCTGTTAGTTGTTGGGAAAAATAGCTTAATATTTTTCTCGATTTCTTGCAGCATTGACAGTGCCTTAATAAAAACTATACCGCATTTAAACTGGAATAACCAAGTAACCCATATTACCAAAAAAGTGCTTTCCATACTACATTCCTTAAGGTAAGCGTTCACTGCATCGTATCGCACTCATCGGACGAATCGCACGGATCGGAAAAAGACTATCTTTGCTGTAATTGTTATGTAACCGCGTTCACTACATCGTATCGCACGCATCGCCTCTCGGCAAATCCGTCCACGTTTCTCGGATGAGCAACTTTTCCGATGCGTGCGATCATGGCCTTCTTTAATAAATCAATTTTAATTGGTCAACTGTTACTATTATGGTGTGTCATGTTCAGTGTCGCTCCAAAATGGCAGACGGAAAACTTACTTCGCGTGTAGAAAATTGCGAAGAATTATATAATTTAAGGCGTTCCCATTACAGTAATGAAGTCGTTTCTTACATATAGGTCTACATTAAGGTCTATTCACACATCTCCGGGACGTGACGGTCCTTTCCGTGTCCGTACCCGTCCTTTCCGACATGATTTTTTCACGTCTGTTCTCACATTTCCCTTCCGTGCAGTTGTAACTCGGTAGGATTTTTCAAAGGATCTCCAGTCGGTCTCTTTTGTTGCTGGAAGAACACAGTGGTACGGAGGAAGTCGTAACACTTTGTGTCCATACGAGGCTGCGAGCAACTCCACTGCATGTTTCTTACTAATATTGGCTGATTTGATTTCCTGCAACATAACTCCCTTGATGGATAAGGGGTTGGACATGGTAATATTATTGTGCCTTATAAAGTTAATTATATCTGTAACATTTCTGTTCATCTATCATAGCTATCTTGGAATTGTAAAAAAAACTAAGGAATTTACAAGACTTTCAAACAGCAAACAAAACACTTGTTTCAACATGTTAAGAAAGACTGCAATTAGTGTTAGCATTCAGGGGAGAATTGGCAACATTTATGTTTGCCTCAGAAAGCGAAAACAGAGATTACCCCATCCCCCGAGTGGACAGAAAAGGTTGGGGGGACCGTCTTACTTCAAAAGGCAATCGCTCAGCTCAGAGAAAGCAGGTAGGCGGGAAGAGAATAACACCACAGTCTACTATATACAGTCGCGAAGCTCAATATGTAGTAAAAATGCAAACATGGGTAGATGCCCACCACTAGGATCGCTACTATCGCCTCATCATCGCAGATCTCTCTCCTAGTAGACGACAAAATATGTTACACTTTCGTTGTCGTGTTCTTTTGGAAAAATTAACACCTTCCTTTCATTATTGAAATATTAAATGCATAAAGTTAATTTATTATTTTAATGAAGTATATTAAATTCCACCATAAACTCGAAGATACCTGCAAGAAATAGGTTAATATTATTTTTGTTTGTGCAAAACGAACTGAAATTTACTATAATCGCTTCACTCATTCAAGATTATAGCGATAATTAACTATGAAACCAATAAATATTAATTTGCATTTCCCTTTACAACAATAATAATAATGGAAATATGAATTAATGGAGTAACTTACGTGTACCGGTAGTTGTAGTGCAGGCTTACGTAGTTAACAAAGTGGGATGAGGTTAAGCAATAATAATCACACCAGAATTGGAAATAAAACGTGATCAATAAATTTTATTGTAACAGACTTTTTCTACGTCTCGAGTAAAGCAACAAATAAAAATAACAACAAAATTAACAGCTATAATTAAAAACATATCCTTTGAAGAAAAAAGTAGGCCTAAGCAATAATAATCCCACCAGAATTGAAAATAAAACGTGATCAATAAATTTCATTAAAACAAACTTAATTTTTCTACGTCTTTAGTAAAATAACACATAAAAATAATAACAAAATTAATAGCTACAATTAAAAATATATTCTCTGAAAAAAAAAAGTAGACCTAACCTTTATTTCTCTGGAAATTTAGCAGCCTAAGTGACAGAACTTTAACCGGTATCTAATGTCCTTTCGGTTAGACTGAAACATTTCATTGTGAAATTTAAGGATATAATGTATTCTAACAGTCACAAAGAACTTCAAAATTAAGAGTTTTGTTTCTGCACAGCATTCTTGTGGAAACCCAGGGACCTTTCTGAATCTTTCGGAAATCGGAAAAAGGATAACGCTGGCCTCTTTCTCTTACTGTTGCTACAATTTATAGCACTAAAAACGTCTCCTCCTTGTCCCATATTATTATTCAAATTATTATATTTTAGCCATTAACATTTTCATTACAACCAATAACGAACATTTCACAAGCATCAATGTGAAATACACAACGAGCTATCACTCGATAGAAATACGACACAGTCCAAAGTCGACCATGGACAGTCTATTGTTTCTAGTTGCTAACCGCTTGGAGCGCTTTATCGCGAGATTTGCAAAAAAACACCTCAAGCTTCGCGACTGTATATAGTAGACTGTGGTATCACGTCCGTGAAAACAAAAAACATATCGATGACGAGCGAAAACGTTTTGCCGGCACGGATCACGGAGAAGCACTGAACGTGACGGCGAATGCCGTTGCCGGAGATGTAGGAACGCACCGCTTTGTCTGAAAGGCGACGATATTTTATTTTCTCGGAAGATGCCGCCACGTCACGGAGAGCATTGTCACGTCCCGGAGATGTGTGAATAGACCTTTATGTAACCAATACCTCTTTCGTTTCTTCCTCTTCAATTAAGAACCATGAAACAATTACAAATTCTTATTCGCTTACAGTCATAATTAATAGACCTAACCTCAACTCCTCTATTTTCAGCAATGTCAATATCGTACGACGTCATGTTTCAACAGCTGATAGGGAATCCGATGAGGCGATGAGGTAGATCCGTTACAGTGAACGCACTCCACTTAAAATATTCGTTGCGTGCGATTCGTACGAGGAGTGCGATAGGGTGTAGTGAATGCTTACCTTAATACAGCATTCGAAAATTCCTTCCGCTATCACTCAAGAAAATACTAGCGGAAACACTAGTAATGCCCCACTTCGATTATTGTGATTTTCTACTGACTGACCTCAATGTCAACCAGTCGCAAAAATTACAACGTGTTCATAATTCTTGTGTTCGCTTCCTCTGCGATGTCCGTCGCGCTGACCACATTACCCCATCCTTCCAAACTCTAAACTGGCTACGGCTTAACGAACGTAGAAATTTTCATTCTCTTGTTCTCCTTTTCCAAGTCCTTCACACTTCTACACCTACCTACCTTGCCTCCCGTTTCAGTTACCTGTCATCATATCATAATCTCTTCACACGCACGCAAAATAGCCGTATACTAGCCATACCAACACATAAGACCTCATCGTATTCATCATCATACACAATCTCGCTCTCGCGCTTGTGGAATACCCTACCCAGTGACATCAGAGACTGTCGGAATTTAGTAGCGTTCAAAAGCAAACTTATTAAGCATTTTCTTACTGCGTAGAGTAGGTTTAATTTTTACTTAATCAATAAAAGAAATGCTTCTCTCTTCTTAACTTTTACAATAAACTGTCTGGCTGTTATTAATCAGTTAATCTTTTAGTACTTTGATTTTTATTGTATTTGTAAATTAATAATTGTAATTATATTTGAAGAGCCCACTGCAAGAATGATGGATGTCACTTTCTTGTCGAAAATGAACCAAGACTGTCAATGCATAGCTTAAGACATATAGAATGTACATAGAGAGTTATATGGCATTAACACTGATAGTCATTGTCCAGTAATGATCGGAAAATCACAGTTAAGCTTTGAACGCTAAGCATTTCAAACTTTCAATTGCTTCTCCTGCAAAATGTATTCCAAATGACATCCATCATTTTTGCAGTGGACTCTTCAATTGTAATTGTATTCTTAATATTGTAGTTGTAATCACCTGGTAGAGGATAAGAGACGGCCTGAAGGCCTTATCTCTACCAGGTTAAATAAATAAATAAATAAATAAATAAATAAATAAATAAATCAATCAATCAATCAATCAAATTAAATAAATCAATCAATCAATCAAATTAAATCAATCGATCAATCAAATTAAATAAATCAATCAAATCAAATTAAATAAATAAATCAATCAGATCAAATTAAATAAATAAATCAATCAAATCAAATTAAATAAATCAATCAAATCAAATTAAATAAATAAATCAATCAAATCAAATTAAATAAATAAATCAATAAAATGAAATTAAATAAATAAATCAATCAAATCAAATTAAATAAATCAATCAAATCAAATTAAATAAATCAAATCAAATTAAATAAATGATTAAATAAATAAATGAATGAATAAATAAATGAGTGAATAAATAAATCAAATTAAGTAAGTAAATGAAAGTAAGTAAATAAATGAAATTAAATAAATCATCAAATTAAATAAATCAAATTAAATAAATAAATCAAATGAATAAATAAATACATAAATAAATAAATGAATCAAATTAAATAAGTAAATGAAAGTAAGTAAATAAATGAAATTAAATAAATAAATGAAATTAAATATATCATCAAATTAAATAAATAAATCAAATGAATAAATAAATACATAAATAAATCAATCAATCAAATTAAATAAATAAATCAAATTAAATAAGTAAATAAATAAATAAATTATTGTGTGTAGATTCTGACGTTCTATTGGCGGCTTACAAGTATTTTCCCACGTGTTTCCAGGTCTGTGTGTCAGAGACTTCCATGGTTTCGTGAAACCGTTCTGTAGTGACACCTTTAGCCCCACATCGAGGCATCGGCTTGCAGATACATCTGTCCACGAAGAGGAAACTTAATGAGGTAAGGAGCAACTGACTTGTTTTTTTGTCTTGAAGTTACTTTCCGTGCAACAAGTCAAAAGTTATACTAAGCATCCTCACATCTCTTGGAAATCCATCGCTCTAGCCTCGAACTCCGGATACAGTGGTAACTACTGGACTATAGCGGACGGCTCTTCGAGGATAAAGGGAAGAATCTAATTTTTGCGCCTTTGTATTTGATGTTTCATCAAAATATATTAAGGCTTTTTAGGGCAATAGGTTGGAGAAGGGCACTGTTTTCTCAAAGGAAAGCATGTCTTTCTTTCCTTCTTCTCTATCAACTTCCTCCCTTTCTAGATCATTTCTCTTTAAACTCCAAAGTTTCCTGTCTTTTTAATTTTCATCCTACAGAAATCTTTCTTTCAGTAGGCTCTCAGTTTTAATCTTGGTCTTCTACGTTTATTGAGTTCTGGCGGCGACTGCTAGACAATATTATTGGATCATCATGGCCATGGGTGTGCAACTAATGCTCTCGAACTGTGAACACAACCTCAGTCAGGTGGAACGAAATCTGTACTAGCTTTCGTGCCTGTACGCCAGCCATGGCGAGAATGTGACTCGCAAGACATTGTGGCTCGCAGTGATAGCTATGCATTTCTCTTGCTTCTAACCTCCCCCAACCCCCACCCTCTCACTTACTGGAGTCAAACTCCGTTCCATTTGTATTTGTCTCTGACCTGCGAGTGGCATATGTCTCTCTCGAAACCATGTACCTATACAGAAACGAAAGTTTCAAGTAGGATGGGAGGACGCATTTTTTTGCTGCCAATATGATGAGAATATTAAATGTATGATTTGTTCACAAGTATTACGAGGAAAACGGTTGTATAACATAAAAAGGGCATTATGCTACAAGTTACTCATGAAACATTAAGGGTGCTATTCATAGACATTTCGCTAGCCCGCGCTACGAGCGTGCTAAACTAGCCCCGGCTATCAACTGATTATTTGTACAGGATTCATATCATATATCGCTAACACTGGTTTATGAATACGAAAAACGTTAGTTCGCTGATCATCCACCGGAAGCCCGCGCTAACAATGTCTGTGAATACGGCCCTAAAAGTTTAAGTGCCATCATCATCATCATCATCATCATCATCATCTCTGTACGTCGATCCTTTTTCAGCAGATGTACGAATAATGCGGTTAGCTCTTCAATTTGAACTCACTGATTTACTATGTGATGTTAAATGAAAGCTAGATGTAAGGACTTGACAAATGTTGAACTTTCAAATCTTTGCCAAAAAATAAATATCCGAAGCTTCGTTCTTTCGCTTGCTCTGTTGAAGCCATGTTCGCTACAACTTACGTTTGTGAAAAATTATTTTCAACAATGAAAATAGTAAAAACCAAATTTAGATCACGACTGATAGACAAATAACTTCGTGATCAACTACGACTGGCAGTAAATGATATAATTCCTGATTTTGAAACTTTGTCGCAGAGACATTCTGAAGACAGTTAATTTTAGGTTGTGATATTATTCATTTATTGTTCATTTCTTTCTTCGTTACACGTACTAAACATTAGTTTGTAGCCTTGTACTGTATAAAATTATATTTAAGTGCTTGACGCAAGGAAAATGAAAATCCGTTAATAAGTCAGACAGTTGCTTCACTTCCTCTTCGGGTGTCCGCCTCCCTCCATAGGTGCTATGCACGTTGCAGGTTACACAGTGGTTCGACGCACGATCACATTTTCGCCACCACGGCTGCTGTACGCTGTTCTTACAAGTAGTACCTAACTTCCCTCGAGTCTGCAGTAAGCGGCGGCTCGTTATGAATGAAACACAGTAAAATCCGATTAGATTGTTTCTCTTTTATTGACGACTGGAAAAATGACATTTTTTTTGTTAAGAAAGAAGGTGAAACTATGTATCTTATACAGGGACATCATTTTATTTTTACTTCAATTTTTATTGTACCTGAGTTTTTGTATGTACTTCACTCCCACCCCTTCTACTAATGAAGTTCAACCTTCCTGCACACACATCTAAGACCGCATATACAGTAATAGTAGCCTTACGTCATAGTAAACAGTACGTTCCAAAAATATGTTCGCGTTTTCCAGTGACGAAAGGGCTTTCAATATTGAATCATTTTCGCACAGGTACTGTCGTCCATTTGCCTACGTATTCCGGTTTCCCCCCACCAGCTTTTATTCGCCAGCTAGCGGCTGGGCTGTCGTCTTAGCTCTTTTGTGAGAACATTAATTTCTGTTAGGAATTGGACGTCTACGTAATATTATACAACTGTTTAAAAGAACTTAAATAAAGGGCCTCGTTAAATAATTAAGTGTCACGTGATTTCCTCCCTTTCTACGACCCTACGACACAACCCTACGACATAACCACTTGGACGGACAGTAGATAGTATGTCTGAGTAATTTTATCTTTTCGGATCGGGCAGAAGTAAAGATTGAATTTACAGTACGTAAGGTACTCTTTTATAGAATAAGTTCAGAATTATTTCAACATGAGTTACTAGTTACGAAGGACGAAACTGGTAATTGGGATTAGGTACAGTAGTCTATAGTGGATAATATGCACATTAGAACTGAAGCCTGTATCGAAATGAACGGCCACCATTTTCAAAATTGTGTTTAAATATCCATATTATGATTATTTTTTAATTTAACTTCATTCTCTATATTGTACGCTAATGTGCTGTAGACAGGATAATATACACTGCATAATTAATACGTCCGAATGGATAGCTCAGTTCGTGAGTAAAAGCACTTATTGTTAATACTATACTGTATTTTGATTAAACAAAAACCTAATGAAAATGATCAAACTCAAAATCGCGATATTTCCTAGTTGACGTAAATGAATGAACAACTTTTCTTCCCTCCTATACCTAGCAAAGTGATTTGTTTGTATATTACGCCAGTATCATCGAACTCCAGTTGTGGAAGGGGGTAGCAAACGGTGTTGATGCAAAGGTATAGCCACGTTAATATTAAAAATGTTAGTAAAAATAAAATGATGTCCCTGTATTATGCTACACTTTTTTACACATAATATTTTAATATCAGAAGACATTTTACAAATAAACAAGGCGAAAGTTTTGGTAAAATAATACTGTATGATTCTGGAAGAGAGAAAGTTTTAGGAGAGCTAAAGGGAAAAATGGGATATCAACAAGGTAAGACCGATATCACATGTCATCAGCACGTTGCGACATATGGTCGACCAGATAAGAGTGTTTGTGGATATGTTTAAAATGAGGCGGATCATGCAGGACATAAACAACTTTCCCACTTTCCTTCACTAGAAACTGTCGTGAAGAGTTATAAAGAAAATCTACTTATCAAATATAGGGCTTTCTTCAATACGTTACAACAGAATTCGCTGGTAGGTTTGGTCCCTACTCATGAGACATAAAAAATCTTTTTACATCTACGTTTTTAACGATCGGGCAGTTTTTGCGACCCCTTTCACAAGTTGGAAATAAAACCTGAAAGAATTCATTTCACCTATTCCAAAAACCTAAAATGTTCTTTTTAAAAACCAAGAAAACCTGGTCCCTACTCATAAAAAATCTTTTGTGCCAGATCGTGCGTATTTGCTTGTTTTCCGCACAGAACCAATACGCGGTAAGTGTGAAATACCACATTCAGTATTCCCAACGTAACACACATAACAATTTCCCTCTTCTTACCGCTTAAGCGCGACATTCATTTTACTGCTTTAGGCTTTTAACATATTATTTTTAGAGACGTTTAACATAGTAATAATTATAAATTGGAAACTTACCACTGCAATTTCACCTAAATTGCACTGTTAATTATTGTTTTTAAATATTTGCAAAAATTAAGTAAACTCTTCAACACCACAAAAGTCACTGCATTTGTAATTCAAGTAACATTAAGGAAGCCGTAAAAAAATCAACAAGATTCCAGATGCCGATGTTATTACTGCAATATGTTATATAAATAATTTTGTTAAAATATTAAAATGAAAAATAAATCATTACATAACCTTACCGTTTGTTTTAAGTTCGCATTTATAGACTGGGGGAAAAAGACAGACGTATATCACGGCCTGCTGGAATATAGTAAACACAGAAAACATTTTATAGCAACAATGTTGAAGATAGATATTTTAGTTTTTAAAAGTTGCCGTCATTGAACAGAAACCAAGATGGAGATTTCATTGCAACTAATTAGAAATTCCTCTTTTAGGTATGTAATAAACGATCTTCGCACAAAATAATGTACGATACACGAGCGGTATGTTGATGTTTTCATGTTCTCGGAAATTAAAAAAGCTCAACTACGTTTCGCTTTTTCAATCTTTTCCTCGAACATGAAAACATCAACATACCGCTCTTGTAACGCATATTACTATTTCTGCCCTCACAATATATTCTTACACTTTACATAAGAGAGAAAGAGAAAAAAAAATCTCATCCGGCCTTAATTAAGGATGACCACAACTTATACACTTATCTCCCATTGGTCTACACTGTGTGCTTTCATGTCCTTTCTTTTCTCTTATCACTTCTTCTAACATGTGTGATATATAAGTGCTGTGACATTTAACCCTTAAATTCGCAAAGTATCCTATAGGATACAACATGTTAATAGACTATATCGTACAATTTTAATAGAACAATAGAAGAAAATTGGTAGGAAAATTAAAATTTCAGTATAATATTGTACAACATATAAAGAATGGACATTGCGACAGTTGTTTTCTTTACAGTCCGACACGGTTTAATAAACTAGTGTGAGAAATGAAGTTTTGCCAAGATAATCTAAGAATAAATATTATTTGTCAGGACTATTGGTTACAGTATTTTCAACAACTATGGTCTACATCAACACAAACTCTCACGCT
The DNA here is from genome assembly GCF_040183065.1 of Periplaneta americana. NCBI lineage: Eukaryota > Metazoa > Arthropoda > Insecta > Blattodea > Blattidae > Periplaneta > Periplaneta americana. The sequence goes on along the minus strand of NC_091129.1, from coordinate 7,604,185 downwards.
TCCATTTTATGCTAATCCCTTAATGGAGTTAATTTCTGTGGATGAACTACAAAGGGTCTTGGCTAAATTGAAAAACAATACATTTACAGGAGAATATTTAATAAATAGTGAATTATTCAAATATGCTAGCCATAAATTTGTACAAAGATTTTTGAGATGTTTAAATTTGATATGGGAAGGACAAGGAAATCCAAAAAGTTGGACTAAATCTATTGCAATCCCTGTAGTACATAAAAGAGGAGATTTGAAAATTACGGATAATTATAGAGGAATAAGTTTATTGAACACAGAATATAAAATTTATGCAAATATTTTGAAAAACAAACTCAATGAGTATTACGAAAATATTATCAGTGAAGAACAAAATGGTTTTCGTCGAGGAAGATCCTGTTGTGATGGATATTTCGCATTGAAATTACTGGTTGAGAAACATAGAGAATTTAATCTAGAAACACATATGGCATTCATTGACTTCAAAAAGGCTTTTGATAAAGTCAATCGGAATAAATTACTTCAGATTTTGGCAGATGATCAAGTACCTCAACAGAGTATACAAAATATTTACAACATATATAAAACAACCATCATAGCAATTCGAAGCAACAATAGACTTTCACAATGGCGACCCATTTAAAGTGGAGTATGACAAGGCTGTGGTCTTTCACCACTTCTGTTCATTATATATATAAACAGAATCGTTCAAGATTGGCGACAGACACGCCATGGATTTATTCCAATTAATCGAAATTTGCAGCTTGATGCTTTACTTTTCGCTGATGATCTAGTTCTCATAGCGTCAACTGAAGATGATTTACAATATTCAGTACACAATTTAAATTTGGTCAGTGAAAAATATAACATGGAAATTAATATTGAAAAAAACAAAAATCATGTCATTTTGTGGGAAATTCCATGTACCAAGCAAAATCTATTTGAATAATAAAATAATAGAAAGAGTAAATACTTTCACTTACCTTGGCTGTACGCTATCACCTTATGAGGAAGTAGATATTGCTGGAAAAATATGTAAATATAATAAAACAATGGGGATCATTAATAAAAACATGAAACCTTCACTAGTACAAAGACACACAAGAATAGGCTTGTATAAAACCTTAGCACAGCCAGTATTAAGCTGTGGTTGTGAAGCGTGGACTGTGAAGAATAAAGATGTCGGTAGAATAACAGCAAGTGAGATGAGGTTCATAAGAGCAACAGTTGGATATACTCGCTGGGATCATAAAAAAATGAGGACGTCATAATGCAAGAACTTCAAGTAGAACCCATTATGCAGTTCATCAGCAAATATCAACTTCAGTGGAAGGGTCATCTCGAACGAATGGATCGATGCAGAATTCCAAAAGCACTGTTTCATTACCACCCTCATGGCAAAAGATCTCTGAATCGTCCGAAGAAGAGATGGACTAAAAATTCTAGTTTGAGACCGTAACAGGCCACTCGGCCTAATACTTGTTAGGAAGACGATGACGCCAATTTAAGGGTTAAGTGTCAATAACTTTTATTATGAGTACAGAAGCCTATAATTGCTGTAAACATTTTGAATCGTTGGGTGTAATAGTTTACATGTCAATAAGGATGTACTTATCGCTTTTAAGGAACCCGGCAGTTCATTGCCGCCCTCACATAAGCCCGCCATCGGTCCCTATCCTGAGCAAGATTAATCCAGTCTCTACCATCATATCCCACCTCCCTCAAATCCATTTTAATATTATTTTCCCATCTACATCTCTGCCTCTTCAAAGATCTTTTTCCCTCCGGTCTCCCAACTAACACTCTATATTTTAACTTTATTTCAATCGGTAATTATGTATGGAATTATAGGATGGGGTAGCTCATTTAAATCCAGTTTTAGTCCACTTTATTTATTACAAAAGAAAATAATTAAAATATGTCTTCATAAACCTATTGATTTTCCATCTCAAAATTTGTTTCTAGACTTTAATGTACTTAACGTAAGACAAATTTATCATATTGTATTAATTAAAAATCGAAATAATTTTGAATTGTATTCTCATATTTATGAAACAAAAGGTATGAATTCTTTAAGATTGTTTGAACCAAAATGCAACACTGTTACAGTATTTAATCATAGTAGTAATTTAGGCCCAAGAATATATAACAAATTTATATTTAAATATCCTAATCTTGTCAATTCTAATAGTTCTGGTATTACATTTAAAAAGTTATGTATGGATTTTATAAAAATTGAAAAATTGTAAATTTAAATTTATATACTATAATTGCAAATTGTATTGTATAATTATTAATTATAATTGTATTATTATTAATTTTAATTCAGGAATCCGCCCCTGAGCACGAGTTCTACTCTTTCAGGGGCGAGCTAAAATTTTCTCTGCATATTTTATATTTTTTTACAATTATTAGCAAAATAAATAAATAAATAAATAAATAAATAAATAAATAAATAAATAAATAAGTAAATAAATAAATAAATAAATAAATAAATAAATAAATAAGTAAATAAATAAATAAATAAATAAATAAATAAAATATGCATTTCTGGATTCGCCCATACGTGCTACATGCCCTGCCCATCTCAAACGTCTGTATTTAATGATCCTAATTAAGTCAGGTGAAGAATACAATGCGTACAATTCTGTGTTGTGTAACTTTACGGATGTAACATTACAGAGACAATTCCCGTATTGAGCCTGATGTCGGAAACTGTGTCAGTGAGACAAGCTCTGAAGACTTCCTTGCGGATTCTGTTCTGCAGAGAACTGCTACCATTGTGATTTCAGATTCCGTACAATTAACATAATGTTGTTACATGTTGCGAATATCACGACAGTCGCAATATTAAGTTTAAAGGTTATTAGGAAGAAGTATGAGTTCGTCTTTGAGGAGAAACTATGTTGACATACTGGTGAAAAATAAAAAAAAATCACTTTTTTGTGCGAGATCGTGCGTATTTGCTTGTTTTCCGCACAGAACCAATACGCGGTAAGTGTGAAATACCACATTCAGTATTCCCAACGTAACACACATAACAATTTCCCTCTTCTTACCGCTTAAGCGCGACATTCATTTGACTGCTTTAGGCTTTTAACATATTATTTTTAAAGACATTTAACATAGTAATAATTATAAATTGGAAACTTACCACTACAATTTCACCTAAATTGCAATGTTAATTATTGTTTTTAAATATTTGCAAAAATTAAGTAAAGTCTACTACTCCACGAAACTTATTGCATTCCTGATACAAGTAACATTAAGGAAGCCGTGAAAAAATCAACAAAATTCCAGATGCCGATGTTATTACTGCAATATATTATATAAATAATGTTAAAATATTAAAATGAAAAATAAATCATTACATAACCTTACCGTTTGTTTTAAGTTCGCATTTATAGACTGGGGGGAAAAAAGACAGACGTATATCACGGCCTGCTGGAGTATAGTAAACACAGAAAACATTTTATAGCAACAATGTTGAAGAAGAATATTTTGGTGTTCCGAAGTTGGCGTCATTAAACAGAAACCAACATGGAGATTTCATTGCAAGTAATTAGAAATTCCTCTTTCAGGTATGTAATAAACGATCTTCGCACAAAATAATGTACGATACACGAGCGGTATGTTTGTTTTCATGTTCTCGGAAATTAAAAAAGCTCAACTACGTTTCGCTTTTTCAATCTTTTCCTCGAACATGAAAACGTCAACATACCGCTCTTGTAACGTATATTACTATTGTTTTTATGTTCATAATTATATTTGAACCTTCTAGTTCTATAATATGGTTTCATTTCCTATCTGAGAGCCCTTCAAACTATGTCCCGTGACTTTTATTTGTTGTTGTAGAGAAAAAGGAAATTGAAAAAAAAAAATACAAAATCTGGTACACGAGTCATTACAGAAGAGTAATAAGAGTAATCGTGTAACAGCAAATAAATTTGAAGAGAAAAAAAAGCTTTGTTTTGAGTGTCTTATAGAAATACTACATTTTGTGTGAGCTTTTGAGTATGAAATGCCGTATTTCTGGTGGCATATGCATTATTATATTATTGCTTCTTTTTAAATATTAGCTAGGGTCTGAGACCTGCTCACTTTTATGATTTTTATGCATCACCTTGTTGAAACTGCATTTGTGTGCCTCGTTTTAACCGTGACAACTGTTTTTAGTTCTTTTAAGCATTCTGATTACTGTATTGTGTTTGTGTTTTTTGAAGAATTTTAAATAAGGGCGCAAATAGCCATTGTAGCTGACGCGCCCTTTTTAAACCCCACTAACTAACTAACTAACTAACTAACTAACTAACTAACTAACCTAAACTAAACTAAACAACTAAATTAACTAAACTAAACTTAACTAACTTAACTAAACTAAACTAACTTAACTGACTTAACTAAACTAACTTAACTGAACTAACTAAACTAAACTAACTTAACTAAACTAACTAACTTAACTAAACTAACTAACTTAACTAAACTAATTTAACTAAACTAAACTAACTTAACTAAACTAACTTAATTAAACTAACTAAACTAAACTAAACTAACTTAACTAACTAAACTAAACTAACTTAACTAAACTAAACTAACTTAACTAAACTAAACTAACTTAACTAAATAAACTAAACTAACTTAACTAACTTAACTAAACTAACTTAACTAACTAAACTAACTAAACTAACTTAACTAACTAAACTAAACTAACTTAACTAACTGACTTAACTAACTTAACTAGACTAAACTAACTTAACTAGACTAAACTAACCAAACTAATTTAACTAAACTAACTTAACTACCTAAACTAAACTAACTTAACTAACTAAACTAAACTACCTTAACTAACTAAAGTAAACTTAACTAACTTAACTAATTTAAACTAACTTAACTAACTAACTAACTAACCTAAACTAAACTAACTAAACTAAACTAACTTAACTAAAGTAACTAAACTAACTTAACTAACCAAACTAACTTAACTAAACTAAACTAACTTAACTAAACTAACTTAAGTAACTAAACTAAGCTAAGCTAAACTAAACTAATTTAACTAACTTAACTAACTTAACCAACTAACTAACTTAACTAAACTAATTAAACTACTAAACTCAACTAACTTAACTAAACTAAACTAACTAACTTAACTAAACTAAACTAACTAACTTAACTTAACTAACTTAACTAAACTAACTTAACTAAACAAACTAACTTAACTAACTAACCGGTATTTACTCCATTCGAAAATATTCACTCCGAACTATTCTATCAGTGTGTTAACTTTCAAACGCTTAGGATTCCTTTCTTTCTGAATAGTCACTACCTTATATACTGATATGCAATCCTGAATTGATCGTGGGTAAGGTGGGGTTGGTGGATAGTTGTTCATGAAGTAATGGTGCGATTAAATTTGTCGTAGAGGTCGACAGCTTCAACCAATCTGAGAATCGGTTAGCTATAGCATGAAGGAAACGCACTGAAAGCGCAACTCGGCTGTCAATGTACTTCACTGTATTAATCAGAAACTGATTGTACCAGCTCTGCAGCCTGGTGTTGATCTACACTCTGTGCCTAGGCTATACACAGCTGACCTGATCCCAGTGGTTGGTGAGCAAACCCTGGGCTCTAATTACAAATATAATATAACGTAATTAATAGGCTATTAGTTAATACATTTTACACACGTGTTCTTCATTGTAAAATATAAGTGATAGAAAAAGCTACAAAACATGGCAAATGGAAGCTTATCCCTATACCGATACTATTGAACACTGTTGTTGTGAATTTTACTCAGTGTTTCATTAAATTATATTAACATATGAAACAAACACAAATGAATTAATGGACCATTAGTGATCTTCTGTAATGTTAGTTTTACGGTTTTCTTGGACCCCTTTCTTGCGTACTAATTGCCCAACATTATACAGTATGATCTGGGCAATGCACCAACTGTGGAAATTTTGTACAGTGTAGTCAGATGAATTACTTCTGCTGTGAAATTTACTCTCTTTCATTAACGAAAACAATCATTCGCGTATGTATCTGGATCCGAACATGCACAGTACGTGGGAAGCCTGTGAAATCTGACTTAGGGAAATGTTAATAAAATCACACAAACTTTTTCCTACTTTTATATTTCACCTTTTTCACTATTACACTTAGGGCCGATTGTATAAACCATTTAATCTTAGATCAGAGGTTAAATTGATCCTCGTTCTAGCTGAACTTGGAATTTTGTGTTGTATAAAGTCTAATCTGAGATTAATTTGTCTTATTCTAAAGTCAACTTTGACTGAAGAAATTTCTCCGATTAAGTTATAGGATCCAAGCTCAGTTATTTCTTTTCTGTTTGAAGTATACGAGTGGCAGATTGTGCAAAAAGAATAACCATTATTATTAATATATATGGTAGATATATATATATATATATATATATATATATATATATATATATATATATATATTTTTTTTTTTTCAATTCCTTGCCTTAATATACAAACATTCTTATATTTTATAAGGTTTTATCGTGTTCAGCAGTATCAAATAACATAACCTATAATTATATTATGTTTATAACAATCATTAATTATTAATGGATATGATAGGTACATCCATAAATTTTCAATTAGCTGTATTACTAAACGAAAATGCTCGTTTTACAAAGCTTTATTATGTTTAGCAGTATCAAACATAACAAGATAACAATTTGGAGAACAGTCAACCTTCTTCTTATTGTCCGCCATTATTTACAACGCACAACACAAACCAGTGTCTCCAACAGAGTGTGCGGAAAGTCGCCAAAAAGTAGTTGTAAAGTCGCTAGATTTCTCATTATCAACAAAGAAAGATTAAATTTTGTCACTATGGGGTGCTAAAAAGCTCGCTAAATCCCTATTTAAGCAATATAAAAGTTAAAAAGAAATTGTCGTCGAAAAAGAGAGTCGCTAAATTGGCTACACTGAACAAACCTGTAAAACATGGCCCGCGCATTACATACTTCACCTGTTTATGCGATGTTGCCAAGTCCTTTTCACGTGAACTTAGATTGCATTTGAACCAAGGTAATTTGATCGCAGAAAAGTTTTATACAATAGAAGAAGTGTCTGAATTTGGTTCACTTTCCGATCTTCGATCAAAATTGATCTTTAGTCAGGGAGTTTTATACAATTGGACCTTAGCCTGTAACTTATAGCTGAAGCTCACTATGAGCATAGTCTATATCCACGGTGGATGTGTTGAGATATACCTACTGCATGTGTTCAACATCGCAGATAGCTTTTACAGCAGGCCTGCACAAGGTTTGCGCTCTCCGAGCCGGCTCACAGCTCATGAGCGGAATGCAGATATTAGCTGCGCTCTGTATAAGGGTGGACTGGAAGAAGGGGTGATCTCGTACAAAATATAGGTACACAAAAGGAAGTACTATTACGAGTGTTTATGAAATTAATTCCCGTTCAGTGTTTGCAAAACTATCTTGGACTATTATTAATTAATAAAGAAATATTTATTTTACAGGAATAATATAAATTTTTTAGCTACTTAAATGTACAATATCATTGTTATATTTTTATTTATCAGTACATCAAAACGAGGTTTTATGCTGTTGGCAGCTGAAAGGAACAGTAGCCTAGTGATCGTAATGAAACATCAGTTACAGATGTTCGATGTCTGCCTTTATTAAAGTTGATTATAGAAAACAGTTGCTCAGAAATATAAATGTTGAGCCAAACATAGCAATCATTTTCACAGCCAGCCTGTGTAGTCTTGGATATTATTGCTAATGTTTAGTCTTGTAAAACTCAACCAGGCTAGTAGTATTATTCAAACGATCTTTAGCCCTTAGGTCACAGTGAAGATCAATAAGTTCGAGCTGTAAATCGTTAAATGTTAAATGTTATGTTCCGTCTTTTAGATTCCTCCATACTGTACTGTAGCAGTAGGTAAGCAACGTGAAACAGTTACTGAGAATAGGCCTACACACTGCACTCCACTAGATAACTGAGTGGTCGTTTCCCTCTCCTCTACTAGAGGTGGGTAAAAAATAACACAACAGTTATTTTGGAACTGTTCCGGTGTCGGAACTGTTGCAAAAATGAATAGTAGGTCGGAACCTCCTGTTCCGAAATAACACTGTTCCGACTCCGAGCTGCTCACTTGCCCAGCTGTTGCGGGCCTGCAATACTGCATTACGCAAGGCATGTTCCACTCCGAGACAACAGAGAACAGTCGGAACCATGACAGCTCCGGCTACACTGTTCTCGTTGTTCTTTATGTTGTACTTGGAACAAGTTGGAACTTGGAACTCTCACGTGGATGGATGAGGAAGCATGGAAATTGAAATCCTTGTAGAGTGATCATAAGTAATGACAGAGAGCGAGGTGTGATGCGAAGTTTAAATTATTACACTTTGGTACAGATGCGTTTCTAACATTTTACTAAGTATGGGAATTTCAGGTTTCACTACTGCTAATGTACAAATATATACAGTAGTTATATATTTGTATTATGTATCAAATTATAATGTAATTATTATTATCATCATAACTAAGCATTAAGAAACGTAAAAATAAAAATGAATAATTTTAGTTCTTTTTTTACTACGGAACACGGAGAACAAAAATTACATACTACACGTTTTAAATGAGATGTTAAATTTTTTAGTTGGTTACCGTGACTTCATGACTTCATATACCAATTAGTGTTGCAATCTGACCTTGTATTCAACAGCCGTTTATCTAATAAACACGAAGCTTCTGTCCGCAAACACAAGTTTCCAAACAGATTCGAATGTGCGTTGGAATGTCATCTATTGAGAAACGTGTGCTGTGTCGTCATGCCGATAACGTACGTGCGAGCTGCTTGGGGAAGAGGGAGGGTACTGTACGATTTCTCAAATGGAGCGAGAGTCAAAGAGATAGCTCGCATCAGTGAACGATTCAGACACATCTCTACTTGTAACTGTTATTTGGAACATAGTATTTTTCCGGAACTGGAACAGCCGGAACTGTTCCGGGAAAAGAACAACTTCGCCCATCACTATCCTCTACCTATAGCAAGTCTATGTAATTCTGACGTATCTTCCACTCCGTTTCGGCGAGCGGTAAACATGGCTCTCCCGCTCCCAAGCTGCGCTGTTTGTGCAGGTACTGTCCGTTACTCAGGAGAAGACGAGCGGAAAGAATGTGACCTTCTTGACTATCGCTGCTGATTATTATAAACATCGCTCAGATAAGCATCCCAGTAGTCAGGTTATTACTCGTGCAGGAAACATGAGTAACAATGCGAATGGAAATTAAAGCTGAGTTGAACAGAAGGGGACCTAATGTTTCCGCTTACTGCAGTACAAATATTGCACGTGTTGTCGAACGTTATCTGTTCACATCCCTTCCTCCTCAGTCCGCTCTCGTCTTCTCCTGAGTCACCGACAGTATGTTCTACAGTATCAAGAGTTGCTACTGAACGGTAGACAGAGTTGCATAATGTCGAGCGTGAGGTAATGCCTCATCGCCCGCGCTAGCCATCGGCCGAAAAAAAAAGTTGACCACTGCTATACACTCTTCTATGTCGCACTGGAATAACATGAAATTCTTCATCGCTTTCTGAATCACCTGATCACATTCCGGAAACTTAAAGAATACTTGAACCTACTTTGACACTCAACTTCTGACTAGTACGTTTTCACTATTATTATTATTATTATTATTATTATTATTATTGTTATTATTATTATTATTATTATTATTATTATTATTATTATTATTATTATTATTATAAATATGAGTATAAGTGCAAATATTTTAATTGCTGATTATGTCTCGTGACCAGAATATTGTACGAAATGGAAATATAAAAATTGGAGATTTATCCTTCGAAGAGGTGGAAAAATTCAAATATCTTGGAGCAACAGTAACAAATATAAATGACACTCGGGAGGAAATTAAACGCAGAATAAATATGGGAAATGCGTGTTATTATTCGGTTGAGAAGCTCTTATCATCCAGTCTGCTGTCCAAAAATCTGAAAGTTAGAATTTATAAAACAGTTATATTGCCGGTTGTTCTGTATGGTTGTGAAACTTGGACTCTCACTTTGAGAGAGGAACAGAGATTAAGGGTGTTTGAGAATAAGGTACTTAGGAAAATATTTGGGGCTAAGAGGGATGAAGTTACAGGAGAATGGAGAAAGTTACACAACACAGAACTGCACGCATTGTATTCTTCACCTGGCATAATTAGGAACATTAAATCCAGACGTTTGAGATGGGCAGGGCATGTAGCACGTATGGGTGAATCCAGAAATGCATATAGAGTGTTAGTTGGGAGACCGGAGGGAAAAAGACCTTTAGGGAGGCCGAGACGTAGATGGGAGGATAATATTAAAATGGATTTGAGGGAGGTGGGGTATGATGATTGAGAGTGGATTAATCTTGCACAGGATAGGGACCGCTGGCGGGCTTATGTGAGGGCGGCAATGAACCTCCGAGTTCCTTAAAAGCCATTTGTAAGTAAGTATGTAGTTTATTTGCCAGACGCAAGATCTTGATTACTTATTTTTTTGTAAAGTTCTTAAGGGTGATATTGATTGTGAATCTTTCCTAAGCAATATCAGTCTTCGTATTCCTGCTAAGGGTTTAAGATTTCATAAAATGTTTTACAATAGAAATTCTAAATCTCTGTCTCCGGTCTGCAGATGTATAAAATATGCTAATTTGCATGGATTAAGCTTGGATCCATTTAATGTGTAGTATATATTTTGAAGTTTTATATCAGTTTTCATTTATATATTTTGTTTAAATATGTATTTTAATATTATTTTCGCTCATTATGCTATGTAGTTTAGTCATCCATTTTATCCCGTCCATTCATTGTCATTATTGTCTTTGTATTATAATCTTGTATACCTTTGTAATATTATTTTATATCATTCTATTCTTCTTTTATGATTCCATTATTTCATTTGTAATTATTATTTTAATTAATTGCCATTAATTTAATTATTTCTTTGTACTTTTATTGTAAATTATTGCTAATGTTTTTCTTACATTGTTTGTGCTGAACTGTAATTGGTCTCTGGCTGTTGTACAGCACATTAAATATAAGTAAATAAATAAAATAAATAAAAATTATTATTATTATTACACTGGTCTACAGTGATTTTGCTACTGAACAAAAACAAATATACCAAGCATAATTTGAGTGTGCCGATTACAGATTTTTAACAGAAGGCGCTCGTTGAGGCAAAGAAGAATTTCTTCCACCCCTTCACATTAAACTTGGCCCCATGAAAAACTTTTTGCGGACTCTGAATCATGATGGTGAAGGCTTAAAAGAGAAGTATAGGAGAGTGAAAGAGATGCAAAATTGAGGGCAGGAATTTTCATTGTGCCAGACATTCGATAGTTGATATGTGACACACGTTCAGGTCAAAACTGAGTGCTCTTGAACTCGAAGCTAGGGACACATTCGTACTAGTGTCAACTACGATTTTAGGTAATTATAGAGCTGGTAACTATGCTTAACTATTATATAACATGCTTAGAGCATTTCAGAACCTAGGTTGTAGCATGTCTTTAAAAATGCACTTTCTTCATTCACATCTTGACTTTTTTTCCCATCAAATCTCGCGCTGTAAGTGACGAACATGGTGAGAGGTTCCATCAGGACATACAAACGATGGAATCCAGGTACCTAGGGTTAATACGGTCCGATCATAATGGGTGATTACTGCTGGTTCCTACAGCGATCAACCACATGCCAACGGAAAAGCAAAGATCTCAAGCACTTTTAACAGATTTGTTAGTGGTTGCTACATGTTGTAACTGTATATCTTCTTATAAATGTATTTAAAATAATATAATATAACAATTTGCAAAGAATATAATATAAACTAAGCTCAATGTACATCTCTGACTTTACGGTACAGGTATATACTGAATTGTAAGATTTAGAATTAATGTTACAGTCCCATAACTCAAAACCCTGACGAGCTATGATAAATATGATTACAGATCTGAAATCAGCGCATCAAGTTCAGTATAAAACACTTGAAATTTCCTCAGTAGCAGACAAAAAGTATTTTTTGTAGGCCAGTGTTATGAGTAGACAGTGGATGCGGGATGACTTAAGGGAAAGTGAAGTTGTTTCGTATCAGAGTATATGGCACGTGCCGCGCCGTCCGTCTTTTGTGTCCCTGGCGAGTACAGCAGCGTACAAAACGAAGGAACCCCGGTCCGTTCATAGTAACATTGCAACGCAATGCGTACTGTTGTGTTATCCTGCTCAAGTATTTAGTACGCGTTGAATATGTTGTGCTGATCCATTCATAATGGCAAAACGTTAAATTCGCTCAGAGATACGAAATGCAATTAAGAAGTATGAGAGTGACATTTTATGTATTAACGAAGACAATATCGTGTGTAATGTATGTAAAATTGAAATAAAAACCAGAACAACTCAGGCTATAGAGAAACATTGCAACAGTACATCGCACAGGAAATGAGTTGAAATGAAATCTGAGGAACCATCTACATCATCATCATCATCATCATCATCATCATCATCATCACCATCATCTAGTTATGCAGGTCTAACGACACGTGCAACATGATGCTCAGTACAAATATTCCTCTAAACAAATTGAGTGATCCCCATTTTAGAGGTTTTCTTCAGAAATTCTCTCGATACAAAAAGTGTTTAAGGGATAGGCGAAGACGATTCAGCTTCGACAACTTACGAGAATATATCGTCGTTTACTGCAACGCTGGTAATTGCATCAATGATGACGAGGACTGAACCTTGCAAGGTATGTACTACAGTACGTTATTTTTCTTTTCCTTCTGACTGTACGGAGATACAGTAGCATGTTGACGTCGTCTGTTTACGTTTAAAACCGGTTCAGCCAATGGTCTGAATGAAAAAAAAAATGTAACATATAGTAAATGTGCACCTACATTCAACGATAAGTCATCCCGCATCCACTGTCTAGTGATTAGCAATAGTGATCCAAGCGCCAAAAACCTGTTTCGAGATATTGGCCATTGAAATAAAATGTTTTTTTTTATGAAACATTTTATGCAAGAAGTATTATAACATTCATACTATTACAAAAAACAGCACAAATAATACCAGAAGAGGCTAACCAATTTTTAATAATAAGAGACTAGCAGTTGAATTAATATTTCAAAGGAAAATAAATAAATGAATTTTATGTAATGAACGAATTTTTGCTTATAAATAGCAGGAAAATTCATATAGGACGCATTCTTAACTCTTTTCCGTGTTAAATTAGCCTGCCATCAACAGATCTGTGCAAATATCTCATTTGGTCTATTATTGTGAAACTCCGTCCAATTTTAGTGCTATAAATACATTTACTATAAGTCCCGTCGCTCTAATTTCCGGCAGCCAATCACGTTGCAGGTCGGCTACATTTAAACGTGTGCGTCTTGTGATTCGCTGAGGAAGACGTTACTCATTTCTTAAGGCTCGATAAATACTTAATATATAACCGCCCGCCATTTTGGCTCTTTCGTTGGCGTTCGCAAAAAGCACACGAGGACGTTATTTGCCGTTCAATTATTTGCTGAATTACAGTGCGTTTGATTTATTATCATAGGAGCTACGACATGATAATGTTTAACGGTATGGCAAATAGATCCCTCGTATGGTAGATTGGGAACGAAAGAACAAAAATGGCGGACGATACTACCTACCTAGACTTTATAGAGCCTTCACTTCCCAAGACATAAGCAAAGAGGCGGAGTCACGCCGGGAATAACAGCGTCGCGACTTTATTGTCCCACCATCGGATCTGTGCCCCTGCAGCGCTGTTGTCGTTCTTGGAAAAGTTAACGCCTCTACTCACCCCATTCCACCCGTTTCTCTCCCACTACGTCAAACAGCAGGCCACGAACCTTGCCGAATAGGGATTTTGCCAAACTTCTGTCAAACAGTGTCATGTCTCTTGAATATTGGTTATAATAATGTAAGGTTTATTTATTACTTATTCATAATTTAATTTAAGTAGGTCTAATGACGCTGATTGACTTACGATTGTTTGCAGATAATTCTGTGTTGTTTGGGTAAAGGGAGATAAGTCACAAAAATGAGTTCGGAGATAAATTAAAATTAAACTTGGAACCCTTATTACAAATAATTTTCTACGCAAATAAAACACATCAACTGCTAGTATTCTTTGATTTTTGCACACCCACTCGTATAATTTAACTTGTGTGTTCATCTGAGGAACAAAATTCCATGTGGACAAAAAAATTACTTATACCACTTTACCCGAACACCACAGAATTATATTATTACAGTGGATATTTATTGGTTAAATTGAAATTACATCAGAAACATCATCGCTTTGCCAGCATTTTTAACAGTATAATGTGGATGTATCCATGTTTCCTCTAAATACACAATATACTTTCCTTCTCTGCGGAATTTCGCAATTTTTCTTAAATAACTGGTCCTCCATGCTACAATATAATTTCTTTCAATCAAAATACATCTTGTATTTCTACAGTTTTTAAATCTAAATCCCATGTCTCGAATCACTTTCCGTAGCGTTTCTCTCCCTCCTTGGAAATGTATTGCTTCTCTCGCAACCTTCAATAATTTCTCCAATGTCGGAACTTCTTTCTGCATCGTATAAAATTCTTGTATCTTTCTTCTTAAAATACATCTGTCCATATCATCTACAAGAATTAAAGGTTCCCTTAGTCTGTTCTTCCCTGGTGACTCTAGCTTTTCATCTCCTGCACAGACTCCCTCTCTCCTGATTTTCTTTATTAGGCGCTGTGATCTGCCTATATAAATTACATAAAAAAGTTGTATTATATCAGTATTAGTTAAGTAAGTAATTTTAATACGTAATCAATTGAAATAAAATAAGCCTCACCTGTGATCGCAGCTGCTCTTTTCGTTGCCTGATTTATAGGAAACAAATATTGACCTGTTTGTTTCTCTTCATCGCAAAATGCTATTACGTACTTGCTTAATAATATTTCTTTCGCCACTCCGTGCTACAGTATTCATGTTGAGTTGACAACACTGGACTGCAAGTGCAAATAAACTGTCCCGCAAGAAGGCTCAAAATTGTGAGTAGTGGGGGAGAGAAAGAGAGAGGGGTAGCAAAGAGAGAAATAGGAATACATGGAGAGAAATGAATTGCCGAGGCTGAAAAGGAATTAAGGTTCAGTTCGCATATCTTACGGGGGCACAGATCCGATGGTCGGACTATAATATACTCGTATTGTTACTGTAATTGTTTAGTCATGTTTCTTGTCTCACATAGTTCAATGAATAATGTCCATCTTTCTTCGCGAATGATATCTTCGTATTCATCTGCGTGGAACACATCATAATATGGCTTTAAATTATATCTTCCTACACATTATTTTTTTTACATACGAGTATAACATATCTGTATTTCCCTATTTGAAGCATTTAAAAAAGAATGAAGTATTGTACTTCATTCATGGTTAAATTTGCTTGTCGATTTACGCTTTGCGACATCGATTGAAGCTCGTGGTCACCCTCGTTCAGTAGCAAACGAATTGCCTCGTCAGCCCCTCTCCAGCCCTTTGAGAGGGGAACAAGTGAAACCCGCGCGGGTACAAACTGTTTTTACAAGCCCGTCACTGGCTTATGCTAGAGCGGAGGTTTTCTTAAACTTGGGAGTCGGAGCACTCCTTTCGTCAGATTTTCGTTATGTCGGACCATTACTTACTTACTGGCTTTTAAGGAACCCGAAGGTTCATTGCCGCCCTCACATAAGCCCGCCATCGGTCCCTATCCTGTGCAAGATTAATCCAGTCTCTATCATCATATCCCACCTCCCTCAAATCCACTTTAATATTATCTTCCCATCTACGTCTCGGTCTCTCCAAAGGTCTTTTCCCTCCGGCCTCCTAACTAACACTCTATATGCATTTCTGGATTCGCCCATACGTGCCACATGCCCTGCCCATCTCAAACGTCTCGATTTAATGTTCCTAATTATGTCAGATGAAGAATTCAATGCGTGCAGTTCTGCGTTGTGTAACGTTCTCCATTCTCCTATAACTTCATCCCTCTTAGCCCCAAATATTTTTCTAAGCACCTTATTCTCAAACACCCTTAACCTGTGTCCCTCTCTCAAAGTGACAGTCCAAGTTTTACAACCATAAAGAACAATCGGTAATATAACTGTTTTATAAATTCTAACGTTCAGATTTTTGACAGCAGACTAGATGAGAAAAGCTTCTCAACCGAATAATAACAGGCATTACTTACTTACTTACTTACTTACTGGCTTTTTAAGGAACCCGGAGCTTCATTGCCGCTCTCACATAAGCCCGCCATCGGTCCCTATCCTGAGCAAGATTAATCCAGTCTCTATCATCATATCCCACCTCCCTCAAATCTATTTTAATATTACCTTCCCATCTACGTCTCGGTCTCCCCAAAGGTCTTTTTCCCTCCGGCCTCCCAACTAACACTCTATATGCATTTCTGGATTCTACCAACGTGTTACTTTCACTGGCCTGGATTTAATGATCCTAATTATGTCAGGTAGGAATACAATGCATGCAGTTCTGTGTTGTGTAACTTTCTCCATTCTCCTGTAACTTCATCCCTCTTAGCCCCAAATATTTTCCTAAGTACCTTATTCTCAAACCCCTTAACCTATGTTCCTCTCTCAAAGTGAAAGTCCAAGTTTCGGAACCATAAAGAACAGCCGGTAATATAACTGTTTTATAAATTTCTTGACAGCAGACTACATCTGAAAAGCTTCTCAATCGAATAATAACAGGCATTACTTACTTACTTACTTACTTACTGACTTTTAAAGAACCCGGAGGTTCATTGCCGCCTTCACATAAGCCCGCCATTGGTCCCTATCCTGAGCAAGATTAATCCAGTCTCTATCATCATATCCCACCTCCCTCAAATCTATTTTAATATTATCTTCCCATCTACGTCTCGGTCTCCGCAAAGGTCTTTTTCCCTCCGGCCTCCTAACTAACACACTATATGCATTTCTGGATTCGCCCATACGTGCCACATGCCCTGCCCATCTCAAACGTCTGGATTTAATGCTCCTAATTATGTCAGGTGAAGAATACAATGCGTGCAGTTCTGTGTTGTGTAACTTTCTCCATTCTCCTGTAACTTCATCCCTCTTAGCCCAAATATTTTCCTAAGCACCTTATTCTCAAACACCCTTAACCTATGTTCCTCTCTCAAAGTGAAAGGCCAAATTTCACAACCATACAGAACAACCGGTAATATAACTGTTTTATAAATTCTAACTTTCAGATTTTTTGACAGCAGACTAGATGATAAAATCTTCTCAACCGAATAATAACTGGCATTTCCCATATTTATTCTGCGTTTAATTTCCTCCCAAGTGTCATTTATATTTGTTACTGTTGCTCCAAGATATTTGAACTTCTCCACCTCTTCAAAGGATAAATCTCAAATTTTTATATTTCCATTTCGTACAATATTCTTCTCACGGCACATAATCATATACTTTGTCTTTTCAGGATTTACTTCCAAACCTATCGCGTTATTTGCTTCAAATAGAATTTCCTGCGGGTTCCTTAAAAGCCATTTGTAAGTAAGTGATATACGGCGAACATAACAGTCAGTGTCGCCAATAGTACATAAATATACCCACATTGTAGAATTCAAAATTTCATCCCGTCTAATAATTGTAAAAAGCAACAAGTTTAACAGGAAACCGCAGATACTGTCAAATATGAGAATAACTTAGGTCAGAAAGGTTGTTCTGCATGGCATCATCGTATTATAATTCCGCAAACCGATCCTGTTCTGAACAGGTCGAAGTATTAATTTCCTGAATTTTCTGACAATGAAATGGATGTCATTTTATGATTTGGGTGAAGGAAAATGAAGTCTGAAAGTTTCTGCTACTGTATTATCAGAGATCGTTAAATACCTCGTTCACGCTTTTCAAGTAACCAGAATTCGATTTGTGGTTCATATATATTCAGTTTTTTTTATTATCCAATATATTAAGCCATATTTCACCCTGAGGTATATTAGGGTTATAGTTGACGTCAAAATACATATTTTATAACCAATAAACAGTAGTAAAGTGATAATATAAAATTGTATGTATGTATGTAGCCTATGTATTCGTTAAATTGAAATGTTTTAATATTAAATTGTATTATTGGAAAAAGGCTGGGGATAGAAAATAATTTCATGATACTGAATATTTTGTTATACTGGCATTTTACTCTTTGTGATTCGAATAAGTAAAGTACACTTACTTACTTACTTACTGGCTTTTAAGGAACCCGGAGGTTCATTGCCGCCCTCACATAAGCCCGCCATCGGTCCCTATCCTGTGCAAGATTAATCTATTCTCTATCATCATATCCCACCTCCCTCAAATTCATTTTAATATTATCTTCCCATCTACGTCTCGGCCTCCCCAAAGGTCTTTTTCCCTCCGGCCTCCCAACTAACACTCTATATGCATTTCTGGATTCGCCCATACGTGCTACATGTCCTGCCCATCTCAAACGTCTGGATTTAAAAGTAAAGTACACATTTCCAAGAACTTCTTTTTTATGCATCAGTGAAATTTCTTATTTCTAAATTTTTCTCCAATTAATCTGAAACTTTTGCCACATATTTCTTACAATATGGACATGCAATACATAAATTTTCACTTTGATATTCCAATTTAATTGTCTTATAATTAATTTTTAATACTGAATTATAATTGTTCCAATTCTCAAAGTTTACATAATTTTTCTTTAAGTTTATGTTTATACTTTTCGTATTTTTTTTAAATTACTTTTTGAGAAAAATACATATTTACTCTTTTAGTTGTTAATTGTTAAATTTTTAAAACTTATCACATCCTCAACACATGGTGATTTCATCACTTTAAACAGCAGAAGAAAACACATGTGTCAGTTTACTTCACGTGCTTTTGTGCACTTCTGTGCAAAATTTCACTGGGATTCATTAGAGCATTTTGAATGTTATAAAATGTTAAAAATTGGAAAATCGAGAAAACGAGTACCAAAATACAGCATGTACTGTATATGATATAATAGTATCGATAAAAAATTATGGTTTATTTAACGACGCTCGAAACTGCAGAGGTTATATCAGCGTTGCCGGTGTGCCGGAATTTTGTCCCTCAGGAGTTCTTTTACATGTCGGTAAATCTACTGACATGAGCCTGTCGCATTTAAGCACACTTAAATGTCATAGACCTGGGCCGGGATCGAACCCGCAACCTCGAGCATAGAAGGCCAGCGCTATATCGACTACGCTACCGAGGCCGACTACTATTGGTATCCCTCATTCCTATACAATTCTATCACAGACATTTTTCTCCTACATAATAGCGCGAAATATGAACTGAATGACAAGTAAAATTAGTTAGAATAAAGAACAAAGTCTGTCAGAATGACAGTGAGTGTCAGTTTAAAGGACTGCAGCTCCACTCACGCGCTGGTCCCTTTAAATTCGTCCTGAGGGACTTTAAATTGTCATAGGCCAAAATAAGCACAGATTTAGAAAGCTGAAACGTTTTATTTTTTAGAATCAAAAACAAATTTTCCATTTCTAGTGGCTTTTTCGTTATTTTTACCGATCCATTGTCTTAAGACAAATATAACACATGATACCTTCGCAATTCTAAAAGAGGCAGTAGAGCAAGTGGACAGCTTCAAATACTTGGAGTGTACTATAAGCAGTAACATGAGCTGCTTTCAGGAAGTCAAAAGGAGGATAGCAATGGCCAAGGAAGCTTTTAATAGAAAAAGGAGCATCTTCTGTGGACCTCTGGAGAAATAACTAAGAAAGAGAGTAGTGAAGTGCTTTGTGTTGAATCTAACAATGAATGGGGAAGAAGCATGGACATTACGACGGAGTGAAGAGAAACGACTAGAGGCATTTGAAATGTGGATATGGAGAAGAATGGAACGTTTGAAGTGGACAGACAGAATAAGAAATAAAGCTGTGTTGGAAAGAGTAGGTGAAGAAAGAATAACGCTGAAACCGATCAGGAAGAGGAAAAGGAATTGGTTGGGTCACTGGCTGAGAAGAAACTGCCTACTGAAGGATGCACTGGAAAGAATTGTGAACGGGAGAAAAGTTCAGGGCAGAAGAAGATATCAGATGATAGACGACAGTAAGATATATGGATCATATGCGGAGACTAAGAGGAAGGCAGAAAATAGGAAAGATTGGAGAATGCTGGGTTTGCAGTGAAAGACCTGCCCTTGGGCAGAACAATGAATGAATGAATTAATTAATTAATTAATATTCTGGCACAAATAGTATCTTCATATTTATCATTTTACCACATTCAAATTTTATCATCATCATCACCATCATCCTTCACGAATTAGGCCTCTGTAGACCTGTTTCGACCCCATCTAGCAGTCTTCTAAAAGGTCTTCCTGGTCGACGATGTCCTCTAGGTTTATACTGCATCATAATTTTTGGGATTCTTGAATTTTTCATTCTTCTTGCGTGATCTAGCCAATTGAATTTGTATGTGCTCATTTTTTCTTCTACTGACTCTACTTCTAATTGTTCTAAAATATCTTCATTCCTTTTTCGGTCTAAAAGAGTATATCCTGCTGTCCTCCTGAAAAATTTCATTTCCGTTGCTTTGATTCTGTTCATGTCTTTTTTTCTTTAATGTTCAAATGTCGCTTCCGTATAAAAGGGAGGGTAATGCTAGTGTATTATATATTTTTATTCTTGTAGATTTTTGTACTAATTTAGCTTTTAATGTATTGTTTATTATTCCTAGAATTTGTGCAAATTTGGTAATTTTCTTGTTCACATCTTTTTCATTTTGTGAACAAGAAAATTACCAAAGTATTATTATTATTATTATTATTATTATTATTATTATTATTATTATTATTATTATTATTATTATTATTATTATATGACAACCTGACAAGTTGAAGAAGACATACATTTCAGAAGGCAATGATATTTTTCCGTGAAAGTTTTGAATATAAATGAAATTTTCATTTGTACATTGGTCATTCGAGCCATTCAAAACTCCGCGGTCACTCAGCGCCGCTCAGCGGTTGACTGAGAGCGATCGAGCGCTGAGCAGTATCAACCCCACAGCTAGTCGGTCGGTCTGCCTGCCTCTCGGACGGAGGCCAACCCGCCTGCAGTGCAGAGTCGTTCGTATCACCATCTCATCTCTAAATAACTCCTCGCTGCTGTACATAACACAAATCGTGAGAACAAGCAAAAACATGGCCGATTGTTAGAACCTCGTGCCTGTGAGAGTGCGGTGAGTGTCGGCTAGTTAGGGGCACGGCAGCCCTTCCGCGTCTTGCACAGTGTGATGGCATAATACAGCTCAAATCCGATAGCTATGGGGACGGGACTCGTCGGGGCTTGTGCTGTTCTTTGCAGAAACGTAGGTTTGCTATTGCGTAATAATTTTTATTTGAAAAGTATATGGCGACGGGATCAATAATGCCTATGTGCCGTGAGGACGCCATGCAATCGATACATGAAAGTAACAGTTGAAGTCGGCTGGGATGAGCGTGTTACAGACTACATCGCTACACTGCATATTTTGCATTCTTGTGACTTTGCCCAAAACGCATCTTCGTCACCAACGGCATCATCATCGTCAGCAGCCACACGGAAGAGGCGATCCGTTTTTACCGACGTTACGTCATTATTATTCCTACCACCACGACCGGTGTAATTATAAACAATATTGCTTAGCTGCGGAAGCTTCGGACTTCATGAATAGGACAACCCACATCTGACAAGACATCAATATTTTCGAGTAAGCTAATGTTTTATTCGTATTATGTAAGTGTGCTAATATGTTTCATACTGTGTGTTTTTATAGCCCAGTTAGTTCACCAATGTATACTGTATAGTGTGTTTCAGTGTCGTTCAATTTCTTTTCTAAGATCACAAAAACTCGGCAGTTAATTGTGACGTTTCCGAAACAGCGTAATACGGATTTTGTAATTGAAATTTTAATTACGTTACTAAAGTTCATTAACATAGAAAAACATCGTCAGTTTCATGTAGAATTAAACTATCCGCAAAATATTTTAATTTTGCTCTCTTTAAAACTTACAGTTTTCACATTTTGACCCATTCTATTACGAAATAAAATATTTAGCTTGACAACCCGTGACGGAAGCATTACACGCTAGTGCTTACCGCAGAAATCAATGCTATCAGTGGACAGCGGGAATGAGCCAACTTTGTGTCGGAGAAATGCTCCATTAATGAACTGTTGAATTGCCCCGTGTTTTATTCCGTTGCGATTAATCTAAAACTGAAGAGATTTTAATTACATAACGCTATTCTTTTTTTTTTTAAGTATTGTTGAATAATTATGTATTCTAATTTTACATTATTGTATTCCGAAGTGCAGGTTTTGAATGATTGTTAGAATATTTGTTTTATTTTTTTCAAAGTGAATGTAAAAATTAACGTTTGTCTTATTTTTCTATAGTTTTAGTAGCGTAATTTTTACTTAGATTATGTTCATCGCATGTTATCTTACTTGTATTTTAAATAGCGGTGCCTATGTGGTTCATATTGTGAACGTAACGGCTTAATAACCCTAGTACATTGACGTAGCTGCATCGAGCAGGAAGAAATGAAGCGGCAAACGTCGTTCTCTGCAACCTTGAAGCCTTTCGTCATGAACGCAATGATTTTTGTAGTCATAACTTTTTATCATTGTTACTTGAATAGCTTATTTATGAAAGAATTTTGACCTAAGTCATTGTGGGAAAATAAAAATAAAATCACAATTTTCTTTTAAGGCTTCGTATAAAAAATTATCTCACTGTGTTTTGATATTGTTACTTTGAGAAGCTCTTTGCTTTTTATTATTTTTATTTCAGTGGAAAATAAATTTTTGAAAATGCCGGACTTAGGCTCTTTTACAAATTAATTTCTCAGTCTTTAAAGGGATTTAAATGATATGGTTAAAAGTGTTCTATAACTTAACTATTAATCCTTTTACAGTATTGGAGTACATTGTATAATGTTTAAAAAGTTAACTTGTTACTGTTCAAACTTTTTTGTTTGCTTGTGTTTTGTTGGCCAAGCTGAAGAATCTGCTTATAGTAGAATTCTTGATGTTCAGACGGAATGTAATGGAGAACCTTCTTTGCGTCATTATTTTTTTTCGCTCTTATTGGCACTTTCTACGTAGGATATGCATTTTCCATAGGAATAGTAGGATTCAAAAGATTTTGGGATGTGTGACGAAGTACAAAAGTATGTTTCGCAATGCCACCAATATATTGGGATGCAACAACCGTGCCTTTCTTGGCGCTGTCATACTGGAATTCCATAAAACTTGGAACTGTGAAGTCTTGGTTTCGGCTCTGAGGAACCGTTTTACTCTGGCTTTTCAATGACAAGCAAGTATTTTTGTAATGTTTGGGCTGCCATGACTTGAAGTCCAATAGGTCCTGAGATGTTAGCATATTAACAGTGAATTTACCTGGAACACTTAAAGATGTAATCATTTCACAGATTATCATCAGTGCATAAAATCTATCTATCTTTTTGATCCGCTTCACCCTTCCAAAATCGCAATAGCAAGAAAGATAACAGTGGAACATGTGAATAATTATTTCAAACTTTGCAGAGTCGGTTAGTGATAAGCACAATCTTAAGATGTAATGCTTTCTATTTTGGCCTCCACATAAATCACTGTAGGGGTTCAGTTCTTTGATACTTGGAGAGACATTTTCGTTTATGTACTTATCAAGCAAGTTTCGTTTGGCCCTTTATTTTCCTGCCCGTCATGATATAGGAAGAAACTGACCAAATCTGTTTTGAGATTATGTGTGGCAAAGAGGAATACCGAAAGTTGGCGATAATAAAACAACTTTTGTACTGAATGCTGGAATGCTGGGTAGAAATAGGTTACCTGTAAGACTCAGTAGTAATTTTCAGTTTCACAACATTTCCCTTGCAATTAATATAAATACTACTTTCCTTGCAGTCTAGCTCTTTTAATTCGTTCATATTTCAATTCCTCCTCATTTATCACATCCTTTCTACGTTTTCTGTCATGATTATCCTCAATTTCCACCGAAGTCTCGTCAAACTCCATTTCGTTATTATTAAAAGAGAAGGTATGTTATACCTGTTTGTACAGGAAATGCATGAATTGTGTTTAGAATGAAAATAAAGAAGATTTAAAAAATGTATAATAGATACCTATACTGCCACCTTATAGTAAATCATGTTTTGATTTAAGTGCTGCCACGTATAGTTATGAAAGGAATTAAGTCAGGTGACTACTGCTTTTTCATGAAAAAGCAGAAAAACACTAACAAGCAAACATTCTAATAGGGGCAGATAAAAAGTTAAATTTTTATCTTCTACCATGTAAATAATGTTAAAAAAGTACTTATACTAATTTTGGCCACTCGACCGCAATTACGAGGCCGTCCAGAAACTGATTTTCCCTGGGGCCGTTTACAGAAAAAAAACACAATTGCATGGAAAGATTTATTAAAACGGATACAGCAATTGTTACGCTATTTGTCAACATATCTCCCCTTGGAATTGAGACATTTGTCATACCATGTGATCAATTTTTATATCTTTGTGTCGTAGAAGTCAACTCCTGGAATCGGAACCAGCGTTTGACAGCCATCTGAACCTCTTTGTCGATCTCATGATATGACAAATGTCTCAATTCCGATGAGGAGTATGTTGAAAAATTAGCTCAACAATATTGCTGTCTCTGTTCCAATATTTCTTTTCCAATTAAATTGTGTTTTCTTTCTGTTAACGGCTCCTGGTGAACTTATTTTCTTACGGCCCTTGTAATTGTGGTCGAGTGACCAGAATTTGTATAAGCACTTCTTTTAATATTATTAGCATGGTGAAAGAAAAAAAAAACTTTATCTGCCCCCATCAGAATCTTTGCTTGTAAGTCAGTAACCCCTATTCTGTGCATCAGACTAGCGCCTTTTTATAACTACAGACGTGGACAAATTATTAGCAAAATTGAACATTTTTATTATATATTTTTACAAAATATGATTCTTCAATTTAGACTATAGTTGACATTTTTGTGTATCTCCAAATTATTAGCAAAATTGAAGATTAGTGTTGCATATTTTTCAAAATTTAACTCCTCAATTTGGACTACATTTGATATTTTTGCATATTTACAAATTATTAGCAAAACTGAAGATTTTTATTGTATATTTTTACAAAATTGGATTCTTCAGTTTGGACTACAGCTGACATTTTGGATATTTCCAAATTATTAGCAAAACTGAAGATTTTTTTTTATATTTTTACAAAATTTGACTCTTCAATGCAGTTGCCATTTTTGCTAATTTACAAATTATTAGCAAAATTTAACATTTTTATTATATATTTTTACAAAATATGATTCTTCAATTTAGAATATAGTTGACATTTTTGTGTATTTCCAAATTATTAGCAAAATTGAAGATTAGTGTTGCATATTTTTCAAAATTTAACTCCTCAATTTAGACTACATTTGATATTTTTGCATATTTACAAATTATTAGCAAAACTGAAGATTTTTATTGTATATTTTTACAAAATTCGATTCTTCAGTTTGGACTACAGCTGACATTTTGGATATTTCCAAATTATTAGCAAAACTGAAGATTTTTGTTTTATATTTTTACAAAATTTGACTCTTCAATGCAGTTGACATTTTTGCTAATTTACAAATTATTAGCAAAATTGAAGATTTTTATTATATATTTTTACAAAACTTGACTCCTCAATTTAAACTACAGTTGACATTTTTGCATATTTCTCTCTACTGTAATGATGGAAATATCCAAAATTGTCAATTGTAGTCTAAATTGAAAAGTCAAATTTTGTAAACAAAATATCATAAAAATCGTCAATTTTGTTAATAATCTGTCCACGTCTGTAAAACATGCGTCTTCACTCAGAGATCTTAATCCTGTATGTAACTGATTTCATAAAAAAGTTCACTTAAACCCTTTCATATAAACGTTTCACTTATTTTTCACATAGTTCAACGGATTGTAATTTTGCTGACAAGTTAACAAAATAACTTAAGCTTACATTAGACGCATCTATTCACTATTGGGTGTTCATTTCAAAGTGTGTCATGACGTCACTGTTGTTGGGTCACCGATTTGAAGCGAGTTTCAGCTTATATGTTAGAGAAGTTGCCTATTAAGGCGTTCTTCAATCTGAACTTGAGAACGTGTACGGTATAACTTGAACGTCGTAGCAACAGATGGCGGTCTGTACGGTCTGTGTGCTACCATAACCTCTTTCGAACTGTGTTTTGCGCCGGCAAGTCGTACGCAGGGTATTTGTTATCATCGGTTGCGTACGGTAACATTCCACAACACAAATCATATGCTCCGTGTCCATGTTGACCGTCGAAGTTAATGTCAACAAATACGTAAGTAATCGTCTTAACCCTCTCCCCATATCCCGACAGTACGTATTTCCAAACAGTTCACATTCCTGCCACTACCGGCGTTACCGTACGTATCGGTACGTACTCTTCAGAATGAACGCCGTACTTGCTAGCCAACTTCTCTGCCTCTTAGGTTATACACCTGAGCTGCGGAAGTGTAGGAAGATTGAATTCTCTAGGCTCATCAGCTAGCCACATGACGGCATACAGCGAGCCAAGACACATTTTGAACTGAACACCCAGTACAATTCAAAATAAGAGTTTCAGCGATGTAAATAAATCTGTTCATCATCATCCTCTTCTTCTTCTTCTTCTTCTTCTTCTTCTATTCAGGAATTTAGGTCATGGAGTTTAGTAGCATCACAGTCTAGTATATACAGTCGCGAAGCTCAATACGTAGTAAATATGCATCCTTAGATAGTTGCTAACCACTAGGATCGCTAATATCGCCTCATCACAGACAATGCGAAATAGTACCAGCACAGTCTATTGTTCCTAGCACCCTCACAACTCAAGCTTCGTGACTGTATATACTAGACTGTGGTAGCATCGTCAGTCATCTTCTTTGGTATTTGTGGTCTCTTCCACTTACGCGATATTTTAGAAATAAAATGAAGTTTTTTTTTTTAATTACCTAAATTATTTTCTGAAGTCCTGCATCCTGATGATAATGTTGGAATTACTTACTTTTGTATGTGGAAAGCTCACTTCTGGTGAATAAATCTGAGATCAAGAGCATAATAATTTTAGTTTCTTTGTGATTCGTAAATTATTTACTAGGCTACATCCAAATTATTGACTTCTTACACATTCTTATCAGTAGACACCGGATGTTTGGCAAAATGCCTTTTTTACTGAGTGAAAGTAAATCATTATTTGCATAAAGATATAAATGTGATTTGGGGTAAATCAAAGTGTTAGGGCCAATTTTTATTTTGCCTCTACTAATAATACTTTTTTTTTTTGTCATTTTAAAGCAATATTTCGTGTTTATTTGCAGCTTTCTCATTAATTGTAACGTAATGTGTATGAAATTTAAATATTTGAAACAATGACTAACTTTACTATAACAATAGTAAATAGAAGTAATTTATTTCGGTGCTTAATCTGCTAATAATCGTGCTTTAATACTAGTGGTGTAATATGAAAAAGATCGACAATCCACAGTTACAAATATAATATTGTCGTGTCTTCAGATACCAACAATCTGCTTTATAATTTTAAATATTAAGCTCGTTGTCATAGAAGTTGTCACGTACATTTTCAATTGTTTGCTTTCATATTTTCAAACCTTACTGTTACAATTTTGTGCTACACGTGTTTATTGTTGTAGGAGAAAGAAATTTGAGTGAGGAACAGTCCGTTATTGTCGGGTGACAGAAGGTATAAGATCGGTTAGCTAGAATGCCTAAATTCAGTAAACCATTGAAAAGTAAACTTCATGTTTACGTTAGTGAATTTGGTGCCCATGTGTTTTCAACCGATGGAACAGTTTTATTATGTAAGGTTTGTGAAAAGACAGTTAATCACGAAATAGTAATATGCGTTACAAGAGCGGTATGTTGAAGTTTTCATGTTCGAGGAAAAGTTTGAAAAAGCGAAACGTAGTTGAGCTTTTTTAATTTCCGAAATTTGAAAGAAAACATACCGCTCGTGTATCGTACATTATTTTGTGCGAAGATCGTTTATTACATACCTGAAAGAGGAATTTCTAATTACTTGCAATGAAATCTCCATCTTGGTTTCTGTTCAATGACGGCAAATTTGCAAAACAAAAATATCATCTTCAACATTGTTGCTTTAAAATGTTTTCTGTGTTTACTATACTCCAGCAGGCCGTTATATACGTCTTTTTTTCCCCCAGTCTATAAATGCGAACTTCAGACAAATGGTAAGGTTACGTAATGATTTATTTTTTATTTTAATATTTTAACAATATTATTTTTATAACATATAGCAGTAATAACATCGGCAAGTTGATTTGTTGATTTTTTCACGGCTTCCTTAATGTTACTTGCATCACGAATGCAGTAACTTTAGTGGAGTTGTAGAGTTTACTTAATTTTTGCAAATATTTAAAAACAATAATTAACATTGCAATTTAGGTGAAATTGCAGTGGTAAGTTTCCAATTTATAATTATTACTATATTGAACGTCTCTAAAAATAATATGTTACAAGCCTAAAGCAGTAAAATCAATATGTCACTTAAGTGGTAAGAAGAGGGAAATTGTTATGTGTGTTAGGTTGGGAATACTGAATGTGGAATTTTAGACTTTCCGCGGATTGGTTTTGTGCAGAAAAAAAGCAAATACGCAAGATCTCGCACAAAAAAGTATTTTATAAGTCAACATGTGTCAACTACGAAGTAATTATGAGAGTTATGTTGTTTAATTTAAATTTATTGCTAAAATATATTATGCCTTTTTTTAAATTCATAATGCCTTTTTCAAATTATAGTGCCTTTTTTACTTTTTATTGCCTTTTTTGCCTGCCTATTTTAACTGTTATAAACACCCAAACATCCGGGCTCTACTTATCAGTGTTATAACGTAATTGTTTACAGTTTTGTTGAGTTACTTGTATTTATTTATTTTTTGGAGATTCAACTATTCTTTAATACAGAGTGATTTATATAGAACTGACACATTTCTTTCATTGTTTCAAAACGAATTGTGCTAGCTACAATTTATTATACCTAAAATGTAGAGGAATTTTGGGAGATTATTTACTTCTATAGCAAATGTTGAAAATGTCCTCCATCCTGCATAAGGCACAACTCAACACGTCGTTCCATGTTACTGGCCACTCGTTGGAGGACTCTGTTGTTAGCTTGAATCTCCTATGTGATGTTGTACTTCAAATCGTCCAATGTCTGGGGACGTGTGGCGTAAACCCTGTCTTTTAAGTAACCCCATAGAAAGAAGTCCGGCGTTGTCAAATCCGGAGATCTCGGTGGCCACAGGTTGCTGGAAATTATTCGGTCGTCACATAACCGGATAAATGGAACCATGCTTCATCTGTGAACCATGTGATGGACAATATGGCAGGATTTTGCACAATGAACATCTGAAACCAACGACAATAATTCAATCTTTTATCCTTATCTGGTTCCTGTAGCTGATGAACAACCGTAACCCTATATGGCATTAGGCTCTCTGACACATTGAGTAGGTGTACCCTGTCTCCTGCGACAAACGTCTTAATGATTTTTTGGGTGACTGCTCCAGTCGTGCTCTTACGTCAACAACAACCGTGGGAAGCCTAGATGAACGATGCTTGCCCTTTTCACTCACCAGAGATCCAGTTGTTTCCAATTAGTTTACCAGTCCTAGTATTGTGTTTCTTTTGGGAGGATTGCGAACACCAAATTCTCTCTGGTATGCCCTTTAAGCTGTGGCCACCGAGATCTCCGGATTTGACAACGCCGGACTTCTTTCTATGGGGTTACTTAAAAGACAGGGTTTACGCCACACGTCCCCAGACATTGGACGATCTGAAGCACATCATCACACAAGACATTCAAGCTAGCAACAGAGTCCTCCAACGAGTGGCCAGTAACATGGTACGACGTGTTGAGTTGTGCCTTATGCAGGATGGAGGACATTTTCAACATTTGCTATAGAGGTAAATAATCTCCCAAAATTCTTCTACATTTTAGGTATAATAAGTTGTCGCTAGCACAATTCGTTTTGAAACAATTAATGAAAGAAATGTGTCAGTTCTATATAAATCACTGTGTACTATAAGAAAACCTGGTATGCGAGTACATCACATATCTCCCATATGAAATAAATAGTACAAAATAAGGCCAATATTCGATATCTCCCCACGCCACAAATGTAACTGAACCTTTGATTTGCATTTTCTTATGGGTTAGATGGGTTATATCAGGGGATAGCTAAGTGATATGAGGCCGAGGTTGACAAGGTTAGTTGGTTGGTTGGTTGGTTGGTTGGTTGGTTGGTTGGTTGGTTGGTTGGTTGGTTGGTTGGTTGGTTGGTTGGTTGGTTGGTTGGTTGGTTGGTTAGTTAGGTAGTTAGTTGGTTAGTTAATTGGTTGGCTAGTTAGTTGTTTAGTTAGTTAGTTGGTTAGTTGGTTGGTTAGTTAGTTAGTTGGTTAGTTAGTTGGTTGGCTAGTTAGTTGTTTAGTTAGTTGGTTAGTTGGTTGGTTGGTTGGTTGGTTGGTTAGTTGGTTAGTTAGTTGGTTGGCTAGTTAGTTGTTTAGTTAGTTAGTTGGTTAGTTGGTTGGTTGGTTAGTTGGTTAGTTAGTTAGTTAGTTGGTTGGCTAGTTGGTTGGCTAGTTAGTTGTTTAGTTAGTTGTTTAGTTAGTTAGTTAGTTAGTTAGTTGGTTAGTTGGTTGGTTAGTTGGTTGGTTAGTTAGTTAGTTGGTTAGTTAGTTGGTTGGCTAGTTAGTTGTTTAGTTAGTTGGTTAGTTGGTTGGTTGGTTAGTTGGTTAGTTGGTTAGTTAGTTGGTTGGCTAGTTAGTTGTTTAGTTAGTTGGTTGGTTGGTTGGTTGGTTGGTTGGTTAGTTGGTTAGTTAGTTGGTTAGTTAGTTGGTTGGCTAGTTAGTTGTTTAGTTAGTTAGTTGTTTAGTTAGTTAGTTGGTTAGTTGGTTGCTTGGTTGGTTAGTTAGTTAGTTAGTTGGTTGGTTAGTTAGTTAGTTGGTTAGTTAGTTGGTTGGCTAGTTAGTTGTTTAGTTAGTTGGTTAGTTGGTTAGTTGGTTGGTTGGTTGGTTAGTTGGTTAGTTAGTTGGTTGGCTAGTTAGTTGTTTAGTTAGTTAGTTGTTTAGTTAGTTAGTTGTTTAGTTAGTTAGTTGGTTAGTTGGTTAGTTAGTTAGTTGGTTAGTTAGTTGGTTGGCTAGTTGGTTGGTTGGTTGGTTGGTTGGTTGGTTGGTTGGTTGGTTGGTTGGTTGGTTGGTTGGTTGGTTGGTTGGTTGGTTAGTTGGTTAGTTAGTTGGTTGGCTAGTTAGTTGTTTAGTTAGTTGGTTAGTTGGTTGGTTGGTTGGTTGGTTGGTTGGTTGGTTGGCTAGTTAGTTAGTTAGTTGGTTGGCTAGTTAGTTAGTTAGTTGGTTGGCTAGTTAGTTGTTTAGTTAGTTGGTTGGTTGGTTGGTTGGTTGGTTGGTTGGTTAGTTAGTTAGTTAGTTGGTTAGCTAGTTGGTTGGCTAGTTAGTTGTTTAGTTAGTTAGTTGTTTAGTTAGTTAGTTAGTTGGTTAGTTGGTTAGTTAGTTGGTTAGTTGGTTGGTTAGTTAGTTGGTTAGTTAGTTAGTTAGTTGGTTAGTTAGTTGGTTGGCTAGTTAGTTGTTTAGTTAGTTAGTTAGTTGGTTAGTTGGTTGGTTGGTTGGTTAGTTGGTTAGTTAGTTGGTTAGTTAGTTGGTTGGCTAGTTAGTTGTTTAGTTAGTTGGTTGGTTGGTTGGTTGGTTGGTTGGTTAGTTGGTTAGTTAGTTAGTTAGTTGGTTAGTTAGTTGGTTGGTTAGTTAGTTGGTTGGCTAGTTAGTTGTTTAGTTAGTTAGTTGTTTAGTTAGTTAGTTAGTTGGTTAGTTGGTTGGTTGGTTAGTTAGTTAGTTGGTTAGTTAGTTAGTTGGTTAGTTAGTTGGTTAGTTAGTTGGTTGGCTAGTTAGTTGTTTAGTTAGTTAGTTGGTTAGTTGGTTGGTTGGTTGGTTGGTTGGTTAGTTGGTTAGTTGGTTAGTTAGTTAGTTGGTTAGTTAGTTGGTTGGCTAGTTAGTTGTTTAGTTAGTTGTTTAGTTAGTTGGTTAGTTAGTTGGTTAGTTGGTTGGTTGGTTGGTTGGTTGGTTAGTTGGTTAGTTAGTTAGTTGGTTAGTTAGTTAGTTGGTTAGTTAGTTAGTTGGTTAGTTAGTTAGTTGGTTAGTTAGTTAGTTAGTTGTTTGGTTGGTTGGTTGGTTGGTTGGTTAGTTGGTTAGTTGGTTAGTTAGTTGGTTAGTTAGTTGGTTAGTTAGTTGTTTAGTTAGTTAGTTGTTTAGTTAGTTGGTTGGTTAGTTGGTTGGTTGGTTGGTTGGTTGGTTGGTTGGTTGGTTAGTTGGTTTGGTTGGTTGGTTAGTTAGTTGGTTAGTTAGTTAGTTAGTTGGTTAGTTAGTTGGTTGGCTAGTTAGTTGTTTAGTTAGTTAGTTAGTTGGTTAGTTGGTTGGTTAGTTGGTTGGTTGGTTGGTTGGTTGGTTGGTTAGTTAGTTAGTTGGTTAGTTAGTTAGTTAGTTGGTTAGTTGGTTGGCTAGTTAGTTGTTTAGTTAGTTAGTTGGTTAGTTGGTTGGTTAGTTATTTGGTTATTTGGTTAGTTGGTTAGTTAGTCAGTTAGTTGGTTAGTTAGTTGCTTAGTTAGTTGGTTAGTTAGTCAGTTAGTTGGTTAGTTAGTCAGTTAGTTGGTTAGTTGGTTAGTTAGTCAGTTGGTTAGTCAGTTGGTAAGTTAGTTGGTTGGTTAGTCAGTTAGTTGGTTAGTTGGTTAGTTAGTGGGTTAGTTAGTCAGTTAGTTGGTTAGTCGGTTAGTTGGTTAGTTAGTCGGTTAGTTGATTAGTTAGTTGGTTAGTTAGTTGGTTAGTTAGTTAGTTGGTTAGTTAGTCAGTTATTTGGGATACATCTAAAACCGTGTCTCAAAACTGAAGTCCATACTACACACTAGTGACTAGCAACTAGGAGACTTGTAAACTACACACTAGGGAGCTTTGGACATGTATGCTTGAAACATGGCCTTCTTCATAGACATTTTTTTTTCTAAAAACCATGACTTCACGGTGCAGCACTGAATTAAGAAAGCAGTGTCCTAATGCAGTTTTATTACGAGTTATGTGGAAAAGATAAGGGCCTAATATATTGCAATAATCAGTGAAACGTACAGCAGAGTTCGTATAGGTCAGTTTCTGTCAGATGCGTTTCCAATTCACTGCGGGCTAAAGCAGGGAGATGCACTATCACCTTTACTTTTTAACTTCGCTCTAGAGTATGCCATTAGGAAAGTTCAGGATAACACAGAGGGTTTGGAATTGAACGGGTTACATCAGCTGCTTGTCTATGCGGATGACGTGAATATGTTAGACGAAAATCCACAAACGATTAGGGAAAACATGGAAATTTTACTTGAAGCAAGTAAAGAGATAGGTTTGGAAGTAAATCCCGAAAAGACAAAGTATATGATTATGTCTATTGACCAGAATATTGTACGAAATTGAAATATAAAAATTAGAGATTTATCTTTTGAAGAGGTGAAAAAATTCAAATACCTGGGAGCAACAGTAACAAACATGAATGATAATCGGGAGGAAATTAAACACAGAATAAATATGGGAAATGCCTGTTATTATTCGGTTGAAAAGCTTTTATCATCCAATCTGCTGTCAAGAAATCTGAAAGTTAGAATTTATAAAACAGTTATATTACCGGTTGTTCTGTATGGTTGTGAAACTTGGATTCTCACTTTGAGAGAGGAACATAGGTTAAGGGTGTTTGAGAATAAGGTGCTTAGGAAAATATTTGGGGCTAAGAGGGATGAAGTTACAGGAGAATGGAGAAAGTTACGCAACATAGAACTGCAAGCATTGTATTCTTCACCTGACATAATTAGGAACATTAATTCCAGACGTCTGAGATGGGCAGGGCATGTAGCACGTATGGGCGAATCCAGAAATGCATGTAGAGTGTTAGTTGGGAAACCGTAGGAAAAAAGACCTTTGGGAAGGCCTAGACTTAGGTGGGAAGATAATATTAAAATTGATTTGAGGTAGGTGGGATATGATGATAGAGAATGGATTAATCTTGCTCAGGACAGGGACCAATGGCAGGCTTATGTGAGGGCGGCAATGAACCTCCGGGTTCCTTAAAAGCCAGTAGGTAAGTAAATAAGTAATGTTTAAAACATTGTGAAGAAGGTACTAACAATGTCAGTGTTCAAAGTTAACGTGTTATCCTATATTATATTTACTTCCATAGCATCTTCAGATTTCATAACTCCAATTGTAGATCAGGTATCCATGTTTATTAGTGGATACGTCAACAATCAAGCATTTTCGTTTACTAGCTACTAGGGGCTTGATTGCTATGCACTATGTAGCTTCCTGTCACTTAGTTATCCCCTCATCTAACCCACTCTAACCCTGTCACATTTCTCGACCTCATGTCAGTTATCCCCTCATCTAACCCACTGTAACCCTGTCACATTTCTCGACCTCATGTCACTTAGTTAACCCCTCATCTAACCCACTGTAACCTTGTCACATTTCTCGTCTCATGTCACTTAGCTATCCCCTCATCTAACCCACTGTAACTTTGTCACATTTCTCGACCTGTCCACATCTGTGGAGTAACGGTCAGCGCGTCTGCGCGCGAAACTAGGTGGCCCGGGTTCGAATCCCGGTCGAGGCAAGTTATCTGGTTGAGGTTTTTTTCGGGGTTTTCCGTCAACCCAATACGAGCAAATGCTGGGTAACTTTCGGTGCTGGACCCCGGACCCATTTCACCGACATTATCACCTTCATTTCATTCAGACGCTAAATAACCTAGATGTTGATACAGCGTCGTAAAATAACCCAATAAAATAAATAAATAAAATAAATTTCTCGACCTCATGTCACTTAGTTAACCTCTCATCTAACCCACTCTAAGCTTGTCACATTTCTCGGTCTCATATCGCTTAGCTGTCTCGGGTAGCTCAGTTGGTAAAGCAGCTGGCTACGGACTGGAAGGTCCGGGGTTCGATCCCAGGTGGTGACAGGATTTTTTTCTCATTGCCAAACTTTCAGAACGGCCCCGAGGTTCACTCAGCCTCCTATAAAAATTGAGTACCGGGTCTTTCCCGGGGATAAAAGGCGGTCAGAGCATGGTGCCGACCACACCACCTCATTCTAGTGCCGAGGTCATGGAAAGCATGGGGCTCTACCTCCATGCCCCCCAAGTGCCTTCATAGCATGTTACGGGGATACTTTTACCTTTTTATATCGCTTAGCTGTCTCCTCATCTAACCCAATCTAAATTGAGGAGCGTTTTTGCAAAAGTCG
Source organism: Periplaneta americana (assembly GCF_040183065.1). Classification (NCBI taxonomy): domain Eukaryota; kingdom Metazoa; phylum Arthropoda; class Insecta; order Blattodea; family Blattidae; genus Periplaneta; species Periplaneta americana. The sequence continues at coordinate 7,568,732 of NC_091129.1, read as the reverse complement.
ATAGATGCAGAAATTTTCGGAAGTGAGTTACATATGGATATCATATGTTTTCTACCTCCGGAATCGATCTATGAAATCAGATTTACTAAAACTTGATTCATACCGTATGTAGACACTAACAAACCTTCCAGGTTTTTTTCAAAACTCAATAGATCCTGTCACTTAGTGTAATTTCTGTAAAATCTTGATTTCTGCATCTATCGACTTTTGCAAAAAAGCTCCTCAATTTATCACAGTCCTTTGCTCTCTGTCACTTAGCTATCCCCTCATCTAACTCCAACTTTGTCACATTCCTCAGGCTCATGTCACTTAGCTATCCCCTCAACTAGCCTAACCTAACTTAACCTAACTTTTAACTTTCAATACCTACGTAAATATATGTCGGCTGGGGTAGAACACAGTGCAACACGATTCCCCTAATCGGACACTACAACTATGCCAAATACAGTTAACCCATGTTGTCGTTAAAGTAAATAATTACTGATTCAGTGTTTCTTTCATAAGAGTAGAGTTATCCCAATCATATGAAAACATATAGCGTGCCATTGTTTTGTACAATTTAATTTGCGTATTTTATATTTAAGATAAAAGCTAAAAAGTGATATACGTTACAAGAGCGGTATGTTGACGTTTTCATGGTCGAGGAAAAGATTGAAAATGCGAAACGTAGTTGAGCTTTTTTAATTTCCGAGAACATGAAAAGAAACATACCGCTCGTGTATAGTACATTATTTTGTGCGCAGATCGTTTATTACATACCTGAAAGACGAATTTCTAATTAGTTGCAATGAAATCTCCATCTTGGTTTCTGTTTAATGACTGCAACTTCGGAAAACCAAAATATCTTTCTTCAACATTGTTGCTATAAAATGTTTTCTGTGTTTACTATACTCCAGCAGGCCGTGATATACGTCTGTCTTTTTTTTTCCTCAGTCTTTAAATGCGAACTTAAAACAAACGGTAAGGTTATGTAATGATTTATTTTTCATTTTAATATTTTAACAATATTATTTAGGCTATATAACATATTGCAGTAATAACATCGGTATCTGGAATCTTGTTGATTTTTTCACGGCTTCCTTAATGTTACTTGTATCAGGAATGCAATAAGTTTCGTGGAGTAGTAGATTTTACTTAATTTTTGCAAATATTTAAAAACAATAATTAACATTACAATTTTGGTGAAATTGCAGTGGTAAGTTTCCAATTTATGATTATTACTATGTTAAACGTCTCTAAAAATAATATGTTAAAAGCCTAAAGCAGTAAAATGAATGTCGCGCTTAAGCGGTAAGAAGAGGGAAATTGTTATGTGTGTTACGTTGGGAATACTGAATGTGGTATTTCACACTTACCGCGTATTGGTTCTGTGCGGAAAACAAGCAAATACGCACGATCTCGCACAAATTGTCTTACCAAGTATCTAATTGCGAATATATAGGCCTATTCACAGTAATGTCGGTAGAAACATGGCCAGTTTATTTGTAGTAGTTCTGCTTGTAGTATTGACGGTTGTGTACTGTTAAGTTATTTGTGTTGCGTTGGATTATGAAGCCGTATAACATCCTCATAATCTAAAACAACTTACAGTATATTTTTAGAAGTACCGCATACGAACAGCTGAGCCACTTAATACTTGTTCTTGTGATGATGTCTATGGATAATTTGTAGTCACTTTCGCATAATATTCACTGACACATTGCAACTGAATGAAGCGTCGAATAACATTTTAACATTGTATAAGAAATATAGATTTCAAAAAGGCGTATGACTCTGTTAAGAGAGAAGTTTTATATAATATTCTTAGTGAATTTGGTATTCCCAAGAAACTAGTTCGATTAATTAAAATGTGTCTCAGTGAAACATACAGCAGAGTCCGTATAGGTCAGTTTCTATCTGATGCTTTTCCAATTCACTGCGGGCTAAAGCAGGGAGATGCACTATCACCTTTACTTTTTAACTTCGCTCTAGAATATGCCATTAGGAAAGTTGAGGATAACAGACAGGGTTTGGAATTGAACGGGTTACATCAGCTGCTTGTCTATGCGGATGACGTGAATATGTTAGGAGAAAATCCACAAACGATTAGGGAAAACACGGAAATTCTTGTTGAAGCAAGTAAAGCGATAGGGTTGGAAGTAAATCCCGAAAAGACTAAGTATATGATTATGTCTCGTGACCAGAATATTGTACGAAATGGAAGTATAAAAATTGGAGATTTATCCTTCGAAGAGGTGGACAAATACAAATATCTTGGAGCAACAGTAACAAATATAAATGACACTCGGGAGGAAATTAAACGCAGAATAAATATGGGAAATGCCTGTTATTATTCGGTTGAGAAGCTTTTGTCATCTAGTCTTCTGTCAAAAAATCTGAAAGTTAGAATTTATAAAACAGTTATATTACCGGTTGTTCTGTATGGTTGTGAAACGTGGACTCTCACTTTGAGAGAGGAGCATAGGTTAAGGGTGTTTGAGAATAAGGTGCTTAGGAAAATATTTGGGGCTGAGAGGGATGAAGTTACAGGAGAATGGAGAAAGTTACACAACGCAGAGCTGCACGCATTTTATACTTCACCTGACATAATAGGAATATAAAATCCAGACGTTTGAGGTGGGCAGGACATGTAGCACGTATGGGCGAATCCCTAAATGCATATAGAGTGTTAGTTGGGAGGCCGGAGGGAAAAAGATCTTTAGGGAGGCCGAGACGTAGATGGGAAGATAATATTAAAATGGATTTGAGGGAGGTAGGATATGATGGTAGAGACTGGATTAATCTTGCACAGGATAGGGACCAATGGCGTGCTTATGTGAGGGCGGCAATGAACCTCCGGGTTCCTTAAAAGCCAGTAAGTAAGTAAGTATAAGAAATATTGCAGATGTAGAATTATCACAATTGGTAGTGCATGTAGCTTCAAAATGGAGGCTGCCAAGGTTCGACTCTTTGCAATGCAAAGGAATTGGCTAATTTACTATAATATAAGCACATTCCTTATATTCTTAACTTATAGAAGTTTTGCTGGACACTCGTCCTTGTGAGCAAATACTCCGGCTCACAACTGATCACTTTTCAGTGTCGATGTTTTCAAAATAGACACTTCTACCTCATTAGTCATTATATTCCACAGCTCTTACATCAGCATTCTAGCTTTGAGATGTGGAACAAGTCAAACGTTATACGAAAATACACAATACATAGCAAACAAATTGTTTCAAGTTACAAGTATAAACAATTCATCAGTTGAGTAGAAGGTATGAGTATGCAGAAATGTTATTAATTCTGTTCTGAACTTTTTATATTGTCCCTTCAAAAATTTAAGAAAAAGTTTAAGTAGTGCATTCAAGACCATAATAATTACATGAATAGTGAACACCTTTTTTATATCAGCTTAGACTAACAGAGGGTAGATTTGTGTCTTATATTAAAATTAAGAGGACACAATATATCTACATATGCCGAATACATAACTAATGCTAACCACACATACAGTAACATAAATACAGACATGAAAATCCTACACATAAAACCCAAAAACTAAAAACTCAACACACTAGAATAATATGAAATATACAGACACACTAAAACACACCCCAGTCAAATTCTCAACACACAGATCAATTTCAGAACACACACACTATTTGACACAACTCTTCATCACACGAACGCACCCACACAACAGGCAGCAAAGTTGAGGTAGCGCCGAGATTTAGTAGGCTCTGAGGATGGTGTCAAGTAGCACCGAAACAGCTGTAAGCCGCACATGCTTACATAATTAACACGAGTAAGATCGCCAATTAATCAATTATTTAAAATTAAGAATATTTTGATTAATACTAAATGTATTTTGGTAATCATCTAATGCCTAATAGGCACAGCTCAGTTTAGAGAGGCAGAAGAACAAGTGGACAGCTTCAAATACTTGGTGTGTACGTACTACTACATAGCAGTAACATGAGCTGCTGCCAAGAAGTCAGAAGGAGAATAGCAATGGCATAGGAAGCTTTTAATAGAAAAAGGAGCATTTTCTGCGGACCTCTGGAAAAAAGAACTAAGGAAGAGACTAGTGATGTGCTTTGTATGGAGTGTGGCATTATATGGGACAGAAACATAGACATTACGACGAAGTGAAGAGAAGCGACTAGAAACATTTGAAATGTGGATATGGAGAAGAATGGAGCGTGTGAAGTGGACAGACAGAATAAGAAGCGAAGCTGTGCTACAAAGAATGGCTGAAGAAATAATAATACTGTAACTCATCAGAAAGACAAAAAGTATTGTTGAGTCACTGGCTGAGAAGAAACCCCCTACTGAATGATGCACTGGAAGGAATGGTGAACGACAGAAGAGCTCAGGGCAGAAGAAGATATCAGATGAAGACAACATTAGGATATATGGATCATATGGGGAGATTAAGAAGAAAGCGGGAAACAGAGAAGACTGGAGAATGCTGGGTTTGCGGTGAAAGACCAGCTCTTGAGCATAAAAAATGAATTAATGAAATGAATTGGTATTCATTGTGTGTTTTCCAGTTCAAATGATTAAAGTCCAATTTCGAAGAACAAAATTTTGTATTTTTACATTTAGATCAGTTCCATTTAATCGCATATTTTAGTAAAACTGAGCACTGTTATAATGTACTAAATTTGATTACACTGGTTTTATCAAAACTGAGTGCTCCTTTATTTGCTTTAAGCCTTTCATTCATTAGATTTAACATTGTATGTATTCTAAGTGTTTATGAAGTGATCATATTGTTTACTTCAGATAATCATACTACTATCATCTGCAAATAAGTTAGCCTAGAATCACTTATTTAGAGTTGAGGCTAAGTCAATAATATAAATTTGAAGATTAGATCATATTGTTTACTTCAGATAATCATACTCCTATCATCCGCAAATAAGTTAGCCTGGGATCACTTATTTAAGGTTGAGGCTAAATCAATAATATAAACTTGAAGATTAGATCATATTGTTTACTTCAGATAATCATACTCCTATCATCCGCAAATTAGTTAGCCTTGGATCATTTACTTAGGGTTGAGGCTAAATCAATAATATAAACTTGAAGATTAGATCATATTGTTTACTTCAGATAATCATACTCCTATCATCCGCAAATAAGTTAGCTTTGGATCACTTATTTAGGGTTGAGGCTAAATCAGTAATATAAACATGAAGATTAGATCATATTGTTTACTTCAGATAATCATACTCCTATCATCCGCAAATTAGTTAGCCTTGGATCATTTACTTAGGGTTGAGGCTAAATCAGTAATATAAACTTGAAGATTAGATCATATTGTTTACTTCAGATAATCATACTCCTATCATCCGCAAATAAGTTAGCTTTGGATCACTTATTTAGGGTTGAGGCTAAATCAGTAATATAAACATGAAGATTAGATCATATTGTTTACTTCAGATAATCATACTCCTATCATCCGCAAATTAGTTAGCCTTGGATCATTTACTTAGGGTTGAGGCTAAATCAATAATATAAACTTGAAGATTAGATCATATTGTTTACTTCAGATAATCATACTCCTATCATCCGCAAATTAGTTAGCCTTGGATCATTTACTTAGGGTTGAGGCTAAATCAATAATATAAACTTGAAGATTAGATCATATTGTTTACTTCAGATAATCATACTCCTATCATCCGCAAATAAGTTAGCTTTGGATCACTTATTTAGGGTTGAGGCTAAATCAGTAATATAAACATGAAGATTAGATCATATTGTTTACTTCAGATAATCATACTCCTATCATCCGCAAATTAGTTAGCCTTGGATCATTTACTTAGGGTTGAGGCTAAATCAGTAATATAAACTTGAAGATTAGATCATATTGTTTACTTCAGATAATCATACTCCTATCATCCGCAAATAAGTTAGCTTTGGATCACTTATTTAGGGTTGAGGCTAAATCAGTAATATAAACATGAAGATTAGATCATATTGTTTACTTCAGATAATCATACTCCTATCATCCGCAAATTAGTTAGCCTTGGATCATTTACTTAGGGTTGAGGCTAAATCAATAATATAAACTTGAAGATTAGATCATATTGTTTACTTCAGATAATCATACTCCTATCATCCGCAAATAAGTTAGCTTTGGATCACTTATTTAGGGTTAAGGCTAAATCAGTAATATAAACATGAAGATTAGATCATATTGTTTGCTTCAGATAATCATATTCCTATCATCCGCAAATAAGTTAGCCTGGGATCACTTATTTAGAGTTGAGGCTAAATCAATAATATAAACTTGAAACAATAATGAACCTGAGGAATTCCATATTTAATATTTCAACATACTGAGTGAGTAACTTTGTGACTATTTGACATAGGCTTATTTATTTCCACTTTTTGCTTTCTATTTGATAAGTGAGATGTAAAACAGTTTAATTCAGTTGTCGTCAGCACTCACTGACGTGGGTAACGGGTAAGGAGCGTATTGGAATATGGACCGTCTCGCAGAAGGGAGAGGGAGAAAGAATACCCGTCAGCAGCCACGGATGCGTACTATCTGGGCTATCGATTGGCTATCCAATTATTTCCTTGACAGCACTTCTTATCAATTTATCAATATCAAGCAAAAAACTATGTTTGAGCTTTGATAATGGAGCACATTATAGAGGATAAATCAGACTTGGCCATATATATTGGTTTATTATATTTATATTTATATTTTGATGAGGTTTGAGAAGTGTTGAATGTACTAGTTTGGATATACTAGTATCACAGTCTAAGCACTAAGTATGCAAACATAGTTGAAATATGCATCCATAGATAGTTGCTAGCCACCAGGACTGCTACTATCACCACATCACAGACTCTTTCCCCAGCAGACGATAAAATGTATTGTACATTCGATATCGTGTTCTTTTGAAAAAATTAACACCTTCCTTCCACTATTGAAATACGAAATACATAAGGTTCATATATTATTTTCATAAAGCATATATTATATTTTATAAACTCACCTTCCTGGATCTTTCGGAAGGATAACTCTGACCTCTTTTTCTTAGAATTTATAGTGCAACAAACTCTCCTTGCCTCATATCATTATTAAAATTATTGTATTTCAGCCATTTACAGTTATTACAACCGATAACAAACATTTCACAGTTTACACAACTTTTCACAACATGCGAAATACGACACAGTCAATGCCTTTTCGATCTGGACCAGGCCGTAATGTATGTTCGGGTTTTCTATTTCAGTGTATGGAGCTCAATGAAATATTATATTATAACTTTATTGCGTATCATTGCTAAGTTTTATTTGGTGTAATGTGTCCTTAAGTTTCGTGTACTACTTGCTGCATAATATGTTGCAGAAATAATTATAAAACTGTGTTATTTTAATGTGAAGAGAATTTTACATGTTAACATAATCTGTTCGCATCAATATTTTAAGTTAAGAATTGAAGCTATTTTGAGGTTTAATAAAAAAGAATTTACATTGTGATTTTAATTTAGCACATTTACCTTCCTTAATTGCAGACAGAAAATTTATTATACCACTCCCATAAAATTACTGTACATACGATTGTGTTACTTCGTCTCTTAGGTTGTAGATAAATACAGTAATTCAGTCTCAATTGTAGTATTAAAATACAGACAAATTGAATGTGAGTGTTATCATACATGACATTATGTTTAATTATAATGTATACTTGCGAATATAGGAATATAAGTTAAATATAGTAAACATAACCTATAATTTTCATACGACATAATATACCGGTACATATGTAATGGCAGGGCATTGGAGACCACTAAAATTAGACAGAAAGGGGCAACTGGTACAGTAAACATTACCTATAATTTCAACATATCTAAACATCCGTGCGGTGCAACTGAAAATTTTTGAATCGTGCATAAATGAATGTACAAGAATTTCGCAATATTTAATCGAAATAAAGGCAGGTGCTACACATACGAACAACTTAATTTTCACACCAAAAATAGTTACACCTTAACTCTCAAGTGAATTATGTCTGAAATATTTCATAATCATTGTTTTAAATTTTATTAATGCAATTACACTACATTTGAAAGAAATATATGTTACTCTTTACGCATTCCAACTAATTTATATGGTTGAAAAGCCGCCCTTCGTGATCGCGTTAAGGGAGTCACATGGTCTGCATTACGGTCTGTATTAGATTACGATGGCAGTGGCACAGTCTATTGTTCCTAGTACTCGCAGCGCTCCAAGCGGCTAGCAACTATCGAGAGAAATGCAAAAAATCATCCCAAGCTTCGCGACTATATATATTAGACTGTGCTATTATGTAATTTATTCATAATGCCTTTCTGATCTGAAATGATTTCATTTTTATATGTGACCCCTAAATATTTAATGGTGTCATTGATGTTTGTTGACACTATATTCAAACCACTTATTGTTGTAATGTCAGATGTTTTTATATTTCCTTTTCCTATAACAATGGCTTTGGATTTAGAGCCATTAAGTTGTAGACCTATTCGCTGTAAGTATTTGTTAGTAGTGTCAATTAGAAACAGCTGATTCAATATTATTTGATATGAGGGCAATATTGTCAGCGAATCCTAGAGCTGTTAAGCTCTGGCAGTATGGACTAAGTTGGTAACCAAATTGAGAGGCATATTCAGGATCATCTAATTCCTTAAAAATGAAATCAATAGTCAGATTGAACAGAATGGGCGATAAAGGCGATCTTTGAGCAACTCCTCTACCAACGGGTACGTAATTTTTAATGAATTAATCGGCCTTTATTGCTCTAAGGCTGCTAATACATAGGTGCTCCTATTACAATTTAATTAATTAATTTACCAATGGGTTTACAGTCAACACATTATTCATAATTGACATTGCAATACATAACAACGTTTTTCTCTAATATTCTATTGTGAAACTTTGCCTTTTCTTAGACACCATTTTATAAGCGAAAAAATTTCTTCCCAATGATACCTAAGCAATGGATGCATATTTAAATCTAATAATATTTGTCATGCTGATTTCTTTAGGGAGAACTACATCCTCCCGATTGATCACATTTCTACTGTCTGATCCAGTGCTCAACAAAATCAGATATCTTCCAGGAATTTCTTCATTCCTACAACCATATTATTACATGATATTTGAACCATACTCATCCCATGACATTCAAAACTTTCTCTTTCACTCCTGCACGAAAATATATAAATATATACGCAACAAATAGAAATAGGCAATTTTAGGCACCATAAAACCGCTTTCAAACGTTCATATATTATATAAAATGTGAAGACATTTAACTAGTTTTAGTTTGTCTCTACAGAAAAAATAGACATTTAACCTAAAATCCGAAGTCTATTCATGACACTGTGTATGCCATTAAATTGTCGTGAAACAGGGTTTGCTAAGTAGGGAGGATGTTGTAAAACCAGTGAATTAAAAAAATTGTCCTTAAAATACTCTTTCACGTGTAAAAAATATATTGAATAAAATTTAATGTGCATTTATGGCCTTGTGGGCTATTGTGACTGCAATTTTAAAGATTTAGTGCACAAGGTTGTTAAATTACACTTGCTATTCCTATATATTTATTGTTTAAGAATTTTGTTTCCTTTAAAATATTCTTTGATATGTGAAAAATACATTACGTAAAATTTACTGTTCATTTCCAGCCTTGTCAGTTGCTCTGGCGCTGTTTTAAAGCTCTGGTGCACAAAATTTTTAAATGACACTAAATTTTGATTGCAATATCCGTAATTTTTATGTTTGTTTCATTACGTAAAGAAAGTTATATTTCATTGAAACTGTTAATGCCACATCAATGATATCGGTATTTGGTATACACATCCTTTAGGCTACCATAAAAATTTTCTTTGCAATACAAATTTGTTACTTTGTTGCATTTCAAAAATATGACTTAATATTTCTATAAAAGTCTATCTAAAATTTATTCTTAAAATACAATACTTACTTACTTACTGGCTTTTAAGGAACCCGGAGGTTCATTGGCGCCCTCACATAATCCCGCCATTGGTCCCTATCCTGAGCAAGATTAATCCATTCTCTATCATCATATCCCACCTTCCTCAAATACATTTTACTATTATCTTCCCATCTACGTCTCGGCCTCCCGAAAGGTCTTTTCCCTCCGGCCTCCCAACTAACACTCTATATGCATTTCTGGATTCGCCCATACGTGCTACATGCCCTACCCTTCTGTAGGGGCATGAGCATTTATAACTACGGTATCGCACCATCTACCCTTAAGTACTAAATACGATAACCTATCACTGATAAATTCTACCTTTTTTACTGCTGATTTTATTCTTTTATGAATAAAGAATCCTGTTCCTAATTGGTGATTATCGAGTCCTTCCCCATAATACAACAAGTAATCTCCTATTTGTGTTACGCCATTCCCATCTAACCTAACCTCTTGTACTCCCACAAACTCTATTCTATATCTAGCTAGTTCTTTTGCTACTAATGTTACCCCTCCTGTTCTATATAGACTTGTAACATTCCAAGTACCAAATCTCAAAACCTTATTCCTTTGCTGTGGTCGTGCCAGAAAATCAGTCCCATTCTGAGGCTTATTTGAAGGGTTCGTAACAAGCTTTTTTTTACGGTGATGGGTTGTTAGCCCTTCGCCCAACCCCCAAGCTGGAGGAAACCCCTCATCGGCTGTCCACGACTGCTTATTCAATATATTCACAGCTACCCTCCATATCTGGAGGCCGTCTCCTTGATCCGCAAACTGAGGACGCGCCATGCCGTGGTGATAGGGACCCACAATACATGGCTTAAAATATAATGCTTATATTAAAAATTTTTAAGCCAAAATTTTGTTACAGACATTTTAAAGAACGTGCTTTTAGGAGTTATGTATCAGAGTAATTTTCAATTTACCTTTAAAACGGTTGAGGTAATTCATTTTAGTGAATTACTGTATGATGTTTATTTTAATTTGTACTCAACTTTTTTTTTTTTTTTTTAGAAAACCTAATCTCAAATTTATGTTCTTGCAGACATCAAATTTCTTACTTACTTACTGGCTTTTAAGGAACCCGGAGGTTCATTGCCGCCCTCACATAAGCCCGCCATTGGTCCCTATCCTGAGCAAGATTAATCCATTCTCTATCATCATATCCCACTTCCTCAAATATGATATTTCTACACACAAAAATTGAAATTGGGCGTCAGTGACGAAGCTCTTAAGAGGCTTTTGAGGCTACGCAAAAAATTTCAGTTATTACTCCTAGTAACAGCAGGTCTATAAGTTCGTAATAACGATATATCGTAACACTTTATTGTTCTCCAATCCTTCCATAAATTAAGTTCACTGTTGGCAGTCACTCCAGTATGGAGGGAGCAGTGCGAACCCCGAGGCTTAAGGCAAAAAGCCTCTAAAGGCATAGTTACGACCTTGACTCGCAAGCTTGGGGGAGGACCGGAGAGGGGGTATGATTCGCTACATCTTCGTACGAGACGAAGCTAGCCTTTCATCACAATATTACGTCGCTTTATATTGGTGTTCTCTAAAAGCACTGCGTTGTTGAGTTCAGTTTAATCAAAAGTGCATGCGTGTGTGTTACATATTAATTTGTGTAAAATGGCCCATACTGAGAGAAAATTGAGGTCGTTATAAGTACAATTAAAAGTAAAACGATTTTCAAGTTGTACGTATGAAACAAAATGTGCTTACAAAGATAGGAGATAGACGCCACATTTACATATTAAAATAGAGGGTGGAGGAAGACAAAGTAGAAATTTCATCTTTCATGGTATAAGAAATATCCTTGGCTAACAGGATGCTCTGAGGCAAATAAGTCATATTGTTATATCTGTTTTCTGTCCGGGTGAAACTGAGTGGTCATCTTCTTCTTGTGGGATCTGTGTCACAAAAAATGTTGATAGAAAAGCCGATGAACATTTTCTCTATAAAAAGATACGAGGTAAGCAGATTTTTTTCAGCATACCCAGTATTTAAAACTTACCTTCGGCACTGGTATCAATTAGGGAATTATGTATCGTGTATCGTACATTATTTTGTGCGAAGATAGTTTATTACATACCTGAAAGAGGAATTTCTAATTAGTTGCAATGAAATTTCCATCTTGGTTTCTGTTCAATGACTGCAAATTTGCAAAAAAAAAAAAAAAAAAAAAAAAAAAAAAATATCTTCAACATTGTTGCTTTAAAATGTTTTCTGTGTTTACTATACTCCATCTGGCCGTGATATACGTCTGTCTTTTTTTCCCCCCAATCTATAAATGCGAACTTAAAACAAACGGTAAGGTTATGTAATGATTTATTTTTCATTTTAATATTTTAAAAATATTATTTATATAACATATTGCAGTAATAACATCGGCAAGTTTAATTTTGCCGGTCAAAGTAGCCGCCATGATGAGTCTGGAATCTTGTTGATTTTTCACGGTTTCCTTAATGTTACTTGCATCACGAATGCAGTAACTTTAGTGGAGTTGTAGAGTTTACTTAATTTTTGCAAATATTTAAAAACAATAATTAACAGTGCAATTTAGGTGAAATTGCAGTGGTAAGTTTCCAATTTATAATTATTACTATATTGAACGTCTCTAAAAATAATATGTTAAAAGCCTAAAGCAGTAAAATCAATGTGTCACTTAAGCGGTAAGAAGAGGGAAATTGTTATGTGTGATAGGTTGGGAATACTGAATGTGGAATTTTAGACTTTCCGCGGATTGGTTTTGTGCGGAAACCAAGCAAATACGCACGATCTCGCACAAAAATAATTAACCATCTTGTCCCCGTAATATGGAGACACGATAGCCTAATGAATTCTGAAACTTGTCTAATTAGGAAAGAATAACCTATCAGAAAGATATTAAAACATAATAGAAAGTTTCACTGTTTATGTTTGCACAGAACATAATTATGTAGCTCACGAAGAATGTTAAAAGCCACAAGTTAATGTGAAAGTTCTATTAGATAAATCTGAAGACAACTGAAAATGACTAAAGGTGGAAAAACGATTTGCTAGAGATAAACGGCATGTCTGCTGTATTGAACTTCTTTCTGTCGTGTAACAAAGACTATTTCGTTTATATGACGTCATTCAATTTTCGGCCAGTGAAGTGTAATGAAATTTGAATTCCAACCAATCACAGACATACATCGCGATAATTTCTGCAACTCGATGTATCACTATCAATTTATCGCGTGGTCGTTCTTTTGTTTAGTCAGTGTCGTCAACTGTTTGCATGTAAATCGATGAGCATGGATCCATTGTATTAAATAAAGTCGAAATCCTACTTCCACATCTACATCTTCATCACAGTCTACTATATACAGTCACGAAGCTTGAATTTTGAGGGTGCTAGAAACAATAGACTGTGACGGTACTATTTTGCATTACCTGTAATGAGGCGATATTAGCGATCCTAGTGGTGAGCAACTATCTAATTTTTGCGTATTTACTAAGTATTGAGCTTCGCGACTGTATATACTAGACTGTGTCTTCATCTTCTAAGTCCATGTCCATTGTATCTAAAGAAAATGTCACTTCTTCATAACAGTTGTTCATTTAATTAATGTATTAATCAGGTTATTTGTAATTATTGTGCTATAAAATGCTTAAATTAAATTATGATTTATGATAATGGAAACGTATTTCTGTAACAATAACAAGAGAAAAGCGCAGTACACGTAATTAACATTTGAAGAGTCCACTGCAAGAATGATAGATGTCATTTTCTTGTCGAAAATGAACCAAGACTGTCAATGCATAGCTTAAGACATATAGAATGTACATAGAGAGTTGTATGGCATTAACACTGATAGTCATTGTCCAGTAATGATCGGAAAATCACAGTTAAGCTTTGAGCGCTAAGCATTTCAAACTTTCAATTGCTTCTCCTGCAAAATGTATTCCAAATGACATCCATCATTCTTGCAGCGGACTCTTCATTTTTAAACCTGTATTTTGCTTTTCTCAATTGGCATTATTGAATAACATTCAATTTCCTTATTGCAGTAAGCGATATTCATCTATTTCGACTTCACAATGTTTGAATAGGTTAAGTATTCAGAAATATATAGAATTATTAACAATTTGTGAGCGAATTTTAGGGATATGCTATTTACATTTCTATTTCATTCAGCAAATAGTCCTAATCAATGTCACTCGAGGTCTGAGATTTCCCAAATAAATCCAATCACATTTATCGGCAAATCTCAGACCTCTTGTGACATTACTATACTGTTTCGTTTATATGACGTCATTCCATTTTCGACCAATGAAGTGTAATGACATTTTGAATTCCAACCAATCACAGTCATACTTTGCGATAAATTTTGCAGCTAGATTTATCGCTATCAATTTATCGCATGGTCGTTCTTTTGTTTAGTCGTTGTCGCCAACTGTTTCCCCGTAAATTGATGATCATGAATACATTAAGATGCACCTTTACGGTTAAACTTTTCTTTCAACTTTAAAGCAATGAATGCAAGGTTAATATTTAATATTAATTAATATATTTACGCAGTGAAGACGTCGTTCAATACGGCGCACCATGTAGACACAAACTCTTCATGCATCTTAATTGAACACACGTTTTAAATTTGATTCTTTCAATATTCTTCCCAGATTGCGTGCATACGTAATTGGGATATTGAACTGTGTAGATGCAGCTTTAGTCCCATTACACACTACAGCGAGAATGCGTTTGTCGAGCTATAAAAAAGCTTTCCTGTAGCACGGAGTAACGGTCGAAATAAGCCACAGCTGACATTGGTCCTGCTCCCACAGGTAACCTAACCTATATTTGTAGCCTCTAAAATTTGTATTATGTGAATGAAATTAAACAATTAATAGAAAGTCAGTAATATATACAAGGTCTTTGATCAAACTGCCTTCCGTATGGCGTAATAAAATTTGTGTTTTAATTATCTATACAGTGATGGCTTCACTGTGTAGCTACATACGTGTGGCTGTGAATACACAAGGATTGCTATACAGCTGTCCCCACACATATTACACAGTTCTTAGTTCTCGGTGTAGTATGTAATGTAACGATGAAGTACTAAATAAAATGCGAAATTCTACTTCCACATCTACATCTTCATGTTCTAATTCCATTTCCATTGTAGGCTATCTGATAAAAATTACATTCCTTCATTCAAATTTGATAACTGCGTTTTCAACAATTCTTCATTTAATTAATGTATTAATCAAGTTACTGTAATTATATTATAAAATGTTTAAATTAAATTATTATTTCAGCAGATAATGAAAATGTATTTGTTAGGTATAATAATAAGAAAAATGCAGTACATGTAATTAACATTTTTAAACCTGTATTTCGCTTTTCGCAATTGGCATTATCGAATGACATCCAATTTCTTCATTGCAGTAATCGATATTCATCTACCGGTACTTCAACTTCATAATGTGTGAATAGGTGAAGTATTCGTAAATATACAATTATTAACATTTTGTGAGCGAATTTTAGGGATATATTATTTATATTTTTATTTTATTCACGAAATAGTCCTAATAAATATGGTTACTATAGATAAAACCTGCTTAGTTAATACTTTCGGAAAGGAATGACGATGATTATGATGATAATGATGATGATTAATAATAATAATAATAATAATAATTACTTGCTGGCTTTTAAGGAACCCGCAGGTTCATTGCCGCCCTCGCATAAGCCCGCCATTGGTCCCTATCCTGAGCAAGATTAATCCAGTCCCTACCATCATATCCCACCTCCCTCAGATCCATTTTAATATTTTCTTCCCACCTACGTCTCGGCCTCCCCAAAGGTCTTTTTCCCTCCGGCCTCCCAACTAACACTCTGTATGCATTTCTGGATTCGCCCATGCGTGCTACATGTCCTGCCCAATAATAATAATAATAATAATAATAATAATAATAATAATAATAATACTTACTTACTGGCTTTTAAGGAACCCGCAGGTTCATTGCCGCCCTCGCATAAGCCCGCCATTGCTCCCTATCCTGAGGAAGATTAATCCAGTCTCTACCATCATATCCCACCTCCCTCAGATCCATTTTAATATTTTCTTCCCACCTACGTCTCGGCCTCCCCAAAGGTCTTTTTCCCTCCGGCCTCCCAACTAACACTCTATATGCATTTCTGGATTCGCCCTTGCGTGCTACATGTCCTGCCCAATAATAATAATAATAATAATAATAATAATAATAATAATAATAATAATAATAATAATAATAATACTTACTTACTGGCTTTTAAGGAACCCGCAGGTTCATTGCCGCCCTCACATAAGCCCGCCATTGGTCCCTATCCTGAGCAAGATTAATCCAGTCTCTACCATCATATCCCACCTCCCTCAAATCCATTTTAATATTATCTTCCCATCTACGTCTCGGCCTCCCCAAAGGTCTTTTTCCCTCCGGCCTCCCAACTAACACTCTGTATGCATTTCTGGATTCGCCCATGCGTGCTACATGTCCTGCCCAATAATAATAATAATAATAATAATAATAATAATAATAATAATAATACTTACTTGCTGGCTTTTAAGGAACCCGCAGGTTCATTGCCGCCCTCGCATAAGCCCGCCATTGCTCCCTATCCTGAGCAAGATTAATCCATTCTCTACCATCATATCCCACCTCCCTCAGATCCATTTTAATATTTTCTTCCCACCTACGTCTCGGCCTCCCCAAAGGTATTTTCCCTCCGGCCTCCGAACTAACACTCTATATGCATTTCTGGATTCGCCCTTGCGTGCTACATGTCCTGCCCAATAATAATAATAATAATAATAATAATAATAATAATAATAATAATAATAATAATAATAATAATTACTTACTTACTGGCTTTTAAGGAACCCGCAGGTTCATTGCCGCCCTCGCATAAGCCCGCCATTGGTCCCTATCCTGAGCAAGTTTAATCCAGTCTCTATCATCATATCCCACCTCCCTCAGATCCAGTTTAATATTATCTTCCCACCTACGTCTCGGCCTCCCCAAAGGTCTTTTTCCCTCCGGCCTCCCAACTAACACTCTATATGCATTTCTGGATTCACCCATACATGCTACATGTCCTGCCCAATAATAATAATAATAATAATAATAATAATAATAATAATAATAATAACAATAATAATAATAACAACAACAATAACAATACAAAATTCTTGCCTGTTGAATTTGTGTCAGGAAGTAGATTACTAGAATTTAGTGCTGGGCTCATTTATCTTACATTCACGTCTCCCATTAAATTTGGCAGTTTGTTAATGAACATTAATCCTGGTTACGGACCTCATTTGTCTCAGAATATTTTCGTCCATGGCAAACTGGCCAGTTGAAATTACGGTTATAGATTATGTGCATTGATTTATTTATAATTTGAGTTCGCTTACTGACGTCAAAATGCGCACGTGTCTTTTAAGCTGTTCAATGAAATCCGATCAGGTATCTAGTTCGTGCTTCAGCATGTTCGAGGAATAAATAAGTAGCTTCCGTGGGCGTCTATAAATACTTTCGTATAAGAAGAACTAGCTTCATTTTGTACAAACAGGAAGTTATGTGTATGTGTTGCTGTAACTCTACTTGATATTATTGCTATAATCTGTTCCAAGTATTGTAGTCACTGTCCTCGGCCCACAGGAATTCTGTATACCGAAACCTATTTATATTTCAAAAGGGAAAGAAGCTGCCAATCCTGTGAATATAATGCTCTTCTTCTTCCTCCTCCTTCCCTCCTTCTACCAAAATAGGCATATTGCCTGTTCTCCAATAAACTGCTTCTAGATTATCTTTCTGACCGTTCATGAACACCCCTTCAAAAAATATGTTTCACTCCTGTCTTTATACTTATGTGAAACCCTCTGATATGTCTAACTCTATCCCAAAATCCACTGATCTAAATAAACCCATTCTGGAATAATTAATTTTTTCCTAAAAAAAATTGTAATTTTTCAGTAAGTTTTGACGTTATACAGGGACATCATTTTATTTTTACTAACATTTTTAATATTAATCTGGCTATACCTTTCTATTAACGATTGAAACATGAAACACCGTTTGCTACCCCCTTCCACGACTGGAGTTCGATGATACTGGCGTAAAATACAAATCACTTTACTAGGTATAGGGGGGAAGAAAAGTAGTTCATCTATTTACGTAAACTAGGAAATATCGCGATTTTGAGTTTGATCATTTTCATTAGGTTTTTGTTTAATCAAAATACAGTACTGTATTAACACTTATGGCCGGTTTCACCAACCTTCGTTATCATTATAACGTCTCGTTAAATAATTTAATGACACGTTAGTCAATTTTTGTGTTCCACCAAACATCGTTATTGCTAACGCATCTTTAAACTCGTCGTTAATTTATTAGGACCTAATTCGTCGCGTTAAAGCAGTAACGATGGGTTAAGAAGTCAACAACATGGCGGACGTATTCGATGTTGAAATTCTGCAACATAATGGCGAACTTTTATGTGTTGTAATAACAATTGGAATAATCATTTTGAAGATTTAAGTGATAAAGAATTTTACGAAAGCTACACATTAAGGAAATAAGTAATAAGAATGATTCTAGAAGAAACTGAATATAGGTTAGAATACGACAGATAGGAATCACCCACTTAACACCTCTGCAACAGATTCTTCTCGCGTTAAGATAATGTTACGGAAAGTTTTGAAATAGTAATTGGTGATATGAACGGGATGTCAAAAGCTGTATTGTCTAGATATGTGAATAAAGTATCAGACGTACATCAACATTACGACCACAATACATTCATTATCTTTATAATAGGCCTACAGCTAAATTTCCTGTCGTCATTGACAATGATAGAGTGTGTAGGCTACATGTTCCAGTCATATCTCCTGTCAGTAATATGTCCAAAAGATTCTGCAACAGAAGATCCTATTTTTCATTCAATATTCAAACAATTTCATTTGTAGAGTTCCGCATAAAAATTGTGGCTAAACTATCGCTGAGGTAGTTTCCTTCGTGCTCTGCTTATACACTTTGCAGGTTAGGTTAGGTTTGATTAGTTTAGGTTTTTGATATTCCTTGTATATACGATCAGTTGCATCTCCACAAAAAAAAAAATAAATAAATAAATAAATAAATAAATAAAATTCAACGATTTTCAATTCCGAAATCAGCAGAATTACCTCAGCGCTAGTTTATTGAAATTGTAATAGGTTAGAATACGACAGATAGGAATCACCCACTTAATGCCTCTTCAACAGATTCTTCTTGTTTTAAGATAATGTTACGGTCAGTATACGATAGCACGACATTCCAAAGGTATAAGAGGATGCTTTTTTAAATGGAAAGGGTGCAAAGAGATTTTGCTTTTAGGATGCAATGGATACCCTTAAAATCCAATTTAATGACACCTCTTCTGAATTCTACCACACAATTGTTACAGGGTACATGAAATATAGTATAAAAGTAGTATACAATTTATGGAAGAGGCGATTTCCCATCCTAAATTTAGGCGTATTAATAACTGTATTGTGGCATTAATTCTGAAGCTGTTTACTTTATCGTCCGCAAAATTTTCTTATATTTCCTTTACAAGTTATAAATTAACTGCTCTACGTTCCTATTTACATTTGGAAGCGTCTGTTTTTTTTTTTTTTTTTTTTTTTTTTTAAATTACGGTATGACAACATACTGTATTTAGGAAAAATATCAAGAATAAGAACTTTTAGATGTTCTTAAAATTACAGCCTGTTTCACGTTTGCCTATGATTGTTTCCTCATGCCAAACAAAGTCAGCCGTGATCATATGTAACCAATGAAATTCGCGATTTCGAAGCCATGGTCGTATGAGAAATAAAACATGCAAGATATAAGTACAAAATCCCCAGGTTAGTAAACGCACGTTAATTTTAAAGAAACGAGGCATAGTGAAACAGTCGACTTTTAAAGATCTCGTTAAAATTAAATGATCCGTTTATTGACAAGTCGTTTGTGCTAATTTAAAGGAGTTTGGTGAAACCGGCCATTAGTGTTTTTACTCACGAATTGAGCTATCCATTCGGACGTATTAATTATGCAGTGTATATTGTATTGTTACAGCACATTAGCGAACAATATAGAGAATGAAGTTAAATTGATTAATAATCATAATATGAATATTTAAACACATATTTGAAAATGGTGGCCGTTCATTTCGATACAGGCTTCAGTTCTTTTGTGCATATTATCACACTATAGACTATTGTACCTAATTCCAATTACCAGTTTCGTCCTTCGTACGAGTAACTCATGATGAAATAATTCTGTATCCACTCTATAAAAGAGTACCTTACGTACTGTAAATTCAGTCTTCACTTCTGCCCGATCCGAAAAGATAAAATTACTCAGACATGCTATCTGCTGTCCGTTCAAGTGGTTTTTTCGCAGGGCCGTAGAAAGGGGGGGGATCACGTGACAGTTAATTACTTAACGAGGCCCTTTTATTTAAGTTATTTTAAAGATTTGTATAATATTACGTAGACGTCCAATTCCTAACAGAAATTAATGTTTTCAGAAAAGAGCTAGGATAGCCCAGCTACTAGACTTTACAGAGGGGCGAACAGAAGCAGGTGGGGGAAACCGGGATGCAACGTAGGCAAACGGACGACAGTACCTGTGCGAAAATATGATTCAATATTGAGAGCTTTTTCGTCACTGGAAAACGCGAACATATTTCTGGAACGTACTATACTCACTAACTCAGTACTGCTTACGCGCCCTCGGCTCTGTGTCGTCAACGGTTGGAAGTTTACTAGTAGAAGGGGTGGGAGTGAAGTACATTCAAAAACTCGCGTACAATAAAAATTGAAGTAAATATAAAATGATGTCCCTGTATAATCTACAGTTTGGAAGATAGAGAGATTGGGTTTGCAGTAAAACAACTTCATTTTTCACAGGAATTCGATTCCTGTATACACATCAGATAGTTTCGCATAACTATGACAAGTGAAACATCACTTTTGAAGGGGTGTCCCTAAACGTTTAGTACAAACTGTGTACTCCGTCTCCTATTTTTACTACTCTTGTATCGTCCTTTCTGCTTACATGATCATTCCATTCAATTTTTCTGTTTTTTTTTTATTCACTTTGTTATCTGTTTAATATTCAATTTCTACCTGATTTGTTCACTCCTATTTCTATCTTTTATTGTTTTATTTACAATTAATTTTCTTAAGAGTTTAATTTCAGCGGTTTCTAACATGCCTCTTGTCTTCGATTATCGGGTCCGGTTTCAGCAAAAATTGATCTCACTATCGATATGTAAATCTTTACATTTCCTCAGTTCGTAGATGTTTGTTGCGCCAAATTTGTACCCTTTAAATAACCTGAAATATTAACTTCATTAACTTGAAGAGATACATACTTCATCTAAACATCCATAACTGCTTATGAGTATCAAAATATTGGAAGTTTGACATTTTTTCAATTGTATTATTTTCCACAATCAAAACTTCAGTGGGATTTAATTGACTGTTACACGATTAGAACAAAGTATATAAAGATTAGAAGAAATGAAGTACTCTAATACAATAAACTGTTTTGAAAATGTATTATTGTATCATCTCATCATTATAAGTATTCCGCTAGTTGGCAATAGTGTGTTATGATGAGCTGTTCTCTTGCTATCAGTTGTGCCAACTATATAATCTTTGTTGAACTGTATGGACGATTACTGGTCAATAAGGCTTTGTTGATTCAGTTTCATTTTTATGAAAATAGTGTTGCATTCCACTTCAATTATCAATATATATTAAACAATCTCTGATACGTGACTATCCATAATCTCATACAGAAGGAACTGTAACGAAGCCTAAATAATATAAACAAGATAAAAGATAGAAAAGTTAAAAAAAAAAAAACTTAAAATTGTTTATCGACACGTTAAAAGTGTTAAGTTTTTTTTTTTTTAATGGTTATGTACCTTAGACAGACGGCCCGTTTCGACATAACCTTTCTTAAAAAAATAACACTTTTAACGTGTCGTTAAACAATTTTAAGTTTTTTAAACAAAGTGTTAACGTTAACCAGAATCAATGAAAAGTTTTAATTAAAGATGATGAAATATACATGGATAATTTTGAAAGGTAGAATAATTGCAAACAAAGAAACAAATGCTAGAGTGGTGATAAAAACAAACAAATGCTAGGGAGGTGATAAAAATTGTAGGATAAACAGCCATGATTGGTTGTAACACGTCCTTCCGTATAGTTTCATTGGTCAAAAGTAGTATGACGTAGTAAAAGTGTAATAATCACGTTAAATTTTCTTGATATTATATTGAAATTAAAGAGCAGTCTTTGCGAATTGTCTTCATTTTCTGTTAATAATACACGGTGAAAGCGCTGGCCTTCTATGCTCGTGGTTGCGGGTTCGATCCCGGCCCAGGTCGATGGCATTTAAGTGTGTTTAAATGCGACAGCGTCATGTGAGTAGATTTATTGGCATGTAAAAGAACTCTTGCGGGTCAAAATTCCGACATACCGGCGACGCTGATATAACCTCTGCAGTTTCGAGCGTCGTTAAATAAACCATTTTTTTTACGGGGTGAATCAAAAGTCTGGAACCATATAAATATCTTCCATATGCTTGATTTTCGATTACTATAGGTGTTACCAGTACTTGTAAGACCAAATGCTCTACCAGTGACACATTCGATTCTAGCCCTCAGCTATCTCAAAAGGCGCCATTTTGGATGCAGCTTTGAAATTTTGAATTGAAAGGGGGTCATGTAGGTACTCAAAATCATGTAACATTTTCTGGAAAAAAAAAAAAAAAAAAAAAACAACAATGATGTAATCTGTTTTGAGATATCTCTAATCGTTTTCAAGTTATTTAAAGATAACTGTCATAATGACACAAACATTAGTTACTGCATCTACAGATATTTTGTAACATGGTACAGTATTAGGGGGCTTTGGAAAAGGTAGTTTTATGCGATTCTGGTAATTAAATTTTCCTGCTTTACTGTTTTGTTAAGGTATATGTACACCTTTACATACAAAACATTTTGTTTTATATAATTTTGCTGTGTAAAATTTTTATACAATTGAGAATGGTACCAGAAAGAGAATGAAGTGAACAGATCCCTTGAAATTATGTCTAAATTGTTTATAAAAATTATTTTGTTTATAATTTTGACATGCAACTTGAAACATGATAGCTCATGCAGTTTTTAAGATAGAGCCACAGTTTTTTCACTGTTTTATAGCTAAAACTATTCTTTAGTGCCTGACATAGAGCTATTTTTTATTTCTATTTACATTAATTAAATATTACCATATATGTAACTTACAATAATATTTTATGTTGCATACATCACGTTAAAAATCCATAGATAATTATTAATTATAGTAATGTTATTTTACTCATTGTCAGGCACTGGGGGACATTTCAAGCTTCAAAATGACACCAATATCTTCTTGGTATCACCATATTTGACTGCGATATCATGTTTGAAAGAATTAAATATTCTAAAATTACTATTTACAGGAAATGAACCACAAACTTTCAGAGCCTAGAAGTCTCCATCGTCATTTGTCACCCCTTAAGCAGCTTCATGTCGGTCCAGTTTCAGCTTCTTTCTGCCTCTCAAATACCTCCGCCTTGTTTTAACTTCAGGTGTTGAATGTTTTTTTTTTTTTTTGGCATTTTTGTCCCTATTTCCATTGATGCAACAAATCCTGCGATGGTGTTTGTCCCAGGGTTTGTGCCCATCCTCCTCAGAATTGTAATTTCTACATTTGTACTGTTATTAAAATGACGTACAGCATCACTGACACACAAATTTACAGTTTTATGACTAACAGTAAAAGATTATAAATTACTTCATCATGTAAAAAAGTTTTTTTTCAATCTAATGATCATGCCCAGATATCTATGCATCTATTTCGGGACTAGAAACAAGATTATTTTACAAGCAATGCTGGACGAGGGGATTGACTGCTACGAGGATCACTCCAAAAGTAATGCACGCCAAAAGTAAGTGACCGTGGTTGATGACGCAGCTTTTAGGAAAATGGGACTTATCTGAAAAACCATAAGGCATAAATCGAAAATTCTTATATCAAATTAAAGAGGAGAAAATTCTCTATTAAAATAGTTATATTTTGAAAATTCTAATTTTTAATCATTTTTTGCGTTTAAGCACTGGATCTATATGTAAAGTAATAAAAACAGGACATATAAGGAATTAAAATAAAAATAGGTATAAACATATCTAAAAAATTAATGTCCTGATCATAAAATCAAAGTTTGTGTGAAATAATTAACATTGTCTACACTTTTCAGACATAACCTACTAGAAAATAATAGTTAAAACCTAGAAACAAAGAAAACGTTAATAGTACATTGTGCAACGAGGTAGGTAGGTAGGTAGTATAGGCAAGTTTCATACGACTTTTTTATGCTCGACCATATTTCTAACTTGAAATTATTCATAAGTATTCATGTTATTGTTATCTAAGTGAGGAGCAGAACTGACCTTGTGCAATAGCCTACCTCGTAAATTGTGAGATGTGCGCAGACGCGAAAGTATAGATTTTTTCCGAGAAACAGATGTCGACGACCTTGATATAATCTAGAGAGTAAAAGAAACATTAATCTTGATGTAACCTTGAAATTGAATTATACATTGAAAAACGAGATGACAAATTGAATTTATTTGAATATTATTTACAATTAACGCTAATTATTATAGTAACAGAACTGACTTTATTTCAAATGTAGGTTATTTATTGTGCAATTGGTGAAATCGATTCTTGCGCTTTCATATGGTGCTTTATGATTGGCGGAACACCTGAACTTTAATGAATAGGTGTAATTTAATGAGGTCAATTAAAGGGCTGCTACCAGGTGTATAATTACTACATTTCGGCATGGTCGAGCATAAAATTTGTTACATAATTCTTTATAGACCGGTCGCTAAGAAGGAATCTGCACCCGGGTTGCTATGAGAATGAACAAATTTTTAATGAGAAGAAACGAAGAAAGAAATAAGAAGTAGAGAGGTACGGGCAGAAATAAAAACTTGGTAGTGAGAGGAATTGAACGAAATTATATATATAAACAATTTGTAATTGAGAATGAGTTTATTTAGGTCTACTTTAATGGCATTT
Organism: Periplaneta americana; assembly: GCF_040183065.1. NCBI lineage: Eukaryota > Metazoa > Arthropoda > Insecta > Blattodea > Blattidae > Periplaneta > Periplaneta americana. The sequence goes on along the minus strand of NC_091129.1, from coordinate 7,543,589 downwards.
AAGACTAAAAACTCCGCGAATGACATACGTGGAGTAACTTGAGCTGCCTCTGCTCCAGGCGCTACATTGGCTTCGTTTGTAAGTGGTGTGATGCATTATGGGTCATTTTGTCCGCAGTCCACTGATTTATGCTGCGTGCTTCGTACATAGCGCAGAGCGGCCGGGCGTTCTTTCTCGTCGCTAGAGACGAGTGAGAAGTCTAATAATTACATTTGCTTGTTCCCGAAACTGACATTGTCCCGCGGTGTGTGGCTGACGAGCGGAATATGACCTTGACCTGTACTGCACTGCTTATCGTGAATTCCTCCAGCAATCAATTGCTCTTTATCAATGATTCGACAGAATTCCACGCCTCTTTCCACCTGCCTTGCAAATGCGGAGTAGGTAATTGAAAATATAAATGACTTAACACATGCATTTATGTATGTGTGTAATGTTATTCATTTATGTATATTTTATTTGTTCGTTTATTTATTTATTTAGTAGCCGTACCCGTGCGCTCCGCTGCACCCGTTAGAAATAAATATAAAGTAATTACATAATTAAAATAGGACGTTTGATCCAGGGAACATTCGTGTTTGATAGAAGGATAAATCGTTTAATATGTTACTTAATTTAAATTGTATTTAAATAATTAAAATGCGATCATTTTGGTCCACAGACCACTCATTTGGTGCAATGACAATTCCTTTAACATGTTTCTTAATTATTTTTATTACATTCAACCATAGTTTAATGAACATTGACATCATTTAGATTTAATGTGTGTACTTTATTTTACTTGCTATATGTTTCCATTGAATTATGGTAATAACTTAATTTTAACCCTTGTTTTCTACGTATTCAGTAAATGGCGCTTGGCCCACTATGGTTCTGAACCCTTCAAATAACTTAAATTATATTACATTATATTATATTATACAAAAAGTATGTTGATAACGGATGTAACTTACATAAACATTATTTTAAGAAATACAGGAAACGAATATACAGAATAGCCTATCAAGTTTTCTGTGCATAAGAATCTATTTTAATCTTACCTGTCCTGAATTCACTCAGAAGTTACTGTAATAACATTATAGCATTATGTCCATGTAGAGAAACTACACTTTCAAATGGTGAAATAATAATTAATTATACAAATCGGTTAATTTAGCTTCCGATATTACTTCATACAAACACAGAAACATTCTCTGTAGGCTATGTTTCATAGCTTTCGATTGTTGTTGTCCAAGGCCCCTTATAGACGAAGTCATTTGTTTTTTATTTCATTACACCGCCTTAGATGGCAGTTATTTTAATTTTAAAACTCATTTATCTCATTAAATGTCAGTCCTATCAAAATTTTTCAAAGAATAAAACTTATCGGAAATGATTTTTAAAGAAACGTTTGTTATGTAACATTTTTCACAAAAATCAATAATAAGCGAGATATTTCAATTTATTTAATTCAGGCCCCCTTATAACCCCCCTTTTAAATAATGTATTTTGAATGCTGCATAACCTAAAATCTAAGTTACAACGAACTTAATTTATATTCCAATTTTCATCGAAATCCGTTCAGCCATTATCGCGTGAAAAGGTAACAAACATACAGACAGACAGATATACAGACAAAAATTTCAAAAAAGCGATTTTCGGTTTCAAGGTGGTTAATTATATATGTTAGGACCAATTATTTTTGGAAAATCGAAAATTACCAGAAAAATTTCGGCTACAGATTTATTGTTAGTATAGATTAATTAGGCCTTCTGAGATGCTGCTCCAGCCACAAGAAGCCGTTAACATACAACTACCAATGATTATTGTTTATTTAATTGTTGTTTATTGTTAGCAAAATAACATGTACAAAAATTGTCTCAATTCTTCCCTGGAGGAGTAAAAACTCGTGCTCAGGGAGTTATCTAAACACATACTTAACACAAACAAAGATACGATGAAAGAGTAATGGAACGGAGAAAAATTCTCTCCGGCGCCGGGATTTGAACCCGGGTTTTCAGCTCTACGTGCTGACGCTTTATCCACTAAGCCAGACCGGATTCCACCCTGGCGTCGGAAGAATTGTCTCAGTTTTAAGTTCCAACTCTTGGGTTCCCTCTAGTGGCCGCCCTCTGCACTACGTCATAGATATCTATGAACCTAGGACCCGGGTTCAAATCCCGGCGCCGGAGAGAATTTTTCTCCGTTCCATTACTCTTTCATCGTATGATGACGCAGAATATCTGCATGGAAATATCATATGTACTTCGGTACATTAAAATAATATATATGATATGCGTAAATCACTACGTGATTTAAGACGGCGCTTATTCCGTCGGATCCCGGCCAACTAGTCACTCATTACGAGTGCGCCTCAGCACATGTGTGGACTTCGGTCCTAGGTTCATAGATATCTATGACGTAGTGCAGAGGGCGGCCACTAGAGGGAACCCAAGAGTTGGAACTTAAAACTGAGACAATTCTTCCGACGCCAGGGTGGAATCCGGTGTGGCTTAGTGGATAAAGCGTCAGCACGTAGAGCTGAAAACCCGGGTTCAAATCCCGGCGCCGGAGAGAATTTTTCTCAGTTCCATTACTCTTTCATCGTATGATGACGCAGAATATCTGCATGGAAATATCATATGTACTTCGGTACATTAGAATAATATATACAAACAAAGATAATTATTTGACACAGAGTGGATCAAGGAAAAAAAAAAATATAAGAATAAATTGACTTTGAAAGTACAATTTCAATTTTAACAATTTAAATCATACAAATACATACACATATTAAATCAACATATATTCTTTAACAATTATGTTCCTAATGCTATTTTCGAAATTTTTGAAATTAAAATTTTTCAATTATTTTATTATATAACCTTGGACCAAAGTAGATACCATGGCTAAGAGCTGTCCTTGTGAAACACTTTGGTTCCCTTAGTCGTATAAAATCGGATCTTTTAGTTCCATATTTATGATGATACAATTTAAATTTATTGCGGTTTTTATGTATGAAGTTTAATAAGGCAATATAATAGATCTGTTTAATTTTCAAAACATTAAAATCAGTAAACAAAAGCTCGGATGAGTAATCAATTGATTTATTAAGGCATATTTTAATTATTCTTTTCTAAATAAGTATTAGTGGAGTGAGATTAGAATTACAAGCATTTCCCCATCCTAAAATTCCATACTGGAGAATGGATTGAAATAAAGCTAAATAAATGAGACGTAAAATATTAACTGGTAAATATGACCGAAGTATAACAAAGATATAAATTGTTTTACGTAATCTATTGCATAAATATGTAATATGTTTGTTCCATCGTAAGTGTTGGTCGATTGCAATGCCTAAACACTTAACTTCTGAGGATTCGGTTAATATGGGACATTCACAATTTTGAGAAGAACAATCAGATTGATGAATTTTGAGCCTAAAAGAAGATTGAGGAGATTTAAGATCATTGGACCTTAGTGAAAACGGAACAACAGTTGTTTTGGATGTGTTTAAGGAAAGAGCGTTTGAATCAAATCACTCTTTAATTAGCTGTAATCCATTATTCGCCAGTGCCTTTCCAAGATTTTTCACCAAAAAGAATTACGGTATCATCCGCATATGAATATATAACCCCATTATATTTGCGTAAATCAGTTAGTAACAAATCATTTGTATAAATAATTGTCGTGCCGATATCAACTCCAAGTGGAGTACAACACCGTTGCTGATATCTCGTGTTTATTTACGCTAATTGTAATTAGTAACTAGTAAAAATCTTTACAGCGGAAACGTGACAACAACGCAAGTGACATTGCAAGTATTGATACGTGTAAAAAAGATATATCACTATACAAAGGCTCCCGACTTGATATTAAATAAACGCGCCAACTATATGTAAGTATGTAGGTAATGTATGTACCGATAGTGTAATGTATGTATGTATTGTTTATATTGCAAGTTACTCCAGATCAACTTAGCCTACATTATCAATATACAAATGACATAATCCCTTGTGCAGACACTTGTATTTCCCTATTTTGACTATGCTGACATTTTACTGACTGACCTTTCCAGCGACAACAAAACGAAACTTCAACGTGCTCATAATTTGTGTGTACGTTTTGTAAGCAATGTTCGTAAATATGATCATATTACCCCATCCCTGGAAGCAATAGGTTGGCTTAAACTAGATAAGAAAAGAAATTTACATTCACTTCTCCTTCTCTTCGAAATCTTGAACTCTTCTGTTCCTTCGTACCTGTCGTCTCGCTTCACTTACCTTTCTTCCCACCACAATCAGAACACACGCTCTCGCCATGAAACAATACTAACAATACCATCCCATCGCACCTCCTCATACTCATCCTCTTTCACAATAGCCCTGGAATTCGTTACCTGCTAGCATCAGGGACTGTCGAAATAAAACTAAATTCAAACGCAAACTTACTAGGCACTTGATCAGTAATTGAGACTCGTTCAGACATGGTTTCTTGTAAATAATTTAGTTCTCTTAATATATCACAAAATATTTCAATATCCGGTAATTTCATCACTATAGAATTTTGTTATTCTAGGTTTAATTTGTAATTCAGTAAATACAAAAATATTCTTTGTTCTTAACTTGTATGATAAAATGCCTAGCTTTCATTAATCAGGTAATCTTGTCATACTTTAATTTTTATTGTAATTGTAAATTTAATATTAATTGTAATTTTATTCTTCATATTATAGTTTTAATCCCCTGGTAGAGGGGCAGAGAAGGCCTGACGGCCTTATCTCTACCAGGTTAAATAAATAAATACTAATACTAAAATACTAATAATCCTGATACTTTTAGTTGGGTTGTAATATTTTGAAAATAAATCAAATTGCACACATATCAACTGTCTTTGTAACAAATTATGTAAAATGATATAGTATTATGTTGAACTGCGTAATTACTTAAAATAGACGTATTGCGTACAGTTTATCTTTCTTTATTTCAATCTGTAACCCAATATGGAATATTAGGATAGGGTAATACAACACTAACCTATTCCACTAGATTCATTATACAAACGAACAATTGGAGTGCTGGGTATAATAACGGCTTAAGTTTAAAACCCATGTTGCGAAAAAGAAACTATGTCAAAGTTTTATAACAATATAGACATTTTAATAGTACATATACTTGCATTATTTGTTTTATATGATATTTTAGACTGTACAAATTATTCAAATCCAATATCAGTTATAATTTAAACAAACCCATTTTTAAATATTTGCAAATAAAGTATGGAAAAGTTAAGTCGTTATTGCAAAGAAAATTTGAGACTTCTTAAATTATACTGGGTGTTCATTTCAAACTGTGACATGACGTCACTGTTGTGAGTCAGCGATTTGAAGCGAGTTTCAGCTTTTATGTCAGAGAAGTTGCCTATTAATCAAGGCGTTCAATCTAAACTTGAGGACGTGTACGGTATAACTTGAACGTCGTAGCAACAGATGGCGGTCTGTACGGTCTGTGTGCTACCATAACCTCTTTCGAACTGTGTTTTGCGCGGGAAAGTCGTACGCAGGGTATTTGTTATCATCGGTTGCGTACGACAGCATTCCACAACACAAATCAAATGCTCCGTGTCCATGTTGACCGTCGAAGTTAATGTCAACAAATACGTAAGTAATCGTCTTAACCCTCTTCCCATATCCCGACGGTAAGAAAAAAACTGACCTCAGTACGTGTTTCCAAACAGTTCACATTCCTGCCACTACCGGCGTATCGGTAAGTAGCCTACTCTTCTGAATGAACGCCGTACTTGCCAGGAAACTTCTCTGGCACATAGGTAATACGCCTCTGTGGAAGTGTAGGAAGATTGAATTCTCTAGGCTCATCGGCTGGCCACATGACGGCATACAGCGAGCCATGACACGCTTTGAACTGAACACCCAGTAGTACCTAGACATTAAAACCAGTAGAAAAGTGTTACTTTACTTACATACACGAACTTTATTGAAGGAATAATAAGAAATAATAGTACATTAAGACTTCAGCGTATCAAAATAAAACAAAATAAGAAATTTAGCCGATAACCCCTTACATTTTTATGAAAATTACTATACAAACAAAATAACGTTCGTTTTAAATTTCTAGTAAGAAAATCAGAAGTTGTATTAAGAAAATCAGTTCTGAAACTGTGCTACAGATGAAAACTCCTCTACATAGTGTCAAATATTCTTATTCATGTTCACTGATTTCACTTTCAGGATGATTTTCATTCAGCAATGGTTCAGAATCCAAAATATTTTGAAGAGAACATGCATTTTCTCGTTTTAAGAATTTAAATAATGAAATATCATTTTCTTTGACTATTACACGTTTACTACGTCATACTACTTTTGACCAATAAAACGGTACGATAGGACGTATTTCAACCAATCATGGCTGCTTAACGCACAATTTTATCGCGTCCCTAGCATTTGTTTTTTTGTTTGCCAACATTTCAAACTGCGCTGGTCTGGACGTCAAAAAAAAAAAAAAAATAGAAAATTACAAACCACTCCAGTCGATGCACATTCAAATATGACTTGCATTGGCATTCAAGAACAAGAATTAATAAAAATCACTGGTCATACTTATGCATCTTCCCTGAAATCCTATTTACAAATAAATGAAGAGTACCATGCGGAAATGTTGACTAAGTTGAGGAATACACCATGTAGGCCTACATCAACGAGTTCCACTTCTTTTACGCACACGTCCAATATAACATCAACTGAACCACCAACCACTAAAACATTCAAATTTGAAAATTGTACATTCAATACTTATTCCTTTTAAAATTATTCATGTTTATTTTTTATGTCATCGTCGTTAATTAAAACTTTTCTAACACTTGTGTATATTAGTTAGGTTATGTTATAGCTTCTGCTATATGATATTATGGATAGTCACGTATCAGAGATTGTTTAATATTAAGATTTATTGAAAAACATCTGTCAAGTGACGTTGATTACTGGGATTCGGATAATTGAACTGGAATGCAACTGTTTTAATAAAAATTAAACTGAATCAACAAAGCCTTCTTGACTAGTGACACTGCCATCGTGATATAGATCGAGAGGGCATTGCTAGTAATCATAACTCACTACTGCCATCTAGCATGCATCTAGCGTAATATTTGTAATGTTGAGATGGTACAATAATACATTTGAAGACAGTTGTATTTTCGTAAGTCAATTAATGTTTTATTGTATTGGAGTACTTTGTTACTTCTAACCTTTATATACTTTCTTCTAATCGTGTAATAGTCAATTAAATCCCACTCGAGTTTTGATTTTCTCTAGACAAATCAAAACCTCTAGTGAGATTACTGTTGATAATTTTAAGCCAGTACGAGGGGGATTTTTACATTAAGATCTTCCTTTGGTGGTATATTATGTCGTACTGCGCTGAGCTTTGTGGGACGTGTGTTCGAGAACCCGCTCTAGCGCGATTGTGTTAACTGTCGGAGCCTAAAATGAAGTCGACGCGACGGACGAAGCGGATCCTTGCACTGGAACGCGCCTGATAAGTGCAGCCACGTCCAACATTCTTCCCGTTCACTTCTTTTGGGCTTCGCTTCAGACAGTAAACGATTCCGAATTCGCTGGACTGTGGAGTGTGATATTACCCGCAGACGGAGGCAGTCTAGTGAGCGGACACGAGCTCTGGGTTTTGTGAAACACATTCTGTACTCTTTCTGATCCCCTGCTGTAGCGTTAATAATTCGCAGCGTATCAGTAAAACTATTCACACTACAGCTATGCTAACCTTCGACCTGAGATTGTTGTGTGTCAGATAAAGTAGGCAGTAGGCTATTTTCTTATATAATACGAGTGCTGATAATTTTCAGGTAATTTAATTGAGCTTAACGAATGTTTGTCATGATTAGAGACCGGATGTTTGACAAAATGCCTTTTTTTTTACTGTAAATCATATTTTTTTATTGAATTATCGGCTTCTGTTTTTATGTGATTCGTATTTGATTCTAACATTAATATGTATTTCACTATGTTTATTTTTATTTTATGAGTTAAATTTTATGTAACTGCCTCTTTTGATCTCATTATGTACCTAAATTATATCCTTACGGCCTTAACTCTGCCAGGTTAAATAAAGCCATTATTATTATTATTATTATTATTATTATTATTATTATTATTATTGTTATTATTATTATTATTATTATTATTATTATTATTATTATTATTATTATTATTATTATTATATGAATGTGATTTGGAGTAAATCAAAGTGAACAATTTTTATTTTGACTATTTTGTCTTTTTAAGCTGTATGTTACTAAGTAATGCTTTTTTTTTTTTGTAATTTTGAATCAATATTTCGTGTTTATTTGTAGTTTTCTAATTAATTGTAATGTAATGTGTATGAAATTTAAATATTTGAAACAATGACTTACTTTACTAACAATAGTAAATGAAAGTTATTTATTTCGGTGCTTCGACCTGAGATTATTGTGTGTCAGATAAAGTAGGCAGTAGGCTATTTTCTTCTATAATACGAGTGCTGATAATTTTCAGGTAATTTAATTGAGCTTAACGAATGTTTGTCATGATTGGAGACCGTATGTTTGACAAAATGCCTTTTTTTTTACTGTAAATCATTATTTTCATGGATATAAATGTGATTTGGAGTAAATGAAAGTGAAACATTTTTATTTTGCCTATTTTGTCTTTTTAAGCTGTTTGTTACTAATTAATGCTCTTTTAAATTTTAAAGCTATATTTCTTGTTTATTTGCAATTTTATAATATTAATTGTAATGTAATGCGTATGAAATTTAAATAGATAGATAGCTTCTTTATTGCTTGGGCATAAGTACCTTATGCATAGCACCGTCAATATAAATAAAATCATACACAATTATTTGACAAGTTAAAATATTCGTTAATGCTACACAAATTGTGTTCATACAATTTTCTTTTAATTAACGATTTGAATGCGCTATACTGGAGAATTAGCACGGTCACTTTGAACCGTGCCGTTACGTTTACCACCAAATTTAAGTAAATACACAATGTCACCAACATAAGAACATGACGTTGGTGTGTGGCGTAGTTGGCGGGAGAAATTTTTTCTCTCTCTGTCTACCTCCTTCGTTCTGAACATTATTGAGAGATAGCACCACTGTTAGCGACAATGTGTATTTGCGTAAATATTGCGAGTAAATTATGACGAGTGCCTTAGATGAGAGGCTCGGGACAGAAACAGTTTTGCTGTAGCGCATGCGCGGACCTCCCATGCAGTGGGAGCGTGATCCTTACTTGAATTTATTTTTGCGTGTACTTGCAGATTAAATGATTGAGATCCCTTCTTGCTCCGGTTACAGGCCTTGCATTTACGAAGGTTATGTTATGTTAGGTTAGCTTAGATTACCTTTGGTTAGGTTAGATTAGTTTTGGTTAGGTTAGATTAGTTTTGGTTAGGTTAGCTTAGCTTTGGTTTGGTTAGGTTAGCTTTGGTTAGGTTAGGTTAGGTTAGCTTGATTTGATTCGTCCATGTAGTAGTTAAAATTATATAATATGACAGTTTTTGATTCGTAATATTGTTAAAAAATAATAGGCCTATAATGAAAGCGGTGAATAATTTCATGGTCCTTAAATTTTTTTTCGTAAAAGGCTATGTATTTTTCTATAGGCCAGAAATAAAACAGCAACGCCGTCATAATTACGTACTTTACGCTTTGACGAACATTAACCGGAAATTTACTTTCCGTCATTTTAATTGTATTCCGTGAAACACACCTTTTTTCCTGTTAATTTCCTTGTGATAACCTAGTTTATTATCTTATTACATCTTCATTTTCTTTTAATGCATTCAAGAAACCGCCGTTGTACTACATAAAACCTTGAACTTGACTAATGGAGTGAATTATTTAAGAATATAGTCGCGAATTTGACTACCACCATTTCGATTATATTTTGTTTGATACGGCTCGGTACGGCCCGGTGACTAGTGGCCAGCGAGTAGAGTCGACTATCGATATTGGTCTGCCGTGCGTATTATCCAGTTGTTCCTTTGAATGAATCATAATTTAAATTTTTTGTTGAATTTGGTAAGCTATTATAAAACTTCAGAGACATAATAAAAACTGTTTTGTGTAGTCTTGTATCTGCATAAATCAAGTCTTATACCGTTACAACTTCTCGTATGGTGTTCGTGAAAATGCAAGTTCATAGGGAAATTATCTATATTCATTTTGGTATATAACAAACACAGCAATACATATAGCGATGGAAGAGTGAGAATTTTACAGGATTGAAATAAAGGTTTACAATGTTCTTTTGGTCCAACACCACAAATAATTCTCACTGCTTTCTTCTGTAATTTAAACATATTAAAAGATGAACTATGATTCCCCCATAATAAAACACAATGTTGAAGATGGCTATGAATATATGACAAATATACTGTTAATAGCACTTTTGTGTCCACAGTTTTGGACAAACATCTTAACATAAATATTCCTTTAGATATCTTAAACGATGACTAACTTTGCTAATAATAGCAAATAAAAGTAATTTATTTCGGTACTTAATCTATTAAAAATCGTGCTTTAGTGCTATTGGAGTAATATGCATAATGATCGACAGTCCACAGTTACAAATATAATATTGTCATGTCTTCACGATACCAACAATCAGCTTTATAATTTTAAATATTAAGCTCTTTCTAATAGAAGTTGTCACGTAGCATTTCCAATTGTTTGCTTTCATATTTTCAAATCTTACCGTTACAATATTGTGCTACACGTGTTTATTATTATAAGAGAAAGAAATTTGAGTGAGGAACAGTCAGTTATTGTCGGGTGACAGAAGGTATAGGGTCGGTTAGCTATAGTCCCGTCGCTCTAATTTCCGGCAGCCAATCACGTTGCAGGTAGGTTACATTTAAACGTGTGCGTCTAGTGATTCGCTGATGAAGACGTTATTCATTTCTTAAGGCTCAATAAATACTTAATATAATCGCCCGCCATTTTGGCTCTTTCGTTGGCGTTTGCAGAAAGCACAAGAAGACGTTATTTGCCGCTCAATTATTTGCTGAATTACAGTGCGTTTGATTTATTATCATAGGAGCTACGACATGATAATGTTTAACGGTATGGCAAATACATTCCTCGTATGGTAGCTCGGCAACGAAAGAACAAAAATTGCTAACGATATTACGTATCTACCTAGACTTTATAGAGCCTTCACTTCCTAAGACGTAAGCAAAGAGTCACGCCGGAAATAACAGCGTCGCGACTATAAAATGCTTTCTTTTTTGTAATTTTAAAGCAATATTTCTTGTTTGTTTGCAATTTTCTAATATTCATTGTAATGTAATGCGTATGAAATTTAAATACTTGAACGATGACTAACTTTACTAACAATAGTAAATAAAAGTAATTTATTTCGGTGCTTAATCTGCTAATAATCGTGCTTTAATACTATTGGTGTAATATGAAAAAGATCGACAATCCACAGTTACAAATATAATATTGTCATGTCTTCACGGTACCAACAATCAGGTTTATAATTTTAAATATTGAGCTCGTTCTCATAGAAGTTGCCACGTAGCATTTCCAATTGTTTGCTTTCATATTTTCAAATCTTACTGTTACAATTTTGTGCTACACGTGTTTCTTATTGTAGGCAGGGTTGCCAGATTTTAGATATACCAAGTTCACACCTGTGCAGTAACAGTTAGCGCGTCTGGCCGCGAAACCAGGTGGCCCGGTTTCGATTCCCGGACGGGGCAAGTTACCTTGTTGAGGTTTTTTTCCGGGGTTTTCCCTCAACCCAATATGAGTAAATGCTGGGTAACTTTCGGTGCTGGACCCTGGACTCATTTCACCGGCATTATCACCTTCATCTCATTCAGACGTTAAATAACCAAAGATGTTGATAAAGCGTCGTAAAATAACTCACTAAAATAAAATAAACTACTAGGTTATTTAGAGTCGATGGAATTGATGATACCGAGATGGTATTTGGCGAGATGAGGCCAAGGATTCGCCATGCAATTACCTGACATTCGTCTTACACTTGAGGAAAACCTCGGGAAAAACCTAACCAAGTAATCAACCCAAGCGGGAATCGAACCAGCGCCCGAGTTCAGCTCCAAATCAGCAGACAAACGCGCTACCATCTGAGATACACTGGTGGCCTGTATTTCGTGAATTGCCCTTCATTTCAATTACAAAATATAACAGATTTGTGTATATATACAAATCATCATCATCATCATCATCATCATCATCCTTCACGAATTAGGCCTCTGTAGACCTGTTTCGGCCCCATCTAGCAGTCTTCTTAAAGGTCTTCCTGGTCGACGATGTCCTCTAGGTTTATACTGCATCATTTTTGGGATTCTTGAATTTTCCATTCTTCTTACATGATCTAGCCAATTGAATTTGTATCTGCTGATTTTTTTCTTCTACTGACTCTACTTCTAATTGTTCTAAAATTTCTTCATTCCTTTTTCGCTCTAAAAGAGTATACCCTGCTGTCCTCCTGAAAAATTTCATTTCCGTTGCTTTGATTCTGTTCATGTCTTTTTTCTTTAATGTCCAAATCTCGCTTCCGTATAAAAGGGAGGGTAATGCTAGTGTATTATATATTTTTATTCTTGTAGATTTTTGTAACTAATTTAGCTTTTAATGTATTGTTTATTATTCCTAGAATTTGTGTAAATTTGGTAATTTTTTGTTTACATCTTTTTCATTTTGATAAGATATTTCACAACCCAGATAATTGAAATTTTGCACTTGTTCGAGGCATTGGTTATTGTGTATTATCTTACTTCTGACTGGGTCTTGTCCTAAAAATGCCATTACTTTTGATTTTTGTGCTGAAATTTCCATCCCAAAATCTTTTAATATTTTATTTAATGTATACAATCCTCTTTGTAAATTATCCTCTGAATTGGAAATTATGACTTGATCATTGGCAAAGAGTAAGGTATTTAATGTTAGAGCACTGGTTATTTTGATTCCTGATGTGTAGATTTGGTTCCATTTTAAAATAATTTCATTTATATAAATATTAAATACAGTTGGTGATAGTGGACAACCTTGTCGAACTCCATTATTAACTAATTTTCTTTCGGATATACAGTTATTTATTTTGCTGTCTGTGTAGATTTCTATTATATTTTGTAATAGCAAATTTGGAATATTTTTATCTTGTAATATGTCGAATAAAAGGTCTCTTCGGACTTTATCAAAAGCTTTCACAAAATCAATAAAAGCTACATGGGTTTTAAATTAAATTCTCTTCTTTTTTCTAACAATAGTTTGATACTAAATAATGGATCTACACATGATCTTCCTTTTCTAAAGCCATTTTGACACTCCAGAAGGAAAGTTTCAGCATGTTTGTTTAATTTTTCATTTAAAATCCTACTAAATATCTTATAACATGTGTTGAGGATACTAATCCCTCTATAGTTTTCAACATTCTGTTTTTCTCCTGTTTTATATATGGGAATAATTACACTATTTTTCCATTCTTCAAGCCTCAAACAAGCAGTATATATACAAATAAATTTGTAAACGCGTTTAATGTGTGCTCATAGATCACCTTGGAATTCGCAGTTTTTGTTGTTTTTAACGTCGACATCCCGGAATAAAAAAAAACCTGTAAAGGTCAGCACATCATCATGTGCACATCACATGACAGTGACTTCCTGTTTGCATTACCTCAACATTGCGGAAATTCTAAATGATAGTCGAACCTATACCTATGGCCAGTGAACAAATGTGAATACATTGTAGGTGCAATTGGTTTTGCGTGGATTAGGTTGGGATTATGGAAACTGAGAGGTTTTAGGGATAATGTTGAAAATGACAGATGTATATTATGTGGCGAAATAGAAAGTATAAACCACAATTTATATTGTTAACATGTGTCAAGACAGATTGGAGTGAAATCAGTTTCATGAAAAGGGAATAGATAAATTTTAGTAATGAAATTGTTTTAACCAAAATATCAAGAATTACAAATGAACAGATAATGCAGTGATGTCAAAGCAAGCGCATTTTTCTGACCTTGATGTCGTGCGCGGGCAGCAAGCGCTAAGTATGGAAAGAGGATGGGTTGTGTATATGAATAAGCAACCTGTTGGATTAAGAAAACAGTGGTGCACAAACTTCAAACGGAACGCGAAATTTTATGTCGTTATTTTTATATGGCTTCTTTCTGTTTAATATTATCTATGTTGTCTGTAAAACAAAAGTACTAACACTGATTTCTTAATATTGCAGTTGTTTTGAATCTTAATAACACAATAGAGAGTTAAGAAGGAATATTCACTTAAATTCCATAGTAGTATAATATTATACTCTATTAAGTGGATGAAACACATCATTCATAAAGAAAGTGATATTCCAAAGAAAGAGATCGAGTATGAAATGATAAGTTGGAATTTATATTGATGGTATCTGTAGCCTTACAAAAGTAATCAATAAACTAATCAAAACAATATTACAGTAAAAAGTAAAGTTACCTAGGTACTGTATCTGTTTTAAGTGTAACTAATATTACATAAAAAAACTCTTATGCTTTTAAGGTGATATTTGTGAGCAACTTCCTATCATCAGAATATTAAATTATTTTGTCGAAATGTGCTGAAGCTATAGAGCTGACATTTTTACAACACATGGGCACGTATCTTTTGCTTATGATGTAACAGTAGTTGCTTTGTTAATTCATTTCCTTACAAACAATTTCCATGCGAATATTTCAAAATTTTCAATACACTATCTTCAGTAATACATATATATGATATATTAGATTTACGAAAACATTCTGTAAAGCTACTAAATAAATAGGCCTATATCTGAAAATTTCACTTTTCTATACGAAAAGTTGAGAAAATATTTCTTTTGAATAAAAAAATCAAACTTGTGAAAAATGAGCATTAAAATTAAAACTTACATTCTTATAATGCACTTACATACTTCTCAGGCAAATCTAAAAATTAACATGGATACAGTTTTAATAAGTTCTCTTCCCTCTACCTATTGAATCAGTGCTGGCCATCCCTGAATATAACTCGACCAAGCGGCATATACCACCTCTTTTGTCTGTCTCTTTCCTTTCCGCTGTAAAGCGCTAAGGCTCTCCTGGGCTCTAAAGCGCGCGCTTGCTCCTGTGGGCATCAATTGATATGCCTGAGATAATGAAATCCTTAGGAAGATACTTTTGGGAAGTAAAAGAAAAACGACTGAAGGAAATAAATGATTTAAAGGAAATGTAAAATATATTTTA
Source organism: Periplaneta americana (assembly GCF_040183065.1). Lineage (NCBI taxonomy): Eukaryota > Metazoa > Arthropoda > Insecta > Blattodea > Blattidae > Periplaneta > Periplaneta americana. The sequence goes on along the minus strand of NC_091129.1, from coordinate 7,528,316 downwards.
AAATGTATGTAGGCCTATGCATATAATGTAAGAAGGTCTACCTATGTATATATATAAGAATTGTATATTGATCAGTGAGTGATAGCTATATGACCCGAGGTCAATACTGTCATTCAACATTGTAACGCACTGCAGCCACGTAAAAAAAAATATGATAGTTACGTAGGAAGCCATGTATTTGTGATCCAGGCTTACGCCTATATTACACTATCAAATTTCTGTGTCACAGAATATGATAACATTTTTGATCAAATATATATGATCAAATGTCAGATTTTGTGTATATCAAAGCTTTTATCTCATCTTTCATCACAGTTCTAACAATCAATCCACGACAGTTCTCTGCATGTTGCAACTGTAAGTGCAGTAATGTATGTATGTATGTATGTATGTATTTATTTTATTTACACTGCAAGTGGGCAAGCACCCGGTGGCAGTGGTATACACAATATAAACAATACACAATAAAGAAATGATAAGCAATATTTACAATACACAATACAATTATACAATACACAATAGGCCTACAATTTTATACACAATACAATAAGAATACACAATATAATTTAACACAATAATAATAAAACATGAATAAAATACCTAATTTTACATTACAACCTACATTATTATGTACAGGCCCTACATAAGTTTCAATAGTCTTTCACTTTATTCTCATCTCATTCCCTGTAGTGGCACTATGACGCATTTCACTGACACTTTAGCACACATTTCACTGACACTATAGAACACATTTCATTGACGCTATAAATTATCACTGATCGAAACTATTCACTGCACTGAAAAACCATAACTTCACTGACTCACCTAGCTTCACTGATACAACAGTTCAAATAAGTCAAATAATTACACCCTTATGCATACTGTACTTATAAACAGAACTACATTTAAACTAAACATTTCTAGTCTAAGACCCACTTACACGCTATTTTTAAATAATTTACAATTCAAACCAAGGAAGTAACTCGTCAGGCTAAATAAATACATGTCACCTTAAAAAATTGAATGTTAAATGTCGCCTTAATTTTAATTTGCACTTTATACACAACTTTTTAAATTATTCTTGAATCTCCTTAAGGAAGGACGGTTATTGCATTAATACTGGATAAGATATAAAAGAAAAAAACGTATTTGGGTTAGAGATTGGGCAGGGAGAAAAGATACAAAAGGAATCCATCAAACTCTATTGAGAGAACTTCAGTGTGCAGATGTAAAATGCTATACTCAGTATTCAAGAATGTATGACGTAACATTTCATGTAACTCATAATGTGATGTTAAAAGTCATGTGACTTCACAGACCATATGATATGATATGATATGATATGATATATGATATGATATGATATGATATGATATTATGATATATATGATATGAAATGATATATGATATGATATGATATATATGATATGATATATGGTATGATATGATATTATGATATGATATGATATGATATATATGATATGCTATGATATATGATATGATATGATATGATATGATATGATATGATATGATATGATATGATATGATATATGAAGAGTCCACTGCAAGAATGATGGATGTCACTTTCTTGTCGAAAATGAACCAAGACTGTCAATGTATAGCTTAAGACATATAGAATGTACATAGAGTTATATGGCATTAACACTGATAGTCATTGTCCAGTAATGATCGGAAATTAGACATTTAGAGATCTTCTCACTATTCGTGAGCTGCCACAAGGGACAAAGAATACTTAACCCTATAAATGTTTACAAGTTAGTGAACCATTAATTTTGTTTTGACAATGAAAACTCCTACAAGTACATAGCTGCAAATACATTTTGTGATTGTTAGGAATATACCTAGTTTTAGAGAGGCAAGTGTTACAAAAAAGTAAAGAAAGCTAATGAACTTGGTTTCATTTCGAATATAGGTGATGCTTCAGGAGAGCAATTGATCCTTTCAGTGCAGCTAAAGTTACAACCGGAATAATAGATGTAGGTATTCCAAGCCTCTTAAAAACATCTTTCATGAAGAGAGTAGCGGTACCTCTTGCTCCAACCAGAAGTCCGATTACTTCAAGCTCTTCTACCTGGTACTTTTGGAGGTAATATGGAATGGTAGGATTGTAGATATTCTTTTTTTCTTTGTCCACTTCTGCTGGCTGTTCCTCATTGTTTTCGAAACGTACAGTGGGATCAATTATGAATCCAGATCTTGTAGATTCCTTGAAAGCTATTGTATCTATGTGCCGTGTACTGCCAGTGACGGAGAGACCATGTACTTCTTCAAAGGTGTTGTAATAGGCATCACAGTTAAGATTTGAGCGCTAAGCATTTCAAACTTTCAATTGCTTCTGCAAAATGTATTCCAAATGACATCCACCATTCTTGCAGTGGACTCTTCATATATGATATGATATGATATGATATATGATATGATATGATATATGATATGATATGATATATGATATATGATATGATATGATATACTATGATATGATATGATATGATATGATATGATATGATATGCTATATGATATGACTTAGAAACCCCCTCTCCGAAGAGACATCACATTTTCTACAATGTTTGTCTTGCTGATGTCAACCAGCACATTCCCTTTATGATAATTCCTTGCTATTCCTACGGTAAAATTTCATTAAGCAAGTTAATTGTATAATACCTCAGTTGACGCTGATACACGAGTTCCTAGCTGAAATAAAGTGATGATAAATGTTCTCTCTGCACACACTCTTTATTGCAAATGGTCTTCTGAAGTAATTTAATTCTTAATTATGACACAAATTAATAGAATCTTCATTTCCCTCTTCCGCAACCGGATCTCTGGTGTCACAGTTCATGATTGTTATCGACAGATATTCGATTTTTAGCTGTCTTTAAACTGTGCATCCTAATGGACGGCTTTAAGCAGTTCCTTCTGAAAAACTTCCGTTTTGATTCATCGTGGGTCTTTCATTAGAAAGCCCCACAATCAGCAAGTTCTTCTTGAATTGCGAGTACATTTGTTACTACAGTCAGGTTTCCCCAAATTATGGTTTGAAAAGAAACTTGCAAATTAGCTATGCACACGATGCTTGAAAAATTCTGTTAATCCAAAATATAAATTTGTAGTTATTCCTAACCGGACGTCGGAAACTGCACACCAAAATTTTCTACCTGGATTTCGGTCATATAGGAACTGCACACCAACATTTTCTACCTGAAAATCTAGTCTTTCAGGTAAAGCTCCTTGTAAAGCAGATTTGAATAATTTCGAGGGAAAAATTGTTCCGGGGCCGGGTATCGATCCCGGGACCTCTGGTCGAACGTACCAGCGCTCTTACCAACTGAGCTACCTGGGAACTCCATCCGACACTGTCTCAACTTTTCCCTTTATATCCACACAACTCGCGTGGGCTGACGAAACGCCAGAGACCCACATCGAGTGCACACAATCTCTGTGTGACTTGGAATTGTGGTTTTCTGTCAACGTACACTGTGTACGTGTGAGTTCCCAGGTAGCTCAGTTGATAAGAGCGCTGGTACATTCGACCAGAGGTCCTGGGATCGATACCCGGCCCCGGAACAATTTTTCCCCTTGAAATTATTTTCTACCTGCTTTGCCAGTACTATAGATAGTTTTAATTTACCAAACTGTTTTACTTTTATTCGAAATGGAGCGTCTGTTTACATCTGAAAGTGAACGGGGTAATTCAGTACTGGTATATGACGACTGTAAATTTTATAAAGCCAAGGAATTAAACAACTATGAAGTAATGTGGAGGTGTTGTGTTAGCTTGCTGAACAATATGGAAGTTTTAGAGAACGCGGTGGGCATAACATGTGGTGGGCATTAGTACCTATATTAAATCGCCAAATAATTAATGCAGCTACGAAAAGAAAAGCCATCGATGTTTTTAATAGTATGTCTTCAAAAATATTTCATGCTGTTTGTCAAATCGTGCCTACAGAAAACCTGAAAGTGCGGGACATATCTCGAATAAAAGATAACATACAATTCGTGGAGGAAACTTCAACCTATTCCACCTAAATCTCAACCCGAAGTTGATGATAGAGTCATTTAAACTTTATTACTCAACGAAGCGAAGATTTCGTTGTTTTCAATGACAAGAAGTCGGGGATTTCTCCGCTATGGAACTGGCTGAGGTAAAACCGATAGATACTAGACTTGAGAAATTTGCAGATTGTTCAGCCTACTAGAAACGTACCTCTCCGAAGATGCAATTTTCTCTCCTACTGTATGGGCAGCCCTGATTGCATCGACCTCTCGCAGAACAAATGGCTGTGAATCATTTCACAAGCATTTTAATTTCAGTTTTTACAGCAGTCATCCTTCATTGTATAAATCCGTGAATCAACTTTTAGACATACAAACTGAGACTGATATTATTAAACTGGAAAGCACTGAAGGAAGTAACAAGTTTCAATATAAAGTCAGCCAAATGCAAAAGAAACATATTTTGTAAATTGTGCAGTTTCCGGATAGGATTAGTAAAACCCTTGTGAATCAGTGTACAATATCCAGGTTGGATTTTATTGAGTCCCTCGAAAAGCGGTGTACAGTTTCCACCTACCCATTCTTAAGATAGCGCTAACAAGCAAAATATATATATATTTTTTTTCCCTTCTGTTGACAAAAGAAATTGTATTTCTGGGTAGATAGATCTAATTTAAATAAAATTTGGCATGCTTATTATACACATCTGTAAGTAACTACTGCATAAATTTCAGTCAGATATGCCTAGTGCAAATAGTTCTGCAACATGCTCCATACATTAATACAAAAAACAGATAAAGATAATTTTCTGTGGAATGGAAACGCTCAATATCACCAAAATTTGTATGTAATATCTTATGTACATTATTAATAACATGAACCTGTAATATTTACAACTTGTGCTTTAGTTAATTGTTATTAATTTTTTCAATTTTTAAGTTTAATCTTTTTTACATGCAGCATTTAGCAGATGGGGTTAAGTTCTTAGGCTTAATATATATAAAAAAATATATATCTAATGATAATCTAAAAAAAATCATGCAATTCCATGCAGTAGTTCCCGAAAAAAAATGTAATTAACGGGAAACTAACAAGGAGAGGACACGCTCTGTATATCACCGAATGAAATAAGATTGTGTGAGATGAAAGTACAAGACGTACTGTTTAAAGTCATACCTGGTATGGGTGGCCAATGACCCCTCGTTTTGGAAATATTGGCTATTGTTTGTGACATATTTCCGTTAGGTGCCTAATAGGGAAGCATTAGGCTGTGTAACAGCGTAGATCATGTGGTTGGATGCTGAGTTGTTATCCAGACAACCTGAGTTCGAATCTTAACTGGTCCTATTTTTTTTTCTTTTAATAATGATTAATATTGTGATCACAGTTCTCTATTTACATACCTATATCATATTTCTCAATGTATTGAACGCTTCATCATGTTTTAAACAAATTATAATTAACTAACATTGTATTGTAAAGAATAAACAATGAAATACTGGTCACGTAGGAAAGTAAGATGTGTCACTGGCGTCTGTTCTATTTCTGTAGCAGCTATTCCACTTCATTGTGTCCCGATTCATTATGATAAATGTCATAAAAACACACAAACATACATATTTCCTGCACCATGCACAGCAAATGAAAGAAGGTTGTCCACAGTCACACACATTTTTCCGCACTTGTATTGCGAAACAGACATCTTTCACATTCACAAACACTTCTCGTTCGTTTATTAATTTTGATGCATACCACGCATGAATAGCCTATAGGAGCTGACAACTGAAAGTGAATAAAAAAATAAAAATTAATAATAATAATAATAATAATAATAATAATGAGCTTTAAAAAATGAGAAGGCATTAGATTCGAACTCAAGTTGCCTGGATGACAACTCAACATCCAACCATATGAGCTACGCCGTTACACAGTCTAATGTTTTCCTATTAGACACCTAACGGAAGTATGTCACAAACAATAGCCAATATTTTCAAAACGAGGGGTCATTGGCCACCCATACCAGGTATGACTTTAAACAGTGCGTCTTATACTTTCATGTCACACAATCTTATTTCATTCGGTGATATACAGAGCGTGTCCTCTCCTTGTATGTATAAAAAATGGGCAGCCACTTAGGAATGTCAAATTTAATGAGCTACAGTAAAACCTGGAAAGTTGACCACCTCTGTAACGTCACCCCTCTGTATTTTGAATCTTGTAAGATATTCTCCAAATTTATCGTGACTCGTTAGGAACTGTGTCAAAACACGTTTAGGAAATATTGGCGTCACCAAGCAATTGACTAATTAACTAAAACAAAAGTCACAAACAGGTTTTTTTAAACAATATTGAGTAACATTTTGGTATATATTTCGTGTCGGTAGTTTTACGATAGAGGAGGTATATTTCTTGATCATTGACATATTTCGCACAGTGATACAAATTTCGCGGTACTTCAGGAATTTGTTTTGCTTAAAAACAATATTTTAGATAGGTATCTAGAAGGGTAAATGTAACAAAGAAATTAAGTGTCGAAAATTTTTTCACGTATCGCTACTGCTAAAAAATACTGCCCGTACTATTTTTCTTTCATTTTTTTTAAATTGCAAATTGATTTATTTCATATTTTAAGTTATCTTCCATTGATCCTTTTCGTGTGTAAGTTTATGTTGACTATTCGTCAGTAGTGTGTAATCCTTTATAGAAATTATTCCATTATTCAAACTGAATTGGCAGTACCACCCACTCAAATCACAGCATCCGTATCTTCCTTTGAGATATTACTCGCTTAGTCATAAACGGCAGAAGCGGCTACACCTGTCAGATAATGAAATGTGATGCAGCAGTTATGGTAGACATTTCTGTCTACACTAGCTGCATCAAACGTGCTCCAGTTACGTCATTTGATGTAGAACGATCTTTCTGTAATGAAAATTATTCTGTCTAATAGAACGGCACAATCTAACATTAGAAAATCTATACTTCGTTCCGTAATGTCTGACAGGAGAAGTAAACATTGACAGAAGAGGAGAAGAGAAGTATAATTATTGCTATTGAACCAAATGGCAGAGGTATCATTTCACGCCTTTTTTGAAGTTGGGCGGGTGTAGAACCTCTGCCGGCAATGTTTACTTCTCCTGTCAGACATTATGCAACGAAGTATACAAATAACATATATCTTGTAGTAATGTGCAAAGAATAACAAAGAGTGTTGAATGGGTATCCTATAATTTTAAGTGACTATTTCGTTTATATGACGTCATTCCATTTTCGACCAGTGAAGTGTAATGAAATTTTGAATTCCAACCAATCACAGTCACACTTTGCGATAATTTTTGCAGCTAGATTTATCGCTATCAATTTATCGCATGGTCGTTCTTTTGTTTAGTCATTGTCGCCAATTGTTCCCCCGTAAATCGATGATCATGAATACATTAAGATGCAACTACACGGTTAAACTTTTCTTTCAACTTTAAAGCAATGAATCAAGATTAATATATTTACGCAGTGAAGACGACGCTCAAAACGGCGCAACATGTAGACACAAAATCTTCATGCATCTTAATTTAACGTACGTTTTAAACTTGATTCTTTCAATATTCTTCCCAGATTGCACGCATACGCGATTGGAATATTGAACTGTGTAGATGCAGCTTTAGTTCCGTTACACACTACAGCGAGAATGCGTTTGTCGAGCTATAAAAAATGCTTTCCTGTAGCACGTAGTAACGGTAGAAATAAGGCACAGCTGACACTAGTCCTGCTCACACACAGGTAACCTAACCTATATTGTAGCCTATAAAATACATCTTCATCTTCTAATTCCATATCCATTGTAGGCTATCTGAAAAAAAATTGCATTCCTTCATTCAGATTAGATAACTGCGTTTTCAACAATTGTTCATTTAATTAATGTATTAATCAGGTTACTGTAATTATATTATAAAATTTTAAATTAAATCATGATTTCAGCAGATAATGAAAATGTATTTATGTTATAATAATAAGTCAAAAGTGCAGTACATGTAATTAATTGTTAAACCTGTATTTCGCTTTTCGCAATTGGCATTACTGAATAGTTTCATCGAATTTCTTTATTGCAGTAATCGATATTCATCTATTTCAACTTCACAATGTCTGAATAGGTTAAGTATTCGTAAATATACAATTATTAACATTTTGTGATCGAATTTTAGGGATATATTATTTACATTTTTATTTTATTCACGAAATAGTCCTAATAAATGTCACTCGAGGTCTGAGATTTCCCAGATAAATCCACTCGCTTCGCTCGTGGATTTATCGGCAGATCTCAAACCTCTCGTGACATTACTACAGATAAAATATATACTACGCATTTTAACATTTTAATTATAATAACTTTCTAGTGTTATAATGAAAACTAAGTTGCAAATTTCCTAGTTGACTAGTTTCGACTTCGTATCTCATCCTCAGAACTACTGAGGTTAAAACTTTAAGTTATAATTTCCTTTTTGGAATAATCAATATTCTTGTCGTTTGTTGGTATTCCAATTTTTTAAAAATTCATTTGGAATGCTAGTATCTCGAAATTGTTTTGAATGAATGAGAATAAATGCGCACAAATGTGCATAAGGTGACTTAATTAGTCTGAGCAAAACTTTTTAAGCGATGAACGTCTTTCAGCGCCCTTTTCGACGTGGTATCGTTCACATAGGTTTTTACACAATTCGCACACTCATTCTTGGTTCGGCTCATGGAAACTCTTCATGCTGCATACCTTGTGATGAAAACCATGGATTGTGTATCGTGTTAGGATGTGCCTCATCTCGTAGTTGGGTCGTGTCCACTCTTGTGGCCTCTGTTGCGTAGAATTCGCTGTGGATGTCTTTCCTCTTCTCCTGTAGTCCTTGGAATGCGCTGGTGCTCGGTAGTAGTAGCTGTCTTCTAATGTCTTCGATGAAGAAAGTCTCTCTCATTAGGGCATACGTCATTCTCGATGGTGCCGTTTTTCCAACTCCTAGCACTCTTTTCATGAAGCGTGCTTTCTCTGTTTCTATTTGTGCCATGTCTCTGCTTGTAAGTTTTTCCCAAATTACGTTCATTCCATATGTTGCTATGGGGGTTATGACTGTCATTGCTGTTTCTGTTGATAGTTGCTGGAGGTGGTTGATGCTGTATATTGCTCTAATTGCTGCGGACACTTTTTGTTGTACGTGTATTCTGAAGGATTTTATGGTTGTTTGTAGGGTGATGCAGTGGCGGCTCGTGGGTATTGAATTCAGGGGGGCTGCATACAAGAATAAACCATGCAACGTACCTTATTTAAAGATTAGTTCCATGCGCCTTGTCTTGTAGGTTGCAAACTTTAGAATCATCTTCTTATTAAAATCCGATATGTCGTTTAACATAGTCTTTACAATGGAAAGCATAGCTAATGCGGTCATCGGCCCAGGACAATGGCATTTAAATGTGTTTAAATGAGACAGGCTCATGTCAGTAGATGTACTGGGATTTAAAAGAATCCTGCGGGACAAAATTCCGGCACACCGGCGACGCTGATATAACCCCTGCAGTTGCGAGTGTCGTGAAATAAACCATAATTTAATATTTTTATACGCAGATTTGAACCTTACAAATATCTAACTGGCGATGTTGTAGTTGGTTGTATAATATATCTATATGATACATCAAAAAATGAAAAAAACTGAGCCAGAAATTGAATTTAGGATAATCAAGAGTACGCACCAGGGCGCTTGTCTCATTTATTGTGATGTTAGATGTTTTAGATTCCATTATGGTTTGAAAACATTCTAGCAATGGCTCCTTCTTCTCATGAACAACATTTACTGTTCTTATTTTAAATCCATCTTGTTGCCCCAGCTGATGGAATTGTCTTTGAAACACATTAATCTAATACAGACTGTGTGGAGATCGAGAGAAGAAAGCAGGGATACTGGATAAATTAGCAAAAAATATGCGAATCTTTGTGTTTTGTTTAGCGGCTCTTTCCATTATGAGATTCAACTGATGGGCACTTAATTTCACATTTCTCCTGAATTGTTAAGGTACTGAACTGAATAGACTGTAAATATTGTACAGAATTAAACATTGTTGCACTTGTTATACTCACAACATTAAAGAAAATGTATTCAAAACTGCGCGCTACTGACAAACTGCTGCAAATTTTGCAGCGCTTGGAAACTCCGGATTCACGGCGAGAGGCAGCAGGGGGATGAGTAAAAGAAACGCACAAAACATCGAGACGAGACTGGCAGCTCCAGGGGAGGAAGTGGCTTCACCAATCTGTCCTTGTGTTTGGCTTCGCCCTGGCAGCACCAGGGGAGGAAGTGACTTCACTAACGATTGCGTGCATGTCAATGAGAGCGAAATTTAAAAAACAATTCGAGCCGCTAGATAGAGACTGCATAATAAATGTATTTCACAACATAAAACGAGACAAGAGCCACAAATGTCTGGGGGTGCTGCAGCTCCGCAGCCCCCCTTCGAAAGCCGCCCCTGGGGTGATGCCTAGGTAGGAGAATTGCGATACGACTTCTAGTGGCTCGCCGAGAAGCGTTAATCTTCATTTGTGTTGGTTGGGCTTTCCTCCCTTTCTGAAGGTCATATGCTTAGTCTTTTGAAGATTTATTTGCAGGCAGTTTTTGTCAGCCCATTTCTCGAGTTTATTGAGCCTACACTGCAGTTCCTCTTTGTTAGGCGATCCCAGTACCATGTCATCAGCGTACATGACGTACATTACATTGTTTTAAGTTCAGTACAGTGGCGGCTCGTGATAAAATATTATGTGTGTTCACAATTTTGTGGTTCCAAAATCGAAGAGAATTTGAAATCGTACGTTTAGTCTAATATGAAATGTCATGATTCTAATGTGTCACTATCGAAAAAAACTGTACATAAATTCAAAACAACATATAATAATAATAATAATAATAATAATAATAATAATAATGAAACGAAGTCTTTTTATTTCCAATTTTTCCTGGTAAGCCAGTTTACCTAGTTCTTTACTTTCAAAATTGCTTGAACAGAGTTCATTGTTTACATTTGCTAAAAATGAATACATACCCAGTCCCGTTATTTACAAACGCGTGTGCTCAGTAATATATTTTGATTCACAACACACTGATACACTATAGCCTATACCAGTACTGTAATCCCATTCTTCGCATAGATTGATTACTATAAATACAAGCCAGTAAATATTATTCTTAAATATTATACACCACCATACTTACTTACTTACTTACTTACTTACTTACTTACTTACTTACTTACTGGCTTTTAAGGAACCCGTAGGTTCATTGCCGCCCTCACATAAGCCCGCCATTGGTCCCTATCCTGAGCAAGATTAATCCATTCTCTACCATCATATCCTACCTCCCTCAAATCCATTTTAATATTATCTTCCCATCTACGTCTCGGCCTCCCCAAAGGTCTTTTTCCCTCCGGCCTCCCAACTAACACTATATGCATTTCTGGATTCGCCCATACGTGCTACATGTCCTGCCCATCCCAAACGTCTGGATTTAATGTTCCTAATTATGTCAGGTGAAGTATGCAATGCGTGCAGCTCTGCGTTGTGTAACTTTCTCCATTCTCCTGTAACTTCATCCCTCTTAGCCCCAAATATTTTCCTAAGAACCTTATTCTCAAACACCCTTAATCTCTGTTCCTCTCTCAAAGTGAGAGTCCAAGTTTCACAACCATACAGATCAACCGGTAATATAACTGTTTTATAAATTCTAACTTTCACCACCATACAGATACTTAAATTCATACCACCACCACATTCAGCCAGCACGTGTTTAAAAGTCAAACTATGCTATTATACCGACACTGAAGTATAGTAATTCACAAACTACACTCTCGTAGCAGCACTGTACACACATCCTCGTAAAGTAAACGTTCCTACAGTCAGATGCTGACATCTACAGGCTATTAAATTTCCTCCTCGAGATATAGCACGTGAACGATAGGCATCGATGGACCTGACATCTGTAGGATAGATACTCATCATGTTCACTTAACGCTTTGTGCTCTTGACGAGTCATAAGCGGCCAGCTAAAGACAATTTTCTCCCGAGCATGCGTGAAATTCCTGTAACCATCTCGAAAAGAGCACGGCTTGTACGTGAACGGATGTTGCCAAGTTTACATAAGAAGTTTGTGCAAGATGCGGGAAGTTTAAAATACTCGATTCTGATATTATACATCCCCACTATGTCAATACGGTATTAAATAATAAAACTAGTCGTGCATTAATGGAAACAAGGTGTTCTCGTGCTCTTGTGCTCTTATTGACGCACCGCCATTGGTTCAGTATATAAGTGTTCTAACTTTTTAGATTGTTTTTGATATTTGATATTTGATATATTTGGTCACAGCACTTCTTTACATGTAATGGTGTACCTCACATTTCTGTATCCGGTGCCACCATTAACACTTACATTAACACATATTTGCAGTACATGTCTACACTACTTCTATCAATTAAACTATGTACTTTTTTTATTATTACTTGTTCAATCTCCCTTTCAGTAATTCTCCTACATTTCGTTTGCTATTCTCTATTTGATCATTAATCGTAATATATCTAAATTTATATATGCCTTTCAAACCCCCTTTTTCCTCTAACTACTATTCACTAAGATTTCAATTTCACTTATTCTCTACAAATTATCGTATTGAATTATTTGCCTTACTTGTTCTTTGACCTTTTCTCCTATCTGTCTCTTATATTCATTTACTGTTCCAACGTTCAAATGTCAGTACTAATTTTATGCTGTCACTTGTTCATTTCTTTTAACCCTTTTTCACTTTTCACTCATTCATATTTGCGCTCACTTTCAACTTTCTCTCTATTCCACTTACACCTAAACCTTACACAATACTCACTTCCTATAAATCTTATATTTCTCTCTACACATCAGCTTATACACTTTCTCGCTCCCCTATACTTCTCTATCATTTACAATTACAATTACCCTTTCTAGCACTTTTTGATCATATCCCCACATTTTTTAATCGTATCTAATAACATTGCTATATCCTCAGCTGTCGCAGGTTCTGACCTTTCTTTACTGCTTGTCTCTGCTTTATTTCTGTCTCTGTCTTTCTATTTCCTTCGTCTTCTTCTTCTTCTTCTTCTTCTTCTTCTTCTTCTTCTTCTATTCCTTTTAGATTGTTTGTATTATCAATTCGCGGGCTCTAGAGCCAATTTTAATTTTTTTTTTCGAGGTTTTTCGTGTCCTTAATGAGATTTTACGTAAGTAAAAATTTGTCTCTTTTAGAAATCCCACTGATAATAAAAGAAACAACCATGGAATATCATAAAATTGGTTCGGAACAGCGTTTGGTAATCACTTCAAATTAACACACTGACAGAGAACAAATTTAATATCCACACTCTAGACCAGATTCGAAGCCACAACTATGCTTCCAACGCATTATTAAAGCTGCAAGGGCTTTACTAAAATTTCTAGTGAATGTAATTTCAACGTCCATGCACCAACTAATTAAATTTGTGTTTAAAATACATTTTAATTAATTGCATCTGCTTTATCATTTTTCATTGTACAGTGCCTGGATTGTCAGAACGGCAATTTGCCGTAGGAACTTAGTGGAATTGGTCTCGTGGAAATATTATGAAGTGGCGCAGTAGATTTACATTGCCCCTGAAATAGTGATGAGGACGAATGATAAAATTACTGCAAGGACTGAGAGTTTCAAGATGGAGCCATTCCCAACACAACAAATTCTATTTTGAATTGGGATTGCTGGTGCAGGACGTCTCCCTTCGGATAATGGTGTGCTAGATCTCTCCTAACGCTCAGTAAATGCACGTCCATTCTGATATTCGCATGTTGTGCTCTATATGAACTTACTAAATGTTTAAAAAGGAAGCGACGTGTGGAGAACTCTCCAGATGTAAAATTTATACAGGGACATCATTTTATTTTTACTAACATTTTTAATATTAACCTGGCTATACCTTTGGATCAACGCCGTTTGCTATCCCTTTCCACGACTGGAGTCCTATGATACTGGCGTAATGTACAAATAAACCACTATACAAGGTACAGGAGGGAAGAAAAGTAGTTCATCCATTTACGTAAACTAGGAAATATCGCGATTTTGAGTTTGATAATTTTCATTAGGGTTTTGTTTAATCAAAATACAGTACAGTATTAACAATGAGTCTTTTTACTCACGAACTGAGCTGTTCATGCGGACGTATTCATTATGCAGTGTACAGAGGTGTGAAAATTATTAGAATAATCTTAATTTTAAAGGTTTTTTAATAGTTCCTTCACAAATATTCATTGAATTGATGAATATTGGTATATAATATTACTATACTGATGTAGGATATATTTACTACTAACAATGCCGGAAAGCATTGTTATACATTGGTATTTTTCTTATTTTACAATTGTTATGGGAATTCAGAAATTATTATATTATGTTGGCGGAATTGTAAACATCAAAAATTAATTAAGAAATGCTTTAAACAAATTGTTCTTTGCGTTTACATTGTTGTGAAGGTTCAAATGAACGTATACATCTGTTTTGTGCATAGAATTTTTTATGTTTCCAATTCCGCCAACATAATATAATAATTTCTGAATTCCCATAAAAATTGTAAAATAAGAAAAATACCAATGTACAACAATGCTTTCCGGCATTGTTAGTAGTAAATATATCCTACATCAGTATAGTAATATATACCAATATTCATCAATTCAATTAATATTTGTGAAGGAACTATTAAAAAACCTTTAAAATTAAGATTATTCTAATAATTTTCACACCTCTGTATATTATACTGTCTACAGCACATTAGCGTACACTATAAAGAATGAAGTTAAATTGAAAAATAATCAAATATGGATATTTAAACACATTTTTGAAAATGGTGGCCGTTCATTTCGATACAGGCTTCAGTTCTACTATGCATATTATCGCACTATAGACTATTGCACCTGATTCCAATGACCAGTTTCGTCCTTCGTACCAGTAACTCATGTTCAAATAATTCTGTACCTACTCTGTAAAAGAGTATCTTGCGTACTGTAAATTCAATCTTCACTTCTGCCCGATCCGAAAAGATAAAATTACTCATACATACTATCTATTGTCCGTTCAAGTGATTATGTCGCAGGGTCGTAGAAAGGGGAAAATCACGTGACAGTTAATTACTTAACGAGGCCATTTTATTTAAGTTATTTTAAACAGTTGTATAATATTACGTAGACGTCCAATTCCTAACAGAAATTAATGTTTTCAGAAAAGAGCTAAGACAGCCCAGCCACTAGCCTTTACAGAGAGGCGAATAGAAGCTGGTGGGGGGAAACCGGGATGCGACGTAGGCAAATGGACGACAGTGGCTGTGCGAAAATGAATCACTATTGAAAGCTCTTTCGTCACTGGAAAACGCGAACATTTTTGGAACGTACTGTTTACTGTGACCGTAAGACTACTATGACTGTATATGCGGTCTTGGATTTGTGTGGAAGACGGTTGAACTTCATTAGTAGAAGGGGTGGGAGTGAAGTACATTCAAAAACTCGGGTACAATAAAGATTGAAGTAAAAATAAAATGATGTCCCTGTAGCTTCCTTGCTAAAGACCTAATTTTTTGCCGGCGCTGTGCCGTTGTGGTTGTCGTGTCTCATCTTCATTTTCGTCCTCATAATCGACATCGTCTGGATATCAACATGATTTTGTTATTTGGAACTTATTCCTTGGTGCAGTTATGTCAAAACCCTGCACATTGTGCAGTAGTCTCTGTGCGATGTGCACTTTCTATTCCCCTACCTGGAGGGAGTGAATCGCCTTGGAAGGGAACGCGATAGGGCTATACAGACCTGCAACAGCATATCAGCTTTTGTTTCAGTAACTCAGTTTGAGTACGGGTGCTGATTTGGCTATCTGTGAATGAGTTATCTATACTAGCCTAATAATAAATCTGTAGCCGAAATTTTTCTGGTAATTTTCGATTTTCCAAAAATAATTGGTCCTAACATATATAATTAACCACCCTGAAACCGAAAATTGCTTTTTTGAAATTTTTGTTTCTATGTCTGTCTGTCTTTCTGTATGTTTGTTACCTTTTCACGCGATAATGGCTGAACGGATTTCGATGAAAATTGGAATATAAATTAAGTTCGTTGTAACTTAGATTTTAGGCTATATGGCATTCAAAATACATTATTTAAAACGGGGGTTATAAGGGGACCTGAATTAAATAAATCGAAATATCTCGCTTATTATTGATTTTTGTGAAAAATGTTACATAACAAAAGTTTCTTTAAAAATAATTTGCGATAAGTTTTATTCCTTGAAACATTTTGACAGGACTGATATTTAATGAGATAAATGAGTTTTAAAATTAAAATAACTGGCATCTAAGGCCTTGTAATGAATTAAAAAACAAATGAATCCGTCTATAAGGGACCTTGGACAGCAACAATCGAAAGCTATGAAAGATAGCCTACAAAGAATGTTTCTGTGTTTGTATGAAGTAATGTCGGAAGCTAAATTAACCGATTTGTATAATTAATTATTATTTCACCATTGGAAAGTGTAGTTTCTCTAGATGGACATAATGCTATAATGTTATTACAGTAACTTCTGATATAATATAATATAATATAATATAATATAATATAATATAATATAATATAATATAATTTAAGTTATTTGAAGGGTTCACAACCATAGTGGGCCAAGCACCATTTACTGAATACGTAGAAAACAAGGGTTAAAATTAAGTTATTACCATAATTCAATGGAAACCTGTAACAAGTAAAATAAAATATACACATTAAATCTAAATGATGTCAATCTTCATTAAACTATGGTTGCATTTAATAAAAATTAAGAAACATGTTAAAGGAATTGTCATTGCTCCAAATGAGTGCATTTTAATTATTTGGATGCAATTTAAATTAAGTAACATATTAAACGATTTATCCTTCTATCAAACACGAATGTTCCCCTGATCAAACGTCCTATTTTAATTATGTAATTACTTTATATTTATTTCTAACTGGTGCAGCGGAGCGCACGGGTACGGCTAGTGATAAATAAAGTGAGGAGTTCACAGATAACGAAGAAGAGAAATTATGAATCATATAATGTTAGAATGTTTTACTCAGCCAACAATAATTATTTTAAAATGAAAGATTTTGATCAGCCCATGTCGAGGTAATAGTGTTGTGACTGTTTAGATCATGTTAGTAAAGTTAATCAGTACTCTCACGGCAAAACGAACTTGACATTGGCGTTGTTTTAGAGTCTGTATTAACAGCCATCAAAGACTAGACGACTTACGACTTTCATTTCATAAGCTGGTAAGTGATGAGAATATTGTGAGGAATACATTAAGGCTCTTGAGATTGTAAGGAGCGAAGAAAGCAACTATTTGCAAGGCGGAAAAATTTTCTGGAAAAATATATAATGACAAATTTTCCGTCTCACGTCACTATATTATGCTAATATACTTACATTAATAAATCTTTAAACCTGACATAAATTGAATATCGTAGCTTCACAGCTTGTGAACTACGCTTTTAATTTCTTTCCGTAACGCTTCCAACTTGTCGATACTTGCTCTCAACGTTTTCTAAATGAACAATATGTGAATTTAAATTCTAAGCTTAATTTGTATAATTTATTAATATTAATGTTAATTTATAATGATATACAGCAAGGAAATTATTTCAGTGTAAAAACTTCACAATGTCTTATTGCATGTAATTAAATGGGGGAATATTTTGTTTAACATTTGTGTACCAATGGTCCGAATAAATAATAATGCTTGACGAACAATGAAAGAATGAAGTGTATTATTTAAAATAGTTAGTACCTACTGCGTAAAATGAAATATTGTTTTCCTTTTTTTTTTTGTTGTTTTGAAATTACTGCAATATTATTTTTCTTCAAATACTATATAAAAATCATTTTAATAAATTATACTTTACAAACCACTACTTTGTCAAGTATAACTGAGTAAGCCTAAAGTTTCTTGTATTACAATTTTCAAGTATAGACACTGATAATAACCGTGTTTTTTTTCCTTCTGCTAAGTGTGTTTATAATGTCCAAATGCCTATTTAATCCAACCCTAGAAGCGCATAATACATTATTGTACACCCCTGCAGCTAAGAACGGGTAAGAGCAACGCACGAATGATGCAATCTGCACAGACCGGCGATCCGCGCACATAACTGCACATTTAGAGTCTGATTTCTGACATGCCTGCTTTGGAGTCTCAATTACTCTTTTCCTAATCGTCTGTTATTCAGTGTTTTTCCACATGATTAAAATTTTTAAGCTTAAAGTATATTGTAAATGGGTCCTGTAGTTCCAAAACCCACCTTCTCCTCAAAAATCAGAAAATGAGTTAACAATGCCAGTTCATTCTGTATTATAAAATCTAGCTAGAGTGGAGCCTCAATTTTACGCAGTTTAGTTTTAGGCAGTTCGATTCTAGGAGGGAGTATTGTATTGTATTGTATTGTATTTTATGCTCGACCATGCCGAAATGTAGTAATTATACACCTGGTAGCAGATCTCTAATGCATGTCATTAAAGTACACCTACTCATTAAAGGTCAGGTCTTTCAACCAATGACGACTCAGGTTACAACTGTTCAGCCAATGACAGGTCAGCTTTCTACCGTTATAAAACCGCAAGTATCGATTATACTCGGATATGCAATCGAAAGAGAATTAGCGAAAAGTCACGGAGGCTGGAAATCCAATACTGTCGCAGAAGGTTATGTTCTGTTACTATAATAATTAGCGTTAATTGTAAATAATATTCAAATAAATTCAATTTGTCATCTCGTTTTTCAATGTCTAATTTAATTTCAATGTTATCTCTGTAGGTTCTTATGGCCTAGCAAGGTCAATGTGAACATCTGTTCCTCGGTAAAAATCAATACTTTCTCACAACATACGTGACATTGGTCAAGGTCAGATACAAAGAAAATTAATAATATCAAGTTAGAAATATGGTCGAGCATAAAAAGTCGTATGAAACTCGCCTATAATGGTAATTAAGAAGCTCGTATGAAAATTATGAAACGAGCACAAGCGAGTTTCATAAATATCCATACTCGCTTCTTAATTACCTTCATTATAGGCGAGTTGCATAATGTACTATTAACATTCCATGGTATTCATACATTGCAAACAGCTAGAATATGGAACAAATCAAAAAACTTAATACCATTATAAAATTTTAATTTATAGTCACATTCTAGATGAAATATATACAGACGAGATTTACAATATAGTCTATTAGTACAACACAACATGTTAGTATCAATTTCATGAAGTGTTATTGAGTGTCATGAATTCACCTACAGAATAGAAGGCGTGAGAAAATAGGTACTTCTTTAATTTGGCCCTAAATAATTTTATGTTTTGAGTTTCATTTTTATATCGATAGGGATACTATTGAAAAATTTTACTGCCACATAACGCACTCCTTCTTGATAGCACGATAGACTTGCCGATGGAGTATGAAAGTTATTTTTGACGTGTATTTATGCTATGAACTGTTGAATTAGTTACAAAGTTTTCACGATTATATAAGAGGAAGATTATTAATGAAAACATATACTGACAAGCCATGGGCATTATTTGTAGTTTTTTGGAAATAGTCCTACACGATTCCCTAGGTTTGGCACCTACTATTATTATAATTACTCTTTTTTGTAATAGAAATATACTGTTACTATCTGTGGAATTTCCCCAGAATATACTCCAAAACTCATTACCGAGTGGAAGTATGCAAAGTATATTGTTTTTAAGGTATTGATATTTACTATCTTTTGCATAGATCTAATAGCAAAACAAGCTGAATTTAGTTTGGGGATAATTTCTTTAATTTGATTTTTCCAATTTAACACATTATCGATTTTTAAGCCAAGAAATTTGGTTGTTGTTGTTTCTAATAGGGATCTATTGTAAATTATTGCGCTAGTTGAATTTTATTTATTTTAGTTGGTTATTTTATGACGCTTTATCAACAGCTTAGGTTATTTAGCGTCTGAATGAGATGAAGGTGATAATGCCGGTGAAATGAGTCCGGGGTCCAACACCGAAAGTTACCCAGCATTTGCTCATATTGGGTTGAGGGAAAACCCCGGAAAAAACCTCAACCAGGTAACTTGCCCCGACCGGGAATCGAACCCGGGCCACCTGGTTTCGCGGCTAGACGCGCTAATCGTTACTCCACAGGTGTGGACCGCTAGTTGAATTTGGACAGGATTTAAATTGAATTATGTTAGTTTTGTTACAATTTAATACTAATTTATTGACTGAGAACCAGTCATATTTTGAAGAGAATTTCCTCTGTTGAAGTTTGGAGTGTGTTGGAGTTATTGGCTGTAATTACTATACTTGTCATCTGCAAATAATATGGGATGACCTACATCTTTTATTAGGGGGGCAAGATCATTTATAAACACTAGAAAAAGTAGGGGACCTAATATTGATCATTGAGGAATTCCATTATTAATGGTTCCCCATGTCGATGCTGATTTCATAGTTGTATTGATTTCAAGTTTCTGTTTCCTATCTATGAGATATGAGTGAAACCAGACGCACCCGTGAAAGTAACTGGAGGGAAGGTGTTATAGATTTTTAGATTTTTTAGATTTAGATTTATTTATTTAACCTGGTAGAGATAAGGCCGTCAGGCCTTCTCTGCCCCTCTACCAGGGGATTACAACTATAACATGAACAATAAGATTACAATTAATATTAAATTTACAATTACAATTACAATAAAAATTAAAGTACGACAAGAATACCTGATTAATGAAAGCTAGACATTTTATCATAGAAGTTAAGAACAAAGAATATTTTTGTATTTACTAAATTACAAATTAAACCTACAATAACAAAATTCTATAGTGATGAAATTACCGGATATTGAGATATTTTGTGGTAGATTAAAAGAACTATTTACAAGAAACAATGTCTGAACGAGTCTCAATTACTGACCAAGTGCCTAGTAAGTTTGCGTTTGAATTGAATTTTATTTCGACAGTCCCTGATGCTAGCAGGTAACGAATTCCAGAGTCTTGGCAGGGCTATTGTGAAAGAGGATGAGTATGAGGAGGTGCGATGGGATGGTATTGTTAGTATTGTTTCATGGCGAGAGCGTGTGTTCAGATTGTGGTGGGAAGAAAGGTAAGTGAAGCGAGACGACAGGTACGAAGGAATAGAAGAGTTCAAGATTTCGAAGAGAAAGAGAAGTGAATGTAAATTTCTTTTCTTATCTAGTTTAAGCCAACCTATTGCTTCCAGGGATGGGGTAATATGATCATATTTACGAACATTGCTTACAAAACGTACACACAAATTATGAGCACGTTGAAGTTTCATTTTGTTGTCGCTGGAAAGGTCAGTCAGTAAAATGTCAGCATAGTCAAAATGGGGAAATACAAGGGTCTGCACAAGGGTCAAATTTACGAGTACTGCTGATTAATCGTATGCACACATTATGAACACGTTGTAGTCTCTCAGCTAAGAGTGAACTTACATTAGTTACCAAGGAATCGCAATAATCAAAATGGGGCATTACAAGCGTCTGAATAAGATTCTTTTTTAGACTAAGTGGTAGAAATTCTTTCATATGAAACAAGAAGTGAAGTTGAGAAAATATTTTTTTTTGTAAGTGTGTGTTACCTGAGTGTTTCAATTTAAACCGCTATCCATAAAAATGCCTAGTTTTTAAACTGTTTCACTGTATTCAACAGTAGTCCCATTTAATAATATATGTGGTATGGTACCACTATCAAGAGTAATGTGTATGCGAATACAGTATGTTCCATTACGATTGCTTGCGATTTCTCTGCATTTAACATTAATCCAAATTGATGTACTCTTGTCATATTTAGAAAATACTAATGGCTTGTGCAGCAAATGCTGCAAACTAAGTTCATCAGACGTTCAAATACAAATTTTACAGATTTATTTTCAATGAAGAATACCAGACATTTTGAAAGTTATTTTCTCCCATAATAATGAAACATACTCCCTCTGAATGTTTTTTATGCCAAATACTTTTTCTTGAACCTGTCCATCTTCAGTTTTTTAGTTTCCACGGGAAAACGCAAGTAACAATGTCAGAACGATTAGTGGTTTTTTTCATGTGGGAGTAAAGCAATAGCTATTTCAGATCATTGTGGATTCTAGGTGAAAGTTAAAAAAGTCAGGTTTGCTATGCTTTCGAACAATAGACATAGCATCTTGGTATAGCTGCTGCATGTAGAGCTTGAAATGTAGAGGGTAAAATAGTTTCATCCTGCTAAGAGATCTTGCTGAAATGATCGGGAGACTACAAAATTTTGTAGGCTTCTTATTTTAGCAGTAACTAATACCTTTTGGTCTTTCCTTAGGAAGTGTAATTTTTGCGCTCTCTTAAGCCAATACTGAAGAGAATAACGCATATAAATCACCATTAAGTATATGAAAAAGACCCAACCCCACTTGATTAATAACTGTAAAAATAGTATTAACTTACGTAAGTTTTATTTGTTTTATATATATATATATATATATATATATATATATATATAAAATAGCCGCTACTCAGTAAATTATAGAAATGAAGATTGAATTTAAGATATTCTCTAATCTACTTATATAACCCCAAAACGTTTCACTTTCATATCATCAATATAGCATTAATATCTTATAAATAATGAAAAATGTCACATCATGGCATTAACTATAATAATATTTCATTTCTAATGATACTAATGTCATCAAACCACCTCAAGGTTTGTAGATTTTAATATCCAATACACAGCTGTACTCAGAAAATTACACACCACAGAATCAGACCTGTAAATTATTTTTAGTGAGTCTTGAAGTTTTTAATAACCAATTGAATTTGAACTCTAAATATGTCAGCAATCCTGCAGGTCATGGCCTTCGTGTAATAGCCTATTGTTTATTGTAGTGTGTGTTTTATTCTGAAAAGCTATTATTTCTCAAAACTGACGAAGACGGATTTTGTAAAATAGAAAAATGATGTAGGAAAATTAACTTTTCATTGAAAACTATTATTTTTCTCAAAAACTTTGGGTTTCAAGCTTCAAAATAAGGGGTCATTTATTAAAATCCATTCAGCCATTTTCCCGTAATTTCCATTACCAGTTCAAATTGTGTATATATATATGTAGATAGATAGATGTGAACTTAAAATAGTTTTAATGATAATTTTGCAGAAAAACATAAACTTCCCTTCGCACTAAAACTGGATCATATGCAGAAAGATCTGTTATGGTTTCTTGAGTTGAAACTTAGTTTAATGGTGTTGAGTATTGCGTTCACAAGCTGAGACACTAAAAAAGAAATACGGCATTTGTGAGAATGTGTGCCAATGCTGAATGTTTTATTCAAGATTCGAACTTCGAGCAAGCAAGACTTCGACGATACTGCAATACCACATGGTCCCTGCAGCTTGCGGACCAGGTATCGTGAGATTTGCTAAGGCAGCGTCAAAGAATTTCATGAGTTTGTAGGCTAATCATTCGTCACAGAATTTATTAGGAAACATAAAGCATTAAAACCAAGGAAATGAATTTATGAATGCCTTTTGAGCATTCGGACTCTGTATGTGGGTCTAAACTTACACTGTTCTCGAGCAGAGGCAGTATGGATGTCAGGAAATAGCAACGCTACGACAACACAGAACAAACACTAGATACAGTGTAATAGTAATATGCGTTACAAGAGCGATATGTTGACGTTTTCATGTTCGAGGAAAAGATTGAAAAAGCGAAACGTAGTTGAGAACATGAAAAGAAACATACCGCTCGTGTATCGTACATTATTTTGTGCGAAGATCGTTTATTACATACCTCAAAGAGGAATTTCTAATTAGTTGCAATGAAATCTCCATCTTGGTTTCTGTTCAATGACGGCAACTTTGGAAAACAAATATATCTATCTTCAACATTGTTCCTATAAAATGTTTTCTGTGTTTACTATACTGCAGCAGGCCGTGATATACGTCTGTCTTCCCCCCCCCCCAGTCTATGATGAGTCTGGAATATTGTTGATTTTTTCACGGCTTCCTTAATGTTACTTGCATTACAAATGCAGTAACTTTTGTGGTGTTGTAGAGTTTACTTAATTTTTGCAAATATTTAAAAACAATAATTAGCAGTGCAATTTAGGTGAAATTGCAGTGGTAAGTTTCCAATTTATAATTATTACTATATTGAACGTCTTTAAAAATAATATGTTAAAAGCCTAAAGCAGTAAAATGAATATGACGCTTAAGCGGTAAGAATAGGGAAATTGTTATGTGTGTTACGTTGGGAATACTGAATGTGGTATTTCACACTTACCGCATATTGGTTGTGTGCGGAAAGCAAGCAAATACGCACGATCTCGCACAAAAAAATATACAGGATGTTCCCTTTGGGTATGGATAAAATAAAAACACCTTAAGGGGAGAGGATGGTATTTTTTTTTATTTTTTTTCCTATTTGGTGCAAAATATTAATTCTTTTGTATGTAGAGAGCTCATAGCTGTAGGAACTCAACCAAATATAAATATTTTGAAAAAAATATATATATACCCAATGCAGGATTGCACTAAAACCGATATATCTAAACCGTTTTTAAAGATAGAGTCAAACTTTTTTATTGCAATGTATTTGCAAAAGCATGTTCTATAAACCGTCTGTAACAGAATTTTGATATTAGTCCCTACGTTTGTAAAATAAACAATTAAATTTTAATAACAATTTTCTGATTTCCTTTCTTGCAAACAAACGGACGTATTTTTAAAATGAAATCAATTAACAAACTTCTGTTGCAGAGAAACGTTTCCTAACAGCCTAAAGAATGTGTGTTCTAAATTTCATGCATGTATCTTTAATAGTTCAGAAATTATATCCATTTTTGTCTGGCAATGTAGTAAAAAAAATTAAGTTACTGGAAACCGATAAAAGCGGGAGTGTGATTTAAAACTCCATAGCGCAGAAAGTTTAAAAATGACGTCTCAACATCCGATAAGGGCACAAATACCCACAAAATGTTATGCAATGTATTCCAAACATATCAAAGAGTATTTTAAAGAATTTTTTTTTTTTTTTTTGAAAATTTAATTAACCAGAAATAACAATAAAAGTGGGCGAGTGATTTAAAAATCCATAACGCAGGAAGTTTAAAAATGGCGACTCAACATCCGATAAGGGCAGAAATACCCACAAAATGTTATGCTATGCATTCCGCACATATCACAGAGTATTTTAAAGAAAAAAAATTTTTTTTATTTAATTACCGGAAGCAACAATAAAAGTGGGCGAGTGATTTAAAAATCTATAACGCAGGAAGTTTAAAAATGGCAAGTCAACATCCGATAAGGGCACAAAAACCCAAAAAATGTTATGCAATGCATTCCACACATATCACAGGGTATTTTAAAGAGTTTTTTTTTTTTTTTTTTTTTTTGAAATTTACTCATTTTTCACCAAAAAATACCATTCTGTCCCCTTAAAACATTTACTACTGGAAAGATGGGAGATTCCTCAGAGCCCAACATGACCCCCATTGCGCACCCTGCACAACTCATAACGGTGATGCAATTCAGCCCATGTCCGTTGTAACATAAGAGGGGTGATTTGTTGAAAAACTTGAGTAATTTTTACTCTCAGATCATCAATGTTCCTGAGTTTCTGTGAATAGACAATGGCTTTAACAAAACCTCACACGAAGACGTCAGGAGGGGTTAGATCTGGGGAGTTTGGGGACCAAGCCAAGAGATAGCTGCTTCTCGTACTGGGTTTCGTCTGCGACCTCCTGCATGTTTTTTTAACACAGAACCTGTTTCTACAAACGTTCGATACCACAACATTATGGAATCGTATTTAGGTACATTACGCACACCATACTCACGTCGAAATTCCCTTTGAACTCTTGTAACACTCTTAAATTTAGCGTACCAAAGAACATATTGTGCCCGCTGTTGATTTTCAGTAGTCATTTTAATCATCTACGATTTTCATTTGTCCTTTCAGACTATGCATTGTTGATTGTCATATATGGAAACTCCCATCTTTTAATTATAATATAACCAGCGAGAAATTTTTCCTACTATCATAATAGCTTTATAATAATAAATTAATAGTATACATACCAAAGGGATTAGATGTACATTGACAGCTTGTAGAGAATTTACATATTTTTCTCGAAACCCCTCTCAACATCCCTCCTTAACATTCTTTTTCTTGTTACATGTCTTTCTTTATTGATTTCCTTTTTTTGTGTCAACGTATTAAGGGAATGTTCGTGAACAAATTTCTGCACAAAACCGGTCCTTCTCTCGCTCAGTATAATTGTAATAAATTCCCAAAAAGAACTATCACAATATTACTCGTATCACAATATTACAAACCTTTACCCTACATAAAATTCAAAACGAAATCTTTAAGTTACAATTGCGGTAAAGCACATCATTTTTGGAATTAATGTAGCCTATAGCCCAGACTCAAAGACAGCGTCATGCAAAATGACACAACCAATAGCGGGCGGAATGAATGCCGCGAATGGATAACTTGACATTTCCAGCCTCTCTGGGTCGTTCACGTCAGCGTTCGAATCGAAGAGGATAGGTCAGGGAATTTTCCCTCCTAAATATTTCAACTTGAACGTCTGCACGCCTTTCTAGAATTCCAATAAAATAGATGCTTACATTCTTGAAAATGCCAGTTTGAACAAATTGAAATTACGTAAAGTAGCACATTAACAATACAAGTAGTAGTAGTATTTATTCCATATTTATAAACCCTATTTTACATATAGTATATTAGGGTTATATTTTAAACTAATCATAACAAATTGAAACTTACAGACTACCATACAATAAATATACACTTGTAAGAGTGTAACATATATAAATTAATTAGATTAATGCCTTGAAATTACAGTCGAAAAACATAGAGAATTTAACATGAATAGCATGTTGCACTTATAGATAATATTATGACACTTAGCTAATATACACACATACATACATACATATATACATACATACATACATACATACATACATACATACATACATACTTACGTATGTAGAGACATAACATATAGATACATACGGTGAATAAACATTAATTTGATTGAAGGCTTGAAATTATAATCGAAATACCTAGAGAATTTAACATGAATAGACATGTTGAACTTGTAGATCATATTAAGACATTTCGCTAAAATATGTACATTTGTAGACATAATATAACAACATGTAGACATATATTTATAAATATACACATGCATACATACATACATACATACATACACTCACACACAGATACATATATATATATATATATATATATACAGCAAGATGTACGTCAGTAACAGATAATTGGAAAGGATGAACAATATTAAATACCTTGGACATTCATTATCACTTACACATGACTATGATATACAAAATAAATTTACCAAATTTATAAAAACATAATGCAAAATAAATACAATTTTAAAACCATCATTTATTTAGAGTTATACACGAATCGCAGTTAAAAAGAACTCTTGCCCGACAGTTTTAATCGCTGCCGAGATGGACTTCATGAGACACAAAATGGAACCACGAAAGAAATAATGATATCCTGAAATAACTCAAAGTCGAATCAATATTACAATATGTTAATCATTTCAAAAGGATGGATAGAACACTGATACCGAAACAAATCCTGCAGTACGCTCCTCGTGAAAGAAAATTTGTTGGTCGCCCTGCTAAGAGTTGGACTGACGTGAGACCTTAACAGACCATCTAGTCTAATACATGTTTTGGATTATCATGATGATAAAGATGAAATTATAACCTTGAATATATAAGATGTATGAATTTGACGAAACGTTTGTAGCAACAGTGCTTTTGAAAAACAGTGCATATTGGTTGCTCATAGGTTATTGCATTAACAATACAATGGTGTTCATTATTCTTATCCTGATGACACAGTTTTACTTTTTGGTGGAAAAACCTGGTATGATGCATATAATAATTCAAATAGTGGACTTAAATTAATAAAAAAATCGTTTGACATAAATTATCTTTCCATCAACGAAAATAAAACCATAATTATTCCATTCTCATTATCTGAAAAATGTAACAAACCTCCTACATCTATATTAAGTATTAAATCACATAATTCTGATTGTTGTCTTATACAGTTTAAATGTCCGATTATTAAGGAGTCCTCTGAAGTTAAGTATTTAGGTATAATTTTCGATAATCATTTAAAATGGAACCAACACATTAATTACCTTTGTAATAAATTACGTAAAATAGTATATTATTTTGTTTTATTGAGGAATTACTTGTCAGTAAGTTTATTACACACAATATATTTAACATTATTTCAATCAGTAATTATGTATAGAATTATAGGATGGGGTAACGTATTTAAATACAATTTTAATCCACTTTATTTATTACAGAAGAAAATAATTAAACTATGTCTTCATAAACCTATTGATTTTCCATCTCAAGAATTGTTTTTAGACTTTAATGTACTTAACATAAGACAAATTTATTATATTGTATTAATAAAATTCATACATAAAAATCGAAATAATTTTGAATTGTATTCTCATAGTTATGAAACGAAAGGTATGAATTCTTTTAGATTGTTTTAACCAAAATACTACACTGTTACATTTTAATCATACTAGTAATTTAGGCCCAAGAATATATAACAAATTTATATTTAAATATCCTAATCTTGTCAATTATAATAATGTATGTATGTATTTATTTGCACTGCAAGTGGGCAAGCACCCGGTGGCAGTGGTATACACAATATAAACAATACACAATAAAATTTACAATACACAATACAATTTTACAACACATATACAATTTTATACACAAAACAATAAGAATACACAATACAATTTAACACAATAATAATAAAACATAAATAAAATACCTAATTTTACAATACAACCTACATAATTATGTATAGTCCCTACATAAGTTTCAATAGTCTTTCACTTTACTCTCATCTCATTCCCTGTAGTGGCACTATGACGCATTTCACTGACACTTTAGCACACATTTCACTGACACTCTGTAACACATTTCACTGACACTATAGAACACATTTCATTGACGCTATAAATTATCACTGATCGGAACTGTTCACTGCACTGTAAAACCATAACTTCACTGACTCACCTCGCTTCACTGATACAACAGTTCAAATAAGTCAAATAATTACACCCTTATGCATACTTATAAACAGAACTACATTTAAACTAAACATTTCTAGTCTAAGGCCCTCTTACACGCTAATTTTAAATAATTTACAATTCAAACCAAGGAAGTAAACTCGTCAGGCTAGATAAATACATGTCACCTTAAAAAATTAAATGTTAAATGTCACCTTAATTTTAATTTTCACTTTATACACAACTTTTTAAGTTATTCTTGAATCTCCTTAAGGAAGGACAGCCCTCAAAGACCGCTGCAGGTAGGTCATTCCAATCATTTATAGTTCTATTTAAAAATGAGAATTTACCTACATCCGTTTTCTGTTTCCTACATTTGATTTTAAAATCATGATCGTTCCTACCATAGTACGTTGGCTTTTCTAACCGAGCCGTTATGTCTACCCATGCTTTCTGACCTAGATGTGCTCTATACAATGATGTTATTCTAGTTTTCCTACGTCCGTTTTCCAAACTTTCCCATTTAAGTTCTTTTATCGTATCGTTTCCATCTTCTCGTTTACCTTTAACAAATTTAGCTGCCCTATACTGGATTCTTTCTAAGGAATTTATCTGATATATTCTATAGGGATCCCAACATGTAGTTCCGTATTCCATTAACGGTCGCACTAACGTTAGATATACTATTTCCCTCGATTTGGGGCTAGCCTTTCTCAAGATTCTCATAATAAAGTGAAGTGCCCTCCATGCTTTACCCGTAACATTATCAACATGCTCTCCCCAAGAAAGTTTGGAATTTAAATACACTCCTAGGTATTTACAACATTGTTCTTGCGGAATTACAACACCACTGAATTCGTAATTAACACTAGTTTCCTCTCGGGTTTTACAAAATGTTATAGATTTACTTTTAGAACCATTTATTTTCATCCTATGCTTTAATGCCCAGTTATAAATTTTATTCAAGTCTGTTTGAATAGCATCTACATCTGAATTATTTCTAATCTTTCTATAGATAATGCAGTCGTCTGCAAATAGCCTCACATTTGATGTAATATTCTGGCATAGGTCATTTACGTATATTATAAAGAGTAATGGACCCAGAACGCTGCCCTGTGGCACCCCTGAACTTATATTTCCAATTTCCGATATTTCATGACCTACTCTAACTCTCTGGGTTCTACCTTTTAACAATTCTTGGATCCATAGCACCACTCTTTTATCTATTCCTAGCCTACTTAACTTATCTATTAATATGTCATGTGGCACCAAATCAAATGCTTTCGAAAAGTCAATCACAACTGCATCGATTCTTCCGCCTCTATCTACCTCTTCAGCTAGATCCTGAACCAGCGACGTAATTTGACTATCACATGAGAAGCCTTCCCTAAAACCATGCTGGCGGTTGTAAAACCAGTCTTTCGCATTTAGAACATGATGAATATAATCCGATATCAAATGCTCCATGACTTTACATACGACAGATGTAAGGCTAATCGGTTTGTAGTTTCCGACATCTAATTTATTTCCACCTTTATGTATGGGTACCACTATAGCTGATTTCCAGTCACATGGAATAGCTGCATTGTTTATGGAAACATGAAATATACGCATTAAGTATGGAATTATGGCCTCGGAACCTAATTTAAGAATCTCTGTAGCAATACTATCTGGTCCTCGAGACTTCCGATTTTGTAATTTCGTTATTCTCTCTCTAACCCCTTTGGAAGTTATTTTGAAAGTCGAATTTGGTTCACATTCATGGCCTGTGATACAACCACTCCTATCAGCGGGATTATTATTATTATTATTATTATTATTATTATTATTATTATTATTATTATTATTATTATTATTATTATTATTATTATTATTATTATTGAAAACCGAAATGAAATAGGAATTTAATAAGTCGGCCTTTTCTTTGTCATCAGTTATACTTTCTCCGTTCTGATTTCGTAAAAGCACTACTCCTTCATTTTTCCCTTTTCTCCTTCGTACATAATTATAAAACTGTCTCCAATTGTTACTTTCATCTTCTTTTAAAATGGTTTTTAGAAAATTTTCCTGAGCTAACCTTTTTTCACACTCAAGTTTCTTAATTAATTCGATATATTTTTCCCAATGCTCATGGCTCCGTTTACGTTTACTAAAAGCGCGCCTTGTCTTTTTCTTTAAGTAGCGAATATAATTAGTGTAATATTCTGGGTTCGAATTTTTCTTAATTATTTTAGAAGGTACACATTTTACTAATGCCTCGAAAATTATTATTATAATAATAGTTCTAGTATTAAATTTAAAAAGTTATGCATGGGTTTTATAAAAATTTAAAAATTGTAAATTTAAATTTATATATTCTAATTGCATAGTAGACATAAGACAAATTGTATTGTATACTTGTTAATTTAAAATCAGGAATCCGCCCCTGAGGACGAGTTCTACTCTTTCAGGGGCGAGCTGAAGTTTTTCTGTATATATTATATTTTTGTTACAATTTATTAGCAAAATAAATAAATACATTAAACCTATAAGGTGTAGTTCTGAAACAGCATGGATTCTGCGATGTCAGTTTGAATCCTTCCCAGGGCATGCTTATTCAATACAAGGCGTGTGTGGACTTTGTAGTAGGTAGAGAGCCTGTGTTAGGGTGAATCTACTGTACTTTATAACACGCTGAGCGACTCCCATGATAAGAGGTCAGCACGGCATTAGTCGAGGTTAGAATTATAATAATTTAATAATAGATTATAACTGCATTCAAAAAACAAATTGAACAGATATTATTTGTTAAAACAACATTAGTCATGGAAAAAAAACTTGCGGGAAACTTACAGTTGTTGTTCAAATAAATTTGAAGTATTTCAATTCTCTGGCAACCCATTATGGATACATAAAATCACGTTATTTTAAAAGGAACGACTTCAGGATACCGCGTAAGTACGTATGTCGTTATTGCTTTATTGAATTATTTATTTTTCGTCCAGAGGACATATCTTCATTATGTACTTATTTATCTACCATTGTGTCATTAATAAAAAACATGTGTTTTAAATATTTTCATTTTCGCAGTCTTTGTACAGGGACATCACTTTATTTTTACCAACATTTTTAACATTAACCTGGCTATACTCGGAAACAATGTTACCCCCATCCATTACAGGAGTTTGGTGTTACTAGTGCAATATGTAAACAAATCATCTTACTAGTTATAGGAGGAGAGAAAAGTAGTGCATCCATTTATGTTACAGGGAAATGCGATATTAGGATTTTCAGTTTGATCATTACTTTTACGGTATTTTATCAAAATACAGTAGAGTAGTAACATTTTTTTAACTCAACTCCTCAGGTGGTTTTATTAATTATAAATGGCTACTTTATTCAGCACATTACCGTACTTTCGGTAACTCTAATCTTCACTTCAGCTCAGTCCACACAGATAAAGTTATTCAGTCATGCTACACACCGTACCTGTGCGAAATAAGCAGGGGCGGGTATTTACGGAGATCGCGAAAATCACGACATAGGCCTAATAGGCTAGATATACAATAGATATCTTTACGAATCAAGTGATTCTGGATTAATAATATGCGGATAAAACAATCACGACAAATCGCGAAATAGAGTTCTAATAGCGAAATATGAACACATTGGCGAATTATTATTATTGTGTCGTTTTGTAGCGAATTTCATATTCTGAGTTCTTTTTTCGGATTTTATTTTTCATTTGAATTTGTTACATATCCAAGTAGGCTACATTATATGGTATTCCAGGTGTTCTGATTACATTAGTGAACTCAAAAGACGGAGAATTCAACATTTCAATAATAATTGAAAGTATTATTTGAGGGCTGCAAATTTTTTTCCGTTTTTAATGAATGTGTGTTAAATACAGTCTCAATCCAACAAATATTGTCTATTAGCCATACCGCACTTTTACCAGAATCCAATGAACCTTTAATGTTAATTATTTGGAAAGTAATATTCATACTGAGTGAATACTCCCATTTCAAAATAGTTGTATTTTCCAAAATGTCCATTAATATCCAACAAGAGTACAAATCAATCTACAACAATCTCCGCCGACACCAATATTGAAAAACACAAATGATAAAATTAATCTCCATAAATACCTGCCCCTGGAAATAAGCTTCAATAATATAGGCTCTTTCTTCTATGGAAAACACAACCATATTTCTGAAACACACTATACTCTGTACTGTTTACTTCACTGCTAGCAGACTTCGTTGCTACAGCGGCCGTAAGTTTGTGTGGCTGACGGGAGCAAGGACATTAGTGAAAGGGGTGGGAGTCAAGTACTTCAGAAAAGCAGGTACAATAAAAATGCAAGTAAAAATAAAGTGATGTCCCTGTATATAAGTACAGCACGCCAGGGAAGTCTCTCCACACTGGAGACAGCGGAGTGTATGCTCTCGTAACTGCAATTATGTTGGCAGCATCAGCCGGGCCGGGGTGATTGCCGCATTCTTGAGTGGGGGTCGCAACAGTTTATAATATAGTTACCGGGAAAATAAAATCTGTATACTTCTGCCATCTCCTGAGATGTTGAGAAACTAACTACTCCATTAGACGCAAAATGTAAAATACCGTATTATACGCTACATATATCATTTTTTACCCACTGCTTTACGCCCGAGCCACTCAAATATTATACAGGGGACATCATTTTATTTTTACTAACATTTTTAATATTAACCTGTCTATACATTTAGAGAACCGGAAACACCGATTGCACCCTCCTCCAAGACTGGAGTTCGAGGATACTGGCGTAACACAAATCACTCTACTAGGTATAGGAAGGAAGAAAAGTAGTTCAACCATTTACGTAAACTAGGAAATACCGCGATTTTGAGTTTGATAATTTTCATTAGGTTTTTCTTTAATCAAAGTACAGTACTGTATTAAGAATAAATGTTTTTACTCACGAAGTGAGTTATCCATGCGAACGTATTCATTATGCAGTGTATACTGTCTACAGCACATTAGCGTACAATATAGAGAAAGAAGTTAAATTGAAAAATAATCATAATATGAATATTTAAACAAAATTTTGAAAATGGTGGCCGTTCATTTCGATACAGGCTTCAGTTCTTTTGTGCATATTATCGCACTAGAGACTATTGCATCTAATTCCAATTGCCAGTTTCGTCCTTCGTACTAGTAACTCATGTTGAAATAATTCTGTACCTACTCTACGTACAGTAAATTCAATCTTCACTTCTGCCCGACCCGAAAATATAAAATTACTCAGACATGCTATCTACTGTCCGTCCAAGTGGTTATGCCGCAGGATTGTAGAAAGGGAGGAAATCACGTGACAGTTAATTACTTAAGGAGGCCCTTTTATTTAAGTTAAATTAAACAGCTGTATAATATTACGTAAACTTCCAATTCCTAAGAGAAATTAATGTTTTCAGAAAAGAGCTAAGACAGCCCAGCTAGTACAGAGGGGCGAGCAGAAGCAGGTGGGGGAAATCGGGATGCGACGTAGGCAAACGGACAGTACCTGTGCGAAAATATGATTCAATATTGAAAGTTCTTTCGTCACTGGAAAACGCGAACATATTTCTGGAACGTACTATACTGAGTAACTCAGTACTGCTTACTATCTGCGGTCTTGGTTCTGTGTGGAGTTGGAACTTCCTTAGTAGAAGGGGTCGGAGTGAAGTACATTAAAAAACTCAGGTACAATAAAAATTGAAGTAAAAATAAAATGAGTCCCTGTACTTACTGGCTTTTAAGGAACCTGAAGGTTCATTGCCGCCCACACATAAGCCCGCCATTGGTCCCTATCCTGGGAAAGATTAATCCAGTCTCTACCATCATATCCCACCTCCCTCAAATCCATTTTAATATTATCCTCCCATCTACGTCTCGGCCTCCCTAAAGGTCTTTTTCCCTCTGGCATCCAACTAACACTCTATATGCATTTCTGGATTCACCCATACGTGCTACACGTCCTGCCCATCTCAAACATCTGGATTTAATGTTCCTCATTATGTCAGGTGAAGAATACAATGCGTGCAACTCTGCGTTGTGTAACTTTCTCCATTCTCCTGTAATTTCATCCCTCTTAGCCCCAAATATTTTCCTAAGAACCTTATTCTCAAACACCCTTAAGCTGTGTTCCTCTCTCAAAGTGAGAGTCCAAGTTTCACAGCCATACAGAACAACCGGTAATATAACTGTTTTATAAATTCTAAGTTTCAGATTTTTTGACAGCAGACTAGATGACAACCGAATAATAACAGGAATTTCCCATATTTATTCTGTGTTTAATTTCCTCCTGAGTGTCATTTATATATGTTGCTCCAAGATATTTGAATTTTTCCACCTTTTCGAAGGATAAATTTCCAATTTTTATACTTTCATTTCGTACAATATTCTGGTCACGAGACATAATCATATACTTTGTCTTTTCGGGATTTACTTCCAACCCTATCGTTTTACTTGCTTCAAGTAGAATTTGCGCGTTTTCCCTAATCGTTTGTGGATTTTCTCCTGACGTATTCACGTCATCCGTATAGACAAGAAGCTGATGTAACCCGTTCAATTCCAAACCCTCTCTACTACTCAGGACTTTCCTAATGGCGTATTCTAGAGCAAAGTTAAAAAGTAAAGGTGATAGTGCATTTCCCTGCTTTAGCCCGCAGCGAATTGGAAAAGCATCAGATATAAACTGACCTATACGGACTCTGCTGTACGTTTCACTGAGACACATTTTAATTAATCGAACTAGTTTCTTGGGAATACCAAATTCAATAAGAATGTTATATAAAACATCTATCTTAACCGAATCATAAGCCTTTTTTAAATCTATGAAGAACTGATGTAGTGTACCCTTATACTCCCATTTTTCTCCAATATCTGTCAAATACAAAAAAAAAATCTGATCAATAGTCGATCTATTACGTCTAAAACCGCACTGGTGATCTCCAATAATTTCATCTACATATGGAGTTAATCTTCTGAAAAGAATATTGGACAAAATTTTGTACGACGTCAACAAATGTAATATTCCTCGAAAGTTAATACAGTTAGTCATGTCCCCCTTCTTAAAAATAGGTACGATTATGGACTCCTTCCATTGTTCTAATTAGTATAATATTAGTGTTACATAATTAGCTGACTGGTATAATATTAGTATAATATAATGGGTATAGTAAATCCCGAAAAGACGAAGTATATGATTATGTCTCGTGACCAGAATATTGTACGAAATGGAAATATGAAAATGGGAGATTTATCCTTCGAAGAGGTGGAAAAATTCAAATATCTTGGAGGAACAGTAACAAATATAAATGACACTCGGGAGGAAATTAAACGCAGAATAAATATGGGAAATGCGTGTTATTATTCGGTTGAGAAGCTCTTATCATCCAGTCTGCTGTCCAAAAATCTGAAAGTTAGAATTTATAAAACAATTATATTACCGGTTCTTCTGTATGTTTGTGAAACTTGGACTCTCACTCTGAGAGAGGAACATAGGTTAAGGGTGTTTGAGAATAAGGTGCTTAGGAAAATATTTGGGGCTAAGCGGGATGAAGTTACAGGAGAATGGAGAAAGTTACACAATACAGAACTGCACGCATTGTATTCTTCACCTGACATAATTAGGAACTTAAAATCCAGACGTTTGAGATGGGCAGGGCACGTAGCACGTATGGACGAATCCAGAAATGCATATAGAGTGTTAGTTGGGAGACCGGAGGGAAAAAGACCTTTAGGGAGGCCGAGACGTAGATGGGAGGATAATATTAAAATGGATTTGAGGGAGGTGGGGTATGATAGAGAGTGTATTAATCTT
Organism: Periplaneta americana; assembly: GCF_040183065.1. Classification (NCBI taxonomy): domain Eukaryota; kingdom Metazoa; phylum Arthropoda; class Insecta; order Blattodea; family Blattidae; genus Periplaneta; species Periplaneta americana. Next base: position 7,491,248 of record NC_091129.1, on the reverse strand, counting down.
GCACAGGATAGGGACTGATGGCGGGCTTATGTGAGGGCGGCAATGAACCTTCGGGTTCCTTAAAAGCCATTTGTAAGTGAGTAAGTATAGTATAATACATATGAGTGTAATGCAATTAATGCGAGTAGATACAGCAAGATATTAGTAATTACTTAAATGGTTCTTTCTCGTTTTTCTCCACACGAACTTAGTTGTCCGTCACGCTAGAGGACACCCTTTTTTGCTACAGATAATATAGGCTATATAGCAGGTATAGATAGTGTAACATAATATAAACTAAGCAAATCTGGCTTTCAGATAAAATTCCCTGTGAAGCAGACTTGAATAATGTGAAATTATAATATAAACTATTTACTCTAAGTTTTGAGGCAAATACGTACTGGATATTTACGCTTTATAAAAATTGTCGTGGAAATTTAATTGGACTCTTCTCAGATTAAGCGAACTTATATTCTAGTCATCATGCTTAATTAGATGATAGGGAATTCATAATGGTATAATTTACTTCTTCTTACTAAATTGAGATGGATTGTGGGAGGAATGTCAAATTGCTTTCAGAGCTATAATGAGAGGTTGAAACAACCTACTAAGATTAATGGAAAGGTCAAAAGTCGAAGCGTCAGCTGATTTACTTGAAAATGTCGTTACAGGGTCTTAAAGAGCAACTGCATTTTAAGGAGCATTGACTTGAACAGTCTGATAATGCAGTAAATTGGACAATAAATCCTTCACGTGGTTTCATGTCAAACTAAATCTTATGTACAGTCTCAAACTCACAGCTTGACGAATTTTCTGTTACTATTGTTCGTAAATATAGTTTCATCGATCGTCATCAATATTAATTAGAGCTGTCAATCGGCAATAATATTGACCTGTTAACCGAATGCCTTTAATCGATTAATCAAATTTTAATCGATTGAAACACTGTAAGTTCGAACAAAACGCCTATTATAATTGTATAGTAATTTTATACAGGGACATCATTTTATTTTTACTAACATTTTTAATATTAACCTGGTTATACCTTTAGAGAGCCGGAAACACCGTTTGCTACCCCCTTCCACGACTGTAGTTCGATGATACTGGCGTAAAATACAAACAAATTACTTTACTAGGTATAGGAGGGAAGAAAAGTAGTTCATCCATTTACGTAAACTAGGAAATATCGCGATTTTGAGTTCGATAATTTTCATTAGGTTTTTGTTTAATCAAAATACAGTATTGTGTTAACAATAAGTTAAGTTTTTTTACTCACGAACTGAGTTATCCATGCGAACGTATTCATTATGCAGTGTATATTATACTGTCTACAGCACATTAGCGTACACTATAGAGAATGAAGTTAAATTGAGAAATAATCATAATATGGATATTTAAATACATTTTTGAAAATGGTGGCCGTTCATTTCAATACAGGCTTCAGTTTTTTTGTGCATATTATCTGAGTGTGTCCGTAAACGAGAGTTTTATTATTATTTTTATATTATTTCAGTTGGGACATAAAAATCAGTCCGTATATGAGGAGTGTACGTATCTTGGGGGTGTTCGTAAGGGGAGGTTTCATTGTATATTAATAATTAACGTTATGTTAGGGTACCATGAACATACTCTCAATCAGTGGGCTGCTGATAATAATTAATAGCACATTTATTATGGAATTTGATTCGGACAATTAAATTGCGCTGTCCTACATAGACTACAATTGCACGAAGGCCGTGTGGAACATCGATATTGTGTCCACTTTCAATAGGAGGTCGATGATAGCGCTACACGTGGTCTTCGCAGACAACAAAGAACAGGGAAACTGTTTAGAAATTGAACTGTTTATCTGTTGGAACCATGTGGAACGCTTAAGTGATCACTGGAGCAGTGTAACACTCTTGGAACAGTTGGAACAGCTTATTTCACGAAACTGTTTCGATACGAAACAGTTTAAAAAAAACTGTTCCAGCTTTTTTTACCCATCTCTAATGATCACTGGCGACAGCCACCGGTGGCTAGACAGGACCACTAGTAGTCTCCACTTTATGCATGCATTTTTTGCAACCGCTCGTCAGCAGGTCTTCAACCCCTAGTACAGGCATGTCAATTGATGCCCACAGGAGCAAACGCGCGCTTTAGAGCCCAGGAGAGCCTGAGCGCTTTAGAGCGGAAAGGAAAGAGACAGACGAAAGAGGTGGTATATGCTGCTTGGTCGAGCTATATACAGGGATGGCCAGCACTGATTCAATAGATAAAGGGAAGAGAACTTATTAAAACTGTATCCATGTTAATTTTTAGATTTGTCTGAGAAGTATAAGTGCATTATAAGAATGTAAGTTTTAATTTTAACGCTCATTTTTCACAAGTTTGATTTTTTTATTCAAAAGAAATATTTTCTCAACTTTTCGTATAGAAAAGTGAAATTTTCAGGTATAGGCCTGTTTATTTAGTAGCCTTACAGAATGTTTTCGTAAATCTAATATATCGTATATACGTATTACTGAAGATAGTGTATTGAAAATTTTGAAAATATTCGCATGGAAATTGTTTGTAAGGAAATGAATTAACAAAGCAACTACTGTTACATCATAAGCAAAAGATACGTGCCCATGTGTTGTAGAATTGTCAGCTCTATAGCTTCAGCAGATTTCGAGAAAATAATTTAATATTCTGATGATAGGAAGTTGCTCACAAATATCACCTTAAAAGCATAATGCGATAAGAGTTTTGTTATGGAATATTAGTTACACTTAAAACAGATACAGTACCTAGGTAACTTTGCTTTGTACTGTAATATTGTTTTGATTAGTTTATTGATTACTTTTGTAAGGCTAAAGATACCATCAATATCAATTCCAACTAATCATGTTATACTCAATCTCTTTCTTTGGAATATCACTTTCTTTATGAATGATGTGTTTCATCCACTTAATACAGTATAATATTATACTGCTATGGAATTTAAGTGAATATTCCTTCTTAACTCTCTATTGTGTTATTAAGATTTAAAACACAAGTGCAATATTAAGAAATCAGTGTTAGTACTTTTGTTTTACAGACAATATAGATAATATTAAACAGAAAGAAGCCATATAAAAATAACGACATAAAATTTCACGTTCCGTTCGAAGTTTGTGCACCACTGTTTTCTTAATCCAACAGGTTGCTTATATACACAACCCTTCCTCTTTCCATACTTAGCCCTTGATGCCCGCGCACGGCGTCAAGGTCAGAAAAATGCGCTTGCTTTGATATCACTGGCCTAGTACTTCAGTATTAGATATAGTAGTAGTTAATTTGTTTAGTACTCTAATACTTGATTAGAAAATCTAGCACCTTTTTATTATTTTCACAAACCCTCCAGATATTCTGCCTTCAGCTGCCTCTATACGTCCTTGGGAGAATGTTTTCATGTGGTGTAATCTCTCTCGGGAATTCCAACAATCACGTGAGGCCAGTCACGTGACAGTTCAGTGACCGTTTTCGCACGCACAGTGGCACCGTTATTGTGTCTTGTAACTGACTGTTGAGTTCATCGTCTTTTTGTCTTTTATCATCATCATCTTCTCATTAAAAAGATGGCATGAGATCATTGAGACGACAACAAACCACTAGGTACTGTGCGTGAATTGGATGATGATGATTGTTATTATTATTATTATTATTATTATTATTATTATTATTATTATTATCACTAGTATATTATTACTAGACTTCGTTGAATTGCCACACGCACCATGCAATCAGGTTGCTGATGTACGATAGTATAGAGGAGGTGAGCGGCCGCCCGGTCTCGTAGTATAAGCAGTTCATGTTAAGAGATGTGACCGGTCCAAATAGATAGAGCAGCTACAGCTAGTGTATACCTATGTAAGCACTTGTTTTTGCATTACTGTGGTTGGAATAGTCAAAGCTTAACATTTGTTCAGTGCAGACAAGAATTCAATCAAACATACTACAATGAGAGTGTTGCTGTTCCAAATAATTGCCCCTGGAATACCCTTACCCCCGCAGCCAGTCTTGACCCGTTGGGGAACGTGGTTGGATGCTGTTAATTATTATGCAGAACATTACGGAAAAATAATAGAGGTAATTGATGAATTGGATAGTACAGACAGTTCCGCTGTTGCAGCTGTAAAATCATTGCCTTCTGAACAGCTATTGGAAGATATTCTGTTCATTGATTCTAATTTTAAAATCATGTCCAAAAGCATCACTCTGTTAGAAACGTCTAAACTACAACTCTCAGAAGTCCTTAATATAGTGGATAAAGTATCACAAACCGTTATCCAAAATATTAATTCATTAATTTCAGAAAAAGTGAAATGTAAGTTGAGAAACATTATTGCTAAAAATTCTGCCTATTCACAACTTCGTATTATAAATGATGTACTTTCAGGTCACGACAAGACTTCTGAAGTTGGTGTACTAAAAAGTAGTGACTTTCCGTTCTTCAAATATGCACCTATTAGATCGTGTGATGTTGAACATACATTTTCCAAAAATAAAAACTGTTTAAGTGACCATCGGAGGATGTTACTTTACAGTCGCTCAATATGTACGTAACTCTTTACTGCAATGCACATATTCAAAGATGATGTGAGTATCTTACATTAAATTTTAAGAGTTAATATATCTCACTATAAAATAATTGTGTATTTACATGTTTAGACATTTCCTACTTCATTGATCATTCATTATATTTCTTGAGTACAGGATACAGGTTTTATTGTAACCGCAGTATACTGCTCAGTATTTACATCAGATGCATACTCCACCCTCGCACACCTCTTTCTCATACAGTCTATACCGCGTGCGCAGTAAACCTTACGATTGTCGTGGCAGTTCCACGAAGTCTAATTATTACTATCTTTTTTTCTCGTATTAGCTTAATAAGTGCTCTATAATGTTCTATCATTCTGTTGATCCTTTATAGGGCTTTAATTTAATTTATGTAATTTTTGTCACTGTTTTTTTTTGTATGCTATCTGCTATGTTGAAAGAGAAGGCCTTATGGCATGGATGGGCATCGTGCCTCGCTTGAGAATTTGTGCCTCACTGACCTTCACAGAGCTTATCGCTCTGAGTGACATGGTCTTCACAGTCCCCGTTCCTCCCTCACGTGGCTCCTAGGCGTGGGCAGGTTCTATATCAGTTTCATAAGCAATATCAGTGGTGGCATAATTGCATTATCAAAGCAGTGTGTACGCGTTAGAAAAAACGATTATTTCATGAGAAATGGGAGGAAGAGTTTTTTTTTTTTTTTTTTTTTTTTAGACGGAGAGAACATACGATGTATGTTATGCTCGAAAATCCTATTAGGCATTAATGCATTTAATATACAACGAAATTACTCCTTATGCCATAAAGAACACGCTGAATTAGAAGGTAAGACAAATTAAATGTTATTTTTCGTACTATTCCGAAGAAAATATATGATCTTAACATTTGCATAGTATAATAAATACGACATTATACCTTAAACACGCTGCATTAAAAGGTACGAGTAATTAAATGTTGTTTGTACGTATTATTTCCAAAAGAAATTTATAAAAAAAAAAAATCAAATGTGCGTAGAAAACGAAATATGATTTTCTGAAATTATTTTAGGTCGAGAACGTGCAAATCTATTAAGTAATCTTGATAAACGCCAGAATATTCAAGAAAATAAACGTAGACAACGTGATGGAATATTATTGGCTAGTTACGCAATTTCTCGTCTGTGATTTAAATCAATTCAATGATGGAGAAATAGTAAAGAGGTTTATGATTAAAGCTGCCGAATTAATTTGCCAAACTGAATAAAAGTTTTCGAGTCTCTCACGTTAACCAAGCGCTTTCCTAATAATCCGCCACTGACCGCCTTAGCGATTACGATAAGGTGACGCAGGTCACAGCAGTTTACATTTCCCATCCTACTCTGCAGTCTCCTCTCCTAGTAAACAAACTATTTCGAATTGAGTGCCTCGCGTAACCGAAAATTGTGCCCATGTATGCCTTATTGCTTTAATTCTGCCAGATTAAATAAATAAACTAATGGTGGAATGTGATTTGAAAACCTGTAATTTTCTCACTTTGACCGGTTTGTGGATTGTTTCCACTGTGATTATAATTACAAAATCACAGCTCCGAAAAATCGCCAACTCCGACCGATATGCGACTCATAGCGATGGCGACTATTGTATGCAGTGTTGCCAACAGTTGTTCGTATAATCCCGCTAGATGATTTTCGAAAACCCGCGATTTTCTAGCAAATATCTCTAGATTTTAATGTATACTTATTATATAATAATAATAATAATAATAATAATAATAATAATAATAATAATAATAATAATAATAATGGTCAATATAGAGCATCCACCCTCCAATGTAACGAATATTGCACACTTTTTTCATTCCCAATGTGGCACTATAAAGCAATTTTGAACACTTTTATCACAGACGCAAACTATTTAAACTCTTATTGTACTATATATGTTACCGTTAAAACCCAAAATCCGACAAAACCAGTTTCAACTAGTAAAAAGTAATTTAAAAATATAGATAGATAGAGACGAATTTTCGTAAGGTCTAGAATCAGTGACAGGTTAGGTTAGGTTTGGTTTGTATAGCTTTTTTTTTTACCAAACAAATACCTAAACAAACCAAACCTAACCTGATATTGATTATAGATTATTCGAAAACTCACTTTCTATCTTTATTTGCTTAGACTAGTTTTTACTAGTTCAAACTGGTTTTGACGGATTTCGGGTTTTAACGGTAACAAATATAATATGGAATTATCACTACATTTACACATCCATTATATCACAAAACACACACTGAACGAATTAAACGTAATTATGAAAGCCGCTTATAATGCTAATATGAATTTCATTTCAGAAATTTTAAAGATTAAAACCGCTAGTATTCCCGCTAAGCGGGATAATATAATTTTACCCGCGAGATGGTTATCCAAAAAAGCTAGATTTAACGGGAAAACTGCTGAATTGGCAACACTGACTGTATGTATTTGCGACAGCTCAACTTTAAGGACAGCATGACTAATCAATTTTTGTCCCACTCAAAAAGTAACTCGGCAACTCTTCGATACTCAGGGTACAATGCACTCGCAATATTCTTCACCTAATCATTCGTAAACATTTTTGGAGAATATACTCCCCCACACATCGCGATAACACAGTTTGTCATACTCGCCGCGCTAATCAGTATTGTTGATATACTACTTAACAGGGACATCGTTTTATTTTTACTAACATTTCTAATATTAAGCTGGCTATACCTTTGGATCAACGGTTGAGAACCGGAAACACCGTTTGCTACCCCATCCACGACTGGAGTTCGATGATACTGGCGTAATATACAAACAAATCACTTTACTAGGTATAGGAGGGAAGAAAAGTAGTTCATCCATTTACGTAAACTAGGAAATATCGCGCTTTTGAAGTTGATCATTTTCATTAGGTTTTTGTTCAATCAAAATACAGTACAGTATTAACAATAATGTTTTTACTCACGAACTGAGTGTTCCATGTGGACGTATTCATTATGCTGTGTATATTATACTGTCTACAGCACATTAGCTTACAATATAGAGAATGAAGTTAAATTGAAAAATAATCATAATATGGATATTTAAACACATTTTTGAAAATGGTGGCCGTTCATTTCGATACAGGCTTCAGTTCTAATGTGCATATTATCGCACTATATACTATTGTACGTAATCCCAATTACCATTTTCGTTCTTCGTACTAGTAACTCATGTTGAAATAATTCTGTACCTATTCTATAAAAGAGTACCTTACGTACTGTAAATTCAGTCTTCACTTCTGCTCGACCCGAATAGATAAAATTACTCAGACATGCTATCTACTGTCCGTCCAAGTGGTTACGTCGTAGAAAGGGAGGAAATCACGTGACAGTTAATTACTTAACGAGGCCCTTTTATTTAAGTTAGTTTAAATAATTGTATGGGTATAATATTACGTAGACGTCCAATTCCTAACAGAAATTAATGTTCTGAGAAAAGAGCTAAGACAGCCCAGCCACTAGCCTTTACAGAGAGGCGAATAGAAGCAGATGGGGGAAACCGGGATACGACGTAGGCAAATGGAAAATGATGCAATATTGAAAGCTCTTTCGTCACTGGAAAACGCGAACATATTTTTGGAATGTACTGTTTACTATGATCGTAAGGCAGCCGTGGCGAAAACGCCATGGTGCGCCGAGCCACTGTGTAAGCTGCAACGTGCATAGCACCTATGGAGGGAGGCGGACAACCGAAGGGGAAGTTAATGTTTAGGACGTGTAACGAAGAAAGAAATGAACAAGAAAACATAGCACACATTATCACAACCTAAAATTAACTGTCTTCAGAATGTCTCTGCGACAAAGTTTCAAAATCAGGAATTATGTCACTTACTGCCGGTCGTAGTTGATCACGAAGGTATTTGTCTGTCAGTCGTGATCTAAATTTAATTTTTACTATTTTCATTGTTGAAAATAATTTTTCACAAACGTAAGTTACAGCGAACATGGCTTCAACAGAGCAAGCGAAAGAACGAAGCTTCAAATATTTATTTTTTTCCAAAGATTTGAAAAGTTCAATATCTGTGAAGTCCTTACATCTAGCTTTCATTTAACCTCACATTGTAAATCTGTGAGTTTAAATTGAAAATCTAACCGCATTATTCGTACATCTGCTGTAAAAGAATCGACGTACAGAGATGATGATGATGATGATGATGATAACAACACTTAACCTTTTAATGTTTCATCAGTAACATGTAGTAACTTATAATGCCGTTTTATATTATACAACCGTTTTCCTAGTAATATTTGTGAACAAATCATACATTTAATATTTTCAATCATATTGTAAGCAAAAGAATGCATCCTCCCATCCTACTTGAAACTTTCGTTTTTTATAGAGGTACATGGTTTCGAGAGATATATTGCGACGATACGCCACTCGCAGGTCCGAGGCAAATACAGATAGAACGGAGTTTGACTCCAGTGAGTGAGAGGGTGGGGGTTGTAGGTAGGAAGCGAGAGAAAAGCACTGCGAGCCACAATGTGCTCGTGAGTCGCATTTTCGCCGCTGCTGCCGTAAGGCTACTATGACTGTATATGCGGTCTTGGATCTGTGTGGAGGACGGTTGAACTTCATTAGTAGAAGGGGTGGGAGTGAAGTACATTAAAAAACACAGGTACAATAAAAATTGAAGTAAAAATAAAATGATGTCCCTGTACTGCCGGTATATAAATGAGCGGTAAACATAAATATCCGTCGTCTCGTCCTGAAAAACATTCGCAATCGCCAAGATTCATCCGAACACAAAAATCACACTGTGAGAAAATCACTATTTTTCCAGAGTTGTCACACCCCACCTCTAAAACAAACAGTTTGAAATAGAATACCATTGGCTGAAACGGGTAATTACGGCTTTAGGAGCATGTTTTTTTTAATAATTTCGAGGGAAAAATTGTTCCGGAGCCGGGTATCGAACCCGGGACCTTTGGTTTAACGTACCAACGCTCTACCACTGAGCTACTCGGGAACTCTAACCGACACCGATCCAATTTTTCCCTCTATATCCACAGACCTCAAAGTGGGCTGACAACCGTCAAGCAACCAACTTCGAGTGCACACTAACTCCGTCTGACTTAAATTGTGGCTTTCTGTTAACGAACAGTGACGTGTATTATGCAAATCAAGATTTCAGGTATAACTCCCTGTAAAGTTGATTTGAATAATTTCGAGGGAAAAATTGTTCCGGAGCCGGGTATCGAACCCGGGACCTTTGGTTTAACGTACCAACGCTCTACCACTGAGCTACTCGGGAACTCTAACCGACACCGATCCAATTTTTCCCTCTATATCCACAGACCTCAAAGTGGGCTGACAACCGTCAAGCAACCAACTTCGAGTGCACACTAACTCCCTGTGACTTAAATTGTGGCTTTCTGTTAACGAACAGTGACGTGTATTATGCAAATCAATTTTTCAGGTCCCGGGTTCGATACCCGGCTCCGGAACAATTTTTCCCTCGAAATTATTCAAATCAACTTTACAGGGAGTTATACCTGAAATCTTGATTTGCATGTTTTTTTAAGTTTAACTCCACCGCCACTGCTAGTAACTGGGGGCGACGAAATGTGCCCCAGATGTTTTTGTACACATTATGACCAGGCACAGTATCAGTTACCAGGCGTTCTACGTGAAATGAACTGGCTAACGTTGCACATGGCGTACATTGCAGCAGGAAGAGTGTACTGTGAATGATATCGTCGCAGATACATTCCATATCGAGCGACTTCGTTGGCATCACCCAATGCCTGCAAGAGGGAGGTTCATTTCTAGCCAACAGACATAATGCTGGTCGCAGGCGATCGGCAACAACTCGGGAATAGGGATATTTTATGCGAAGTTTTACCGCTAGATGGCAGGAGCGTTCCATGCGGCGCAACATGTTGTAGGGCTATGTTATGTCATATGCTACAGTTGATTACGTTTTCCCGCTTGTTGATTTTCTGTGCGTGTCAAAATTATATTTACAGTTATTTTGTATAACCTGGTATAATTTAATATAATTCAGTATTTTCTTATCTCATAATATATATATATATATATATATATATATATATAATTTAAACTGATAATGGAAATTACGGGAAAACGGCTGAACGGATTTTAACGAGTTACCCCTAATTTTCATGCCTGGCATCCAAAGTTTTTCGGAAAAAAATAGTAGTTTTCAGTGAAATGTCAATTTTCCTACTTAATTTTCCTATTTTCCAAAATCCATCTGTTGTCGGTTTTGAGAACTAATTTTATTGTATCACGGCCGACTTGATTGAATTTCAGAACAAAACACACACTACAATAAACAATAGGCTATTACACGAAGGCCATGACCTGCAGGATTGCCGAAATATTTAGAGCTCAATTCAATTTGTTATTAAAAACTGATTCTGCAGTGTATAATTTTCTGAGTACAGCTGTGCATTGGATATTCAAATCTACGAAACTTGAGGTGGTTTGATAACATTATTACCATTAGAAATTAAATATTATTATAGTTAATATCATGATGAGTCTATTTTTCATTAATTGTACATAATATTGATGCTATATTGATGATATGAAAGTGAAACGTTTTGAGGTTATGTAAGTAAATGTAGAGAATATCTTAATTTAGATCTTAATTTCTATAATTTAATGAGTGACTGCTATATATAACTACAAAACTTAAGATAATAATATTGTTATTAAAAATAAAATATTTTTATACTTATTAACCCAATGGGGTTGGGTCTTTTTCATATACTTAATGGCGGTGTAGTGTAGATATTGATATGTGTCATTGTCTTCAGTATTGGCTCGAGAGAGCGCAAAAATTACAGTTCCTAAGGAAAGATAAAAATATATTACTTACTGATAAAATAAGAGGCCTAGAAAATTTTGTAGTCTCCAGATCATTTCAGCAAGATCTCTTAGTAGGATAAAATGGTTTTACGCTCTACATTTCAAGTTCTACATGCAGCAGCTATACGAAAATGCTATTGTTCGAAAGCTTAGCAAACCTGACATTTTTTTAACTTTTGCCTACAATCCACAATGACCTGAAATAGCTACTGCTATCGTCCTGACATTGATACTTGCGGTTTCGCGTTGAAACTCAAAAACTGAAGTTGGATAGGTTCAAGAAAAAGTATTTGGCCTAAAAAATCCATTCAGAGGGAGTATGTTTCATTATTATGGAAGCAAATAACTATCAAAAAGACAAGTATCTTCATTGGATATAAATCTGAAAAATTTTTATTTGAACGTCTAACGAACTTAGTTTGCAGCAGCATTTGCTGCACAAGCCACTAGTATAATTTAATTTACAATAAATAATAACGTAAACCTGTACAATATTGAGCGATTCCCCTTAAGAGATGGGTGGGGAAATCTGCAGTATGTAGAATATAGATGCGAGTAAATTGAATATTTGTGAACCTAAACGAGAACTTTGAGAACGAGGTGCACGAATAAAAAAAATAGGAACTACGTCGAAGGTGAATATCATCTTTAATCATTAGTATTTACGAACCGTACGTTAAAAACAGGATATGCAGCCACCAATGTGGTTTTTTTTATATGGGGAAGGGACTGTCAAGATTGAATTCCTTGTATTTTTTTCTGTAGTTGCAGAAAGACCAAATGAAATTTTTAACAGATGATATAATATGATTGCAGTAGTATCACGATTAGTCGTGCGTTTTGTAGGTTAAAGACATGCAGTTTTGAATACTATGAAGAATGGTTTTGAAAATTTGAAGTTAAAATATGGTTTTAATAATTAGGGTACAGGACATTAAAAACATTATTCACGAAATGGATTTCACTACGAATCGTCCTGGATAATAAACATCCCAGTTTATCGAGAGTTTACTGCAGGCGTGAACTTCGGAGACTCCTACAACTACTGCATATAATCTAAGCTAACATATCTTGCTGTCGAGGTTGCATATGTTTTTATTAATTTTCCTTCTTCCTCTTCCAAAATGAAACTGTAGTCAACAATTCCTTACTTGAAGTAGTTACTTTTATTTAATAGCTAGCACTTTGGAGGCGCAATTTAATTACTTATATTTTTAAGGTTTAAAGCATATATTCAGAATATTTCGGGACCTGAATGAAGGCAAAAGCCTTTCCCTGATTTTTACATATAGGAACATAACAAAAATTTGCCATTTTTAGTTGTTTTTAAGAGTATTTAATATACAGGGACATCATTTTATTTTTACTTGCATTTTTATTGTACCTGCATTTCTGAATGTACTTCACTCTCACCCCTTCACTAATGTCCTTGCTCCCGTCAGATACACAAACTTACGGCCGCTGTTGCATTCGAAGTCTTCAAGCAGTGAAGTAAACACTGCAGTGTATAGTGTGTTTCATAAATATGATTGCGTTTTCTATAGAAGAAAGAACCTATATTAATAATATCGTACTAAAAAATTATATTCAAGAAACGATAAATTCAATTTCAGAGAATATGCTTCAAAATGTTTTTAATAATATGCGTACTGAATTCAAGCCTGCATTGTAATGAACGGCAACCATTTTCAGCAACTTGTTTAAAAATTCAGATTAGCTTTTTTGAATTGAGGTAGCTAGAAGCAAAGGAATGCTAGTGACATTTGTAATAACATGAGTTAAGTGCATCCAGTGTAAGCAAAAGTATCTAAAATTTTAGTGGCAAAGGGATATTTTAATCGCATCACACATTAAAATTTAAATAAAAAATTTCACCGATTTTACGAAAGCTTAAATATTTAAACCCCATTTTCTCAAAAGTAACTTAAGTGCACTTACAGCCCTTTACTTATGCCCCCCTCAATTTAAATGCACTCTCTATATTGTATGATAACATCAATAATTAATATGCTAAATAAAGTAGACATTACATAACGAACATAGCCGCCTGAAAAGTTGAGTTTTTGAAAAAAAAAATGTTACTACTCTACTGTATTTTGATAAATTCCGTAAAAGTGATGATCAAATTGAAAATCGTAATATCGTATTTCCCTACAACATAAATGGATACACTACTTTTCTCTCCTCCTATACCTAGTAAAATGATTTGTTTACATATTGCACTAGTAACATCAAATTCCTGTAATGGAAGGGGGCAACAGTGTTTCCGAGTATAGCCAGGTTCATGTTAAAATTGTTGGTAAAAATAAAGTGATGTCCCTGTACTGATACACTACTATATCCTCAATGTTTATGTATCGAAAAACAAATGAACACGCAAAGGGCATCCCTCAAAGTACACGTGCGCTATCTGTTGGTGCTAGTTCAGGATATCCCTATTCGACGAAGTAATTTTGCTTCGGTTTAAAGATGAGCCGTCAGCAAGTAGCTCCACTATCATTTTCTCGGTAAGTTGGAATCACTCATCGACTAGTCTGAAATAGTTTACATGAGGAAAGATGACATTGCGATCTCTACGCCCAGTGACCCTACTGCTCGGGTGCTTTTGCCGGTGGATGTTAGATCAGATCTTGGAGAGCCCTGGATTTCCCTCAGTCATCCTTTTCATGGAAGAAGCAGCATTTACAAGGAAGAGAGTTCACAGTAGTGGCGGGCAGAAGCAAACCCTATACTACAATGACCGATTTATTTTTACTTATCGGGCAGACATAAGTGATCATCTAATTGGTTCGTACTTGCTTCCACCAGGACTGAATGGTCTCCGTTACGTCGTGTTCCTGGAATATACAGGGTGTCCCATTTATCTTGACCACCCAAAATAACTTTGTACACAAGCACAAAATGAAAAATTGTTTCATACAAAAGGTGTAAAACTGAAAGGGGGAAATAATACTGATGATGAGGCAACCTTATAGCGTTATTTATTAATGAGATTTGAATACTAACATCGTTTCTTTAAATAGTAGGCCTACTATACAGGGTGATTCACGAGGAAAAGTAAACAATTTAGGATGTGAATTCTGAACTCATTCTGAGTTAAAAAGTTCATATGAATATAGGTTCGTTTTCAAACGGTTACGGAGATATGGCTCTTTGATTTCACAAAAACTTCTAAGATTCCATTTTACTAACTCGCATTTAGAGACAGATAACGGACAAATTTAAAGTTTATATTCACGTATGCATACATACCTAAAATTCTAGACGTCGGGGGTCGATGTTTTCGCACATTTTCAAAGGTACCCCCTTCTGCTTCAATGCACTGTTGCGCTCGGGCGTGAATCGCGCTCATCGCGTGGGAGAGTTGCACGTAGCTGTTCTCTATGCCGCATCCAAAATACGATCGATTAGCGCCTCTCTCGTTTCCGCCTTCCTTTGCTATACCAAGTCTTTCATCCAACCCCATAGACAGTAAGTACTCTTCGATATGGTACCCTTCTGTTCGGAAAGCGTCGTTCATATTCAGCGACGGCACACAAGGTACTTCCATCGCACAAATCATAAACATACACAATATCGGCGTATTCTGTAGTCGAAAATTTATAAGGCATCTTGAAAAACACAACTTAACACTTCCGATAACTGTACCTGTATAACTACTGTACTGTAGGTAGCTGAGTGGACTGCTGTGAATTGATGATAGTGTAGGCTATTTGTGTTATCTGCGGGTTGTGTGTCATTACATCAGACAAGGGCAGGCGATTGGACGTTTGTAATGCCCCACCACCCGGTTTCTTCCTCTTATCTACATCGTTCACAATGCAGATTCCAATGTTACGTCATTCATTGCGACTTTGACCTTGTCTCGCGCCTCGTCTCACGTCAGCAGCGTCGACCTGGTTGGCGAGTTGGTATAGCGCTGGTCTTCTATGCCCAAGGTTGCGGGTTCGATCCCGGGCCAGGTCGATGGCATTTAAGTGTGCTTAAATGCGACAGGCTCATGTCAGTAGATTTACTGGCATGTAAAAGAACTCCTGCGGGACAAAATTCCGGCACATCCGGCGACGCTGATATAACCTCTGCAGTTGCGAGCGTCGTTAAACAAAACATAACATTTAACGTCAGCAGCATAAGTGGTAACGTCTGATTCACATTGGGGCGAGACGTTTTACCAAAAAAATACATCTATCTCCGCCATCGTTCGAAAACGGACCTATGTTCATATGAACTGTTTCACTCAAAATGGCCTAAGATATCGTATCCTAAATTTTTTACCTTTCCTCGTGAATCATCCTGTATATTTTTTATTCGGTATTTCAATTAAGCTTGTCAAGACCTGTCAAAAATGTATCACAGTGGGTCATTCTAATAAATAGAACGTTAATAAACGGAACGTTATTTGATGCCTTGATGGCATGGTTCATGTGCATAGTGCGTACAAAGGAACTGATTCGACTAAGTTGCCGTAAACAATACTTAGTAAGCCTACATTGCAGAACCTAGGGTCGCGTAACCTATTCCACGTAGCTTTGGTTTACAGTAAACACATGAAACCAAATGTAGCTCAGGCCACTCATTCAGTCATCAGTGTTCAGCGGAATAAAACCAAAGCTACGTGTAATCGGTTACGAATATCACCTGCAATATACTACGTATTGTTTACACTAACTTAGTCAAACCACTTCATAATATGTACAGGAACTATGCCGTCAAGGCATCAAATAACGTTCTGATGATCAGAATGGCCCACTGTGATACCTTAGTTGAAATATTAAATAGTAAATACATCGTGTTATTTAAGTAGACAGTATTGATACTCGTTTCCCATTTATAAATAACTCTACAAGGTTGTCTCCCCATCAGAATTATTTCCCCCTTTCAATTCTACACATTTTGTATGAAACAATTTTTCATTTGGTGCTTACATACCGTACCAAGTTATTCTCTGTGAGCAGATAAATGAAACATCCTGCATATTACCGGAACTGCTGCAATTCTAACTCGCATCTTTATGGATTATGTTACTGGAACTGCTACGAGATATCACACTGCACGTTCGGTGGAGTATGTGCTTTCAAGACGATCGTGCTCCGACTTACGATGTTCATGTGCGCCGTCACTCAATACACACTTTGTTTACCGAAGGATTGGTAGAGAAGGACCAGTTGCTTGGCCACCATGGTCGCCTGACTTCACCACTATGAACTTATTCTGGGGATACATGAAGAAACTGGTCTCTTGTATCGGAAGCGCAATCCATCTCCAATATTTCAGCACCGTAGCAGGTAATTCAAGAAACAGCTGGAACATTCGAACGACCCCGCCAGTCCCTAATCCGAAGATATACTCTATGTCTAAGTTCTCAAAGTTGCACTTTTCAGCATTAAGTTAATAAAGTCACCGCTGTGAAGAAATGGTTAGAATGTCTGACCGTAAAACGAGCGGGCCTGAGTTCAAATCCTGGTTGAGACAAGTAACCTGGTTGAGATTTTTTTTTCGGGGTTATCCTTCAACTCATTAAAAGCAAGTACTGGATAACTTTAGGCGTTGGGCCCCGATTCATCTCCCTAGCCTTATCACTTTCATCTCACTCAGACGCTAGATAACCGTAGCTGTTGATAAAGCGTCGTAATAGTAATATACGTTACAAGAGCGGTATGTTGACGTTTTCATGTTCGAGGAAAAGATTGAAAAAGCGAAACGTAGTTGAGCTTTTTTAATTTCCGAGAACATGAAAACAAACATACCGCTCGTGTATCGTATATTATTTTGTGCGAAGATCGTTTATTACATACCTGAAAGACGAATTTCTAATTAGTTGCAATGAAATCTCCATGTTGGTTTCTGTTTAATGACGGCAACTTCGGAAAACCAAAATATCTTTCTTCAACATTGTTGCTATAAAATGTTTTCTAAGTTTACTATACTCCAGCAGGCCGTGATATACGTCTGTCTTTTTTCCCCCCAGTCTATAAATGCGAACTTAAAACAAACGGTAAGGTTATGTAATGATTTATTTTTCATTTTAATATTTTAACAATATTATTTATATAACATATTGCAGTAATAACATCGGCATCTGGAATCTCGTTGATTTTTTGACTGCTTCCTTAATGTTACTTGTATCAGGAATGCAATAAGTTTCGTGGAGTAGTAGACTTTACTTAATTTTTGCAAATATTTAAAAACAATAATTAACATTGCAATTTAGGTGAAATTGCAGTGGTAAGTTTCCAATTTATAATTATTACTATGTTAAACGTCTCTAAAAATAATATGTTAAAAGCCTAAAGCAGTAAAATGAATGTCGCACTTAAGCGGTCAGAAGAGGGAAATTATTATGTGTGTTACGTTGGGAATACTGAATGTGGTATTTCACACTTACCGCGTATTGGTTCTGTGCGGAAAACAAGCAAATACGCACGATCTCGCACAAAATAACTAACTTAAAAAACTAATAAAGATTATTGCGTTGAGTTACGACAGTGATTTTCATTTTCATTTTCAGTGCGATTCCTAAATCTAATAGAACAGTAATTGCTATTTTCCTGACTTTGATTTCCTATCCCAATCTGTTTGTTTAGGTTTATTTTTTTTTCACATCACAGAATTTCGCAACAATTTTTGTACACCCTGTATAAACAGAATTTTATTCCACAGCTAATCTGTTGCTCGGTAAACACAGCTCGCGTTCCGGTTTATTACACAAATGATGTTGATTTGATTAGAGAGCGGCCATATTCATCGCTATCGACAGATTCTCGCCGGTTTCCGGAAGTCGAAAGCAAAGTTTTACAGGGCGGTGCTTGCTGTGCTGTCCTTTTGTCCTCGTCCTTAATAGCTTTCAAGCGAATTCACTTATTTGCATCAAACGTGATGGGAAGGTCATGCAAATGGGTTGGGTGTATTCTCGACGCCATATTTTACAAGTCAGACATAGCAGACATATTAATTAATATTAAATGTCAATCTTGCATTCATTGCTTTAAAGTTGAAAGAAAAGTTTAACCGTGTAGTTGCATCTTAATGTATTCATGATCATCAATTCACGGGGAAACAGTTGGCTACAATGACTAAACAAAAGAACGACCATGCGATAAATTGATAGCGCTAAATCTAGCTGCAAAAATTATCACAAAGTGTGACTGTGATTGGTTGGAATTCAAAATTTCATTACACTTCGCTGGTCGAAAATGGAATGACGTCATATAAACGAAATAGTCCTTTTAAACCAATTTTACTGTTCAGTACGACTAAGATGTAAGTTACGTCTCGCCGACCACATCCAGTTGGTGATGTCAGTTCGCTATAGTACAAATAATTAGTACCGGTAAAACAGATAGCGTTGTAACCTACAACCGACATCGAACAGTCTGCAGGGTCTATGCGAGGGCAACTAAACGACTCTCCTCCTCGGTAACCATGACAACAGCAATTCAGTAGCTGTTTAGTGGAGTGCTTAAGCCCAACTAGAACCCGCGGGAGGAAGTGAATTTGAGGAATTCAATTTTGTGGCTAGTCGCCGACAAGTGTATCGCTAGTCTCGTCTGCTATCGGTTGTATTGACAAGCGCTTCCTCTCTCTCTTTCTCTCTCGCTCTCTCTCTCTCTCTTTCTCTCTCGCTCTCTCTCTCCCTCTCTCTTTGCTTTATGTTTATTAAATCGCGTGATGTATTGTCGGTATCTGTCCCTACGTAAAACTTTTGTTTTATGTTGGTAGATTTTGTCTCTTGTTTCAGGGTGTTACTATTATTTTTTCTTTTGTGTTGCGAGATATATTTATTTAAATATATAGTTGTTCAGTATGTTGTGACCTAATAGATCGTTTTGCTAGGGAAGAGAATAGTCATGTTAATTTGCTGTACGGTATGTACTTCCTACTAAACTCAAACAAATCCTAGTACAGACCCTTGTGGTGCCTCACTTTGACTACTGTGATGTTTTATATAGCGACCTAAGTGCTGAACTTTGTCAAAAACTTCAACGTGTACATAATGTCTGCGTCCGATTTATTTTCAATATCCGCCGACATGATCATATAATTATCGGAATATTTTCTACGACTCTCCTGACTCCGCTTGCAAGATCGACGTTAAGTACATTCTCTTTGCCTGCTATATCGAATTATACATGATTCGACATCCAACTACCTTGCCTCTAAGTTTACTCTCCTAGCTTCACATCATATCGTAATACACGTTCACAGCACAATCTGTTGCTATCAATACCACGTCATCAGACATCTCTGTACTCAAGTTCTTTCTCAATAGCCATGGCCCGCTCATGGAATTCGCTGCCGCTGGAAATCAGGGGTAGTCTTAGTTCCCAGTTGTTTAAAATTAGGTTGTTTAGAAATGTTTTAAATGCAATGAATTAGTTGTTTAGGTATAATTGTTATTTATTATTATTATTATTATTATTATTATTATTATTATTATTATTATTATTATTATTATTATTATTATGCGTGTTATTATTCGGTTGAGAAGCTCTTATCATCCAGTCTGCTGTCCAAAAGTCTGAAAGTTAGAATTTATAAAACAGTTATATTACCTGTTCTTCTGTATGTTTTGAAAGCATAAGAAAGAAGTTAAAATCTATTAACTTTACTTAAATTAATACACTTAAACCAACAATAAAAATAGAGGTTTTTTTTACCAAAATGAATTATTATTCAACATATAATTATAAACGAAATAAACTTTATTATTTCTTGGACTCTCACTCTGGGAGAGGAACATAGTTTAAGGGTGTTTGAGAATAAGGTGCTTAGGAAAATATTTGGGGCTAAGCGGGATGAAGCTACAGGAGAATGGAGAAAGTTACACAACGCAGAACTGCACGCATTGTATTCTTCACCTAACATAATTAGGAACTTAAAATCCAGACGTTTGAGATGGGCAGGGCATGTAGCACGTATGGGCGAATCCTGAAATGCATATAGAGTGTTAGTTGGGAGATCGGAGGGAAAAAGACCTTTAGGGAGGCCGAGACGTAGATGGGAGGATAATATTAAAAAGGATTTGAGGGAGGTGGGGTGTGATGATAGAGACTGGATTAATGTTGCACAAGATAGGGACCGATGGCGGGCTTATGTGAGGGCGGCAATGAACCTTCGGGTTCCTTAAAAGCCATTTGTAAGTAAGCATTATTATTATTATTATTATTATTATTATTATTATTATTATTATTATTATTATTATTTTACACAGTCATTACTTTATTTTTCCATTAACACTAATATCTAGGTAATTGTCATTGTCTCAATGTAACCCGTGCTGTGCTGATCATACTAATTCTACTATTCCTTTAGTTGTGCAATTATATTTATATGTATTAATTCTTTTTTTTTAATTAATACTGTATACTAGAATGTATTTTCCTGTTTGTGATTATGTATTCAGTCTCTTTTTTATTATATATTTTTTATTATCGTTATTTTAAAGTTAATACTGATTGTGTATATGTATTCAATCTCTCTTTTTTACTTAATTATGTTTATTATTATTTTTAAATTAATATTTGTATACCGGTATGTATTTTTCCGTATTTGATTTGATCCTGGTTGAGTGGAAGAGAAGGCCTTATGGCCTTAACTCTGCCAGGGAAAATAAAACTATTATTATTATTATTATTATTATTATTATTATTATTATTATTATTATTATTATTATTATTATTATTATGTACACAGTTTAGTATATACAGTTGTGGAGCTCAATACTTAATAAATATGCATACATAGATAGATGCAGGTAGAAAACAGTTTGATGGGCAAGTTTCCATATGACCGAAATCCAGGTAGCAAATTTTGGTGTGCAGTTTCCAACGTTATTTTGATTACAGAAGTATTAAAAAAACTGGTATTTTACGAACGACAATGCGTTGAATTCCACCACTAGACAGTGAATACAAACCCGCTCTACCTTATCATGTAAATGACTCGTGATATTGAGGTACGAGATAAATAATGTAATCTAGCTTGTGACATATGCACAATTGGGGCTCAGTTTTGCACCTCTGATTTAAAGCAATGTGCAATTCCACTGATATCTTCTTGGCAACCAAGAATATGCTGCTTACGTGTGAATCAACTCACCTCACACCACGTTCATCGTGAAATATTTACAAATAGTCCTTATGGGAATAGAAATAGATATCTATTTTCTGTCTGAAATCGAACTGAAGTCTGTTGGCTTTATACGAGAGCAGGACGTCATCGGCTAGGATGTGTATTTCATACTTCAATGGAGTAAACACTTCAGCTTCTGGCCCATTGTAACATAATAGTTATAGCCATCATTTACGTAATAAACTTCATCTGGCATTGGAAAACATGTTTTGTATTAATCTTATTTCGAATGACGATTCCTTTATAATTTATTCTCGTATTTTATGAATTAAACATCATGGAAAGTATCTTGTTTCCTTTCACTAATTTATCTGTAGTAATGTCACGAGAGGTCTGAGATTTGCCGAGTGGATTTATCTGGGAAATCTCAGACCTCGAGTGACATTTATTAGGACTATTTCGTGAATGAAATAAAAATGTAAATAATATATCCCTAAAATTCGATCACAAAATGTTAATAATGTATATTTACGAATACTTAACCTATTCAGACATTGTGAAGTTGAAATAGATGAATATCGATTACTGCAATAAAGAAATTCGATGTTATTATTCAGAAATGCCAATTGCGAAAAGCGAAATACAGGTTTAACAATGTTAATTACATGTACTGCACTCTTCTCTTATTATTATAACATAAATACATTTTCATTATCTGCTGAAATCCTAATTTAATTTAAGATTTTATAACGTAATTACAGTAACCTGATTAATACATTAATTAAATGAAGAATTGTTGAAAACGCAGTTATCTAATCTGAATGAAGGAATGTAATTTTTTTAGATAGCCTACAATGGACATGGAATTAGAAGATGAAGATGTAGATATGGAAGTATAATTTCTCACTTTATTTAGTAATTCATCGTTACATTACATACTACACCGAGAACTAAAAACGTAATATGTGTGGGGACAGCTATATAACAATGCTTATGTATTCAAAGCGAAACATGTTGCTACACAGTGAAGCCATCTCTGTATAGATAATTAAAACACGAATTTTATTACGCCATACGGAAGGCAGTTTGATTAAAAACTTTGTATATATTACTATACTATTGGGTTTGATATGCGATGATGTTACATAAATTTGAACATCTGACATTCATTCACAAAATACAAATTTTATAGATAAGATTCAGTTTGTTATTGATGAGTTTTCATTATGCATTGTGAAGGAAAATTAAATGTCTGTTCTCAAAAAAAAAAAAAAAAAAAACAATAAAATTGTTCCATTCAGCGACTCAGTGGCTACTACACAAATCAATTCAGGGCAAATGTAAGATAAGAGAACTACAGGCCTTAAGAAAATGAGACAGGTTCTTCCCTTACTTAGAATCGAACTCAGGTGCGCTGGATTATAGTGCTGATGCCACCATCCTCAGGTTTCTTCGGTGAGTACTAAAGTTATGTACACTGACGTTCACAGATATCTGACCTACGATTATTCTGTTTGATCGTGTAAGCGAACTTTTTAAGCACGGGATAAGTCAGAACGAAATAGGCCTATATAAAAATTGACAAACTTTGAAACAGTCCCGCTAGTTCTCAATAGATTTTGGGGTGATTAAAAAAGTGTTGGGGAAAGTGATGATGTAGATTAAGCATAAATTATTCTCATAATAGACAGTACCAGCGGTTTCCAGCTAAACCCAGTGTTGTTTTGCAATCAACAGAGTGGGATGAAATATTGAATTGTACAATACGATTGGCAACACTGCTATTTTCGCCATCTTTTCATGGAAGTAATAACTAAGAAAGCCACACTTACACTAACAAATTATCGATCACTATCGATTAGTAGAGGACAGGCATCTTTGAACGCCAGTGTACAGTATCGGAAAAAAGTAGTAGACCGACTCTTATCGCCTTCTGCAATAAATATCCGCCCATGTCCACATGATGCTACGAAAACAAACACCGGTCTCTGAGAGTTAAATTCCACTGCACGTAAATACAGTCAGAGTTAATGCAATCCCATAGCGAAAGGAGAACATCTTATAACCATCCATACAGGTGGAAAGCAAGGTTTGATAGAAAATGCTCTTCTTATGTACAGATCTCATCTGAAAATTGGAGATTTTCGTAAACAAATGAACACCGAAAATTACACTAAATGGCTCCGTACCACCTAATGCCATCCTAGTTGTTGACAACGCACAATTTATAATAATATCCAAGTATAAAAATCCCCCAAAATCAAATTCTTAAAAAAATGACATGAAAGTTTATTTCATTTCTGTTTATTTGTTTGTGCATATTATGGTACATATTTTCTTTGGACTCTCACTTTTAGAGAGGAACAGAGATTAAGGTGCTTAGGAAAATATTTGGGGCTAAGAGGGATGAAGTTACAGGAGAATGGAGAAAGTTACACAACGTAGAACTGCACGCATTGTATTCTTCACCTGATATAATTCATTCATTCATTGTGTTCTCCCCAAGAGCAGGTCTTTCACTGCAAACCCAGCATTCTCCAGTCTTTCATATTTTCGGACTTTCTCTTTGTCTCCTAATATGATCCATATGTCTTATGTCGTCTACCATCTGATATCTTCTTCTGTCCCAACTCTTCTCCCGTTCACCATTGCTTCCAGTGCATCTTTCAGAAGGCACTTTCTTCTCAACTAGTGACTCAGCCAATTCATTTTCCTCTTTCTGATCAGTTCCTGACATATTTAGGAACATTAAATCCAGATGTTTCAGATGGGTAGGGCATGTAGCACGTATGGACGTATCCAGAAATGCATATAGAGTGTTAGTTTAGAGGCAGGAGGAAAGACCTTTGGGGAGGCCGAGACGTAGATGGGAGGATAATATTGAAATAGATATGAAGGAGGTGGAATATGGTGATAGAGACTGGATTAATATTGCACAGGATAGGGACAGATGGCGGGCTTACGTGAGGGCGGCAATGAACCTGCGGGTTCCTTAAAAGCCATTTGTAAGTAAGTAAGTATGGTACATATTTTCTACATGTTTCGTGCATATTTGCATATATATTTTATACTTGATTGTGCATAAAAATAAATAATGTGAACTATATTAGTTAGTGTCTAACATTGTCTATATTAAGTAAATGAATGATACTGATAAATTTATAAGTCCATAGTAAATAAATGACATTTAGTGTCCATATTTTTATTTTGGTAGGTTACTTTACGATGCTTTATCAACATCTTACGTTATTGAGCGTCTGAATGAGATGAAGGTGATAATGCCTGTGAAATGAGTCCGGGGTCCAGCACCGAAAGTTACCCAGTATTTGCTCATATTGGATTGAGGGAAAACCCCGGAAAAAACCTCAACCAGGTAACGTATCCCGACGGGGACGAACCCGGGCCACCTGGTTTCGCGGCCAGACGCGCTGACCGTTACTCCACAGGTGTGGACGTATCCATATTAAATGCAGGATAAGTTTCGTAGAAATTCTTATGTTTCCTGTTGTCGATGGAATTGGCGTATCGATCATTTCCTGGTCTCATATTTCTTTATTGTGGCAATCCTTAGATATGAATTCGGATCTCCTACATAGAAAGCCAAGCCAGCGCTCTGATTCCGGCTGTTCAGTTAACGGTACATTACAGAGTCACTGTGTTGGTAGTTGAGGTCTTCAGGGTTGTTTGTGAGCTGAATTTCTCTATCGAAGTTTAATGGTGTGCAATGTCGCAACCACCTCGGAAGTCTGAACTTCCGGAAGTACACTTTAAATATGAAGGGAATTTGGAATTTGATAACGAGACTAATCTAACCTGGTTGTACAATCGATCGCTTTTATGCAAGTGCATGACACACATGCTAACACAAGAACTCTTTACAGCAGAAACATGCCTGAAAAAAGTGACGGGGCTTCATAGGATCCTGTGAATGCGTCAATGTTATGTTTTATTTAACGACGCTCGCAACTGCAGAGGTTATATCAGCGTCGCCGGATGTGCCGGAATTTTGTCCCGCAGGAGTTCTTTTACATGCCAGTAAATCTACCGACATAAGCCTGTCGCATTTAAGCACACTTAAATGCCATCGACCTGGCCCGGGATCGAACCCGCAACCTTGGGCATAGAAGGCCAGCGCTATACCAACTTGCCAACCAGGTCGACTGAATGCGTCAAACGTTTAAACGTTTATACTGTTGGTTGTGTGCTATTGCGGTACCTACTTAGATTTTTATATAGTAGGTTCTTATTTATATTGTGAATTAGAGTCCTTCATAACCGGTTACGAAAGATAGAAAAGACAGATTGCTACTGAACGCCTGGCGCTATAGACAGTATGCGAAGCTCTTCCGTCTCGCGGAGTAGTCCAATGTTCGGTTTAACGAATGTCCGAGTCTCACTCGGTTGGACAGCTCTGGATCATGAAAGACGATAATATTGAGCCATCCAGGAGTTCCAAGAATCGTCGCAAGGACGCGATTATCATCGTGTACTTTTCAAATGTTATTTCCTCCTCTCTCCTCATTGATTGATGCACCCATCATAAAACTACAACCATTAGACTTGAGAGTGGAGGGCGTGGACAGGGCATTTAAATGACCAATCAGAGCGCGCAGCCTTTTATTACTGTGGCCCTAAATACCTGATAGACCGGTGGTATGGCCATTAAAATTGGCAGAGGACATCTTTAAGATATAAACGATTTTTTAAAGACTATTACACTTTTACTACGTCACACTACTTTTGACCAATAAAGCGGTAAGAAAGGACGTCTTTCAACCAATCATGGCTGCTTATTGCAAATTTTATCGCGTCCCTAGCATTTGTTTATTTTTATCACTACCCAACCATTTGTTTCTTTGTTTGCCAACATTTCAAACTGCACTGGTCTGGACGACAAAAAACAGAAAATTACAAACCACTCCAGTCGATGCACAGCACTTTCAAATATGACTCGCATTGGCATTCAAGAACAAGAATTAATAAAGATCACTGGTCATAGCTATGCATCTTCCCTGAAACCCTATTTACAAATAAATGAAGAGCATCATTCGGAAATCCTGAATAAGTTGAGTACACCATGTACATCAACGAGTTCACTTCTTTTACGCACAAGTCCAATATAACATCAACTGAACTACCAACCACTAAAACATTCAAATTTGAAAATTGTACTTTCAATAATTGTTTCTTTTAAAATTATTCATGTTTATTTTTTATTTCATCATCGTTAATTAAAACGTTTCTTGTTTATTTTATCATCCCTAATTAAAACTTTTCCAACATTTGTTTATATTACTTAGGTTATGTTTGTTATAGCTTCTGCTATATGATATTATGGATAGTCACGTATCAGAGATTGTTTAATACTAAGATTTATTGAAAATCATCTGTCAAGTGACATTGATT
Organism: Periplaneta americana; assembly: GCF_040183065.1. Classification (NCBI taxonomy): domain Eukaryota; kingdom Metazoa; phylum Arthropoda; class Insecta; order Blattodea; family Blattidae; genus Periplaneta; species Periplaneta americana. The sequence goes on along the minus strand of NC_091129.1, from coordinate 7,464,355 downwards.
ACTGGGATCCGGATGATTAAAGTGGAATGCAAATGTTTTAATAAAAATGAAACTCAATCAACAAAGCGTTCTTGACTAGTAACCGTCCACAGAGTTCAATGAAGATTCCATAGCTGGCACAAATGATAACAAGAAAACAGCTAATCATATCTCACTACTGCCATCTAGCGTAATGTTGAGATGGTATAATAATACATTTGAAGACAGTTGTATTTTCGTAAGTCAAATATTATTTTATTGTATTGGAGTACTGTGTTACTTCTAATCTTCATATACTTTCTTCTAATCGTGTAATAGTTAAATCCCACTCGAGTTTTGATTTTCTCTAGATATATCAAAACCTCTAGTGAGTTTATTGTTGACTATTTCGTTTATATGACGTCATTCCATTTTCGACCAATGAAGTGTAATGAAATTTTGAATTCCAACCAATCACAGTCACACTTTGCGATAATTTTTTCAGCTAGATTTATCGCTATCAATTTATCGCATGGTCGTTCTTTTGTTTAGTCGTTGTCGCCAACTATTTCCCCGTGAATTGATGATCATGAATACATTAAGATGCAACTACACGGTTAAATTTTTCTTTCAACTTTAAAGCAATGAATGCAATGTAGATTCATTTTCCGGGCTGAGAGGCCGTGGTCTATTAGTTGGTTTTATACCAGACGTTTCGTCTGCAACTGCGGCAGACATCTTCAGTGGAGTGGTATCCGAGGTCGCAAGACTCTTCTCGGCGTACCTGAGGCAACTGATCCTGTGTCGAATCGAAAAATCGAAGGAGAATAGGGAGGAAAATTTAAAAGGTACGCAAAACGCGTCCTTGCAAGGGGTTGGGGGCTGTACAAAACTAAATATGTGAGCTCCAAGCCTGTTGGCCACTAGTCTCACTCCGGGTTACGCTGCTCCCCTGAAGGAGCTCTAGAAAATTTTGAAGGGGAAGCCGAAATTGGACGTAACCTCTTAGGTACCACATACGCGAGGGGGGCTGAGATTGATCACTTGATCACGGAACGGGGCGAGGAGGAGTTGGCTGGTGTTTGCCGTTAGGATGGCAAGACGCCGTCATCCGTTGTTCGATGACAAAGCATTTGAAGGCCGTCGGAAGAAGCGCCGTGAATTCTAACCTGCAATTTGAGAGGTCCCTGTCCTTTCAATTTGCGACTTATTGAGTGACCTCGTATGTTTAATAGACTATTAATATTATCTGAACTAGGGCATACATAATTTATAATAAAGGTGGAATATATATGGGGAAGGGCATATAGGACCGTGGCCCATTTCTTATAGGGCTCATCCCGACATTTGTCTTACGCCTGAGGAAAACCACGGAATACCTTAGGCAGGATGAGTTGTCTCATATAAGAGACTAGCCAATTTGGCTATTATGTAGGAGGTCATGAGCCTTGTTGATTTGTCTCAATTTCGAGACCAGCCATTTGGCTATATGATGGCTCAATTGCGAAGAGTGGGGAGAGATGTAATTGTTAATTAGGGAGATTCATGGGGATATGAGTGCAGGTCCGTGGCCCATTTCTTTTAGGGCTCATCCCGACATTTGTCTTAGCGCCTTAGGAAAACCACGGAAAAACCTTAGGCAGGATGAGTTGTCTCAATATCAGAGACTAGCCAGTTGGCTCTTAGGTTGAATGACTCTATGAATCGATGGATATATACTAGCCAATTGGCTCTATTAGATTTCTATCGATCAACAAAAGTAGATAATGTTATGGAGGGATTTTGTTTAGCCCAGTTAAGACAAGGTCATTTTACAGCGGTTGCACTATCCAAGGAGTCTCATGGAGTTGAGTCGTGGCTACCAAAACCTGGGAGTAACGCCAGCCTCCCTGTCCTCCTGTCTCAATAGTATAGCTAATGGACCTGTCTGGTGTCTACGCCGTAACCTAGGATCATACTGGCCGAGGCCAGATATGAGCGGGTTGGGGTTAGCACGAGCTTCCGCATACAGGTTCCTAGCCAGTCGAGCAATGAACTCGTCTATGGTTGGCAACTCTAGTTCATCATGGAACTTTCTTCTCGAGGCGACTCGGGGGAGATGGGTAATGAGTCGAATCACCTGGTTTTGGACAACTTGGAGTTTACGGAGATGGGACACTGCCGCAAACCCCCATGCGGGTGCGGCATAGGTAATGACAGAGCGAATGAGGGCCTTATACATGGTAAGTCCTACCCTCAGGTTGTCAGGAGTTAAGGCCGCCAGAATGGGATAGTGTCTAACTATCAGCCCGTTGGCCTTACGAAGAAGGGATTGGATGTGATCTCGGAAGTTGAGATGAGAGTCCATAATGATCCCTAAATATTTAATTTGGTTCATCCACGGCATTTCTCGTCCGAAAAGTGTGGGTGGTGGTGGTATGTCTTCGAGCCTCGCTCTTAATGAAAAGAGTATGGCCTGACATTTCTCTACAATGACCTTGATTCTCCAGTCGTGGAACCACGGCTGGAGGTGATCTAAGATCGACTGTAATCTACGGGACGCTAATCTATAGGTTTTGCCCATCGCCAAGAGGGCAGTGTCGTCTGCATAGATATACAGATGACTACTTCTGCCGTGGATATAGCGAAACGGGAGGTCATTAATGAATATATTGAAAAGTATGGGCCCGATAATGGAACCCTGTGGGACTCCTGCGTGAATTTGACGGGGGGTGGAGAAACTAGTGCCTACACGGGTTTTGAATGTACGGCCTCGGAGGTAGTTAGAAATGAGGCGTATCATTCCATCTGGGACTCCCATGCCCAGTAACTTAACGAGGAGTCCCTCATGCCAAACCTTGTCGAATGCTCGCTCGATGTCCAGGTAAGCTGCAGCTACTACACGCTTCGTGCTCATAGCCCAGGTAATGTCCTCCGTCATGCGGAGTGCCTGGAGTGTAGTGGAACGACCAGGGTGAAAACCGAATTGCTCGTTCCTGATTTGGGGCAATACTACTTCAGTGAGGCGTCTATGTATGACCCGCATGGGTACATCTTGCAAGATGTAGTGGACCTGTTTCACCAGGTTCTGACCACAACTTATTTCCAATGGAATTATGAATTCTATGAACAGCTGGATGGTGTAGCGATGGGGAGCCCGCTAAGTCCGATGATAGCCAACTTTTATATGGAGTTTCTTGAAGAGTCGATCCTCGAAGCCGCGACACTTAAGCCTTCATGCTGGTTTAGATACGTCGATGATACGTTCGTAATCTGGCCCCATGGTGAACGATCATTGATGGATTTCCTGAGTCAGTTGAATAGCTTCCATACGCAAGTACAATTTACTATGGAAACGGAAAAGGACGGCAGGTTACCCTTCCTGGACGTTATGGTACAAAGGAGGACAGATGGCACCCTAGGTCATGACGTCTACAGGAAGCCGACCCACACAGACAGATATCTGCATAAGACCTCGAATCATCATCCCGGCCAGAAACGGGCCATGATGAAAACCCTGATCAACAGGGCCAGGCGGGTAGCCGAGCCACGACACATACAACGGGAGCTGAGCCATGTATCGACAGCACTCATGGCCAATGGCTACTCAAGGCCGGAGATAAAGAGAGCCATGCGCCCCAGAGTAACACCGTCGATGCGGTCACAGGAACGAGCGACTAAGAAGGGCACGGTCTTCCTACCCTACTTAAGGAATGTGACGGACCGTATCAGCAGGGTGCTGAAGCGTCATGATGTGGAAACGACCTTCCTGCCGACCAAGCAAATCCGGAACATGCTGAGGTCATCCAAGGACAAACGAGACAAGCTGCTGTCCGCCGGAGTTTACAGGATTCCGTGTTCGTGCGGGAAGGTCTACATCGGTACTACACAGCGAAGCGTCAGGACGAGACTGACAGAACATAATAGGAATTGCCGCCTAGGACAGATCGACAAATCGGCAGTGGCAGCACATGCCTATCAAGAGGGCGATCACAACATAAGATTCAAGGACACGGACATCTTGAGCACGACGACGCACTTCTTCCCCCGTCTACATAGAGAAGCGATCGAAATACATAAACATAACAACAACTTTAATCGCAAGGAAGAAGGCGTAAAGCTAAACAAGTGTTGGTACCCGGTCCTAAACAGAACAGATAAGAAGCCACTACAACAAAAGGACGGAACCCAGGACGGGAGCAGCGAACAAAGCGGCGCGGACCGCAGCGACAACAGGCCTCGGCCCGCGAGCCGCACTATAAATACGCCCGCACAACCAGTGTTGCCCCAAATCAGGAACGAGCAGTTCGGCTTCCACCCTGGTCGTTCCACTACACTCCAGGCACTCCGCATGACGGAGGACATTACCTGGGGCATGAGCACGAAGCGTGTCGTAGCTGCAGCTTACCTGGACATCGAGCGAGCATTCGACAAGGTTTGGCATGAAGGGCTCCTGGTTAAGCTACTGGGCATGGGAGTCCCAGATGGATGGTACGCCTCATTTCAGATTACCTCCGAGGCCGTACATTCAAGACCCGAGTAGGCACTAGTTTCTCCACCCCTCGTGAAATTCACGCAGGAGTCCCGCAGGGATCGATTATCGGTCCCATACTTTTCAATATATTCATTAATGACCTCCCGTTTCGCTATATCCACGGCAGAAGTAGCCATCTGTATATCTATGCAGATGACACTGCCCTCTTGGCGATGGGCAAAACCTACAGGTTAGCGTCGCGTAGATTGCAGTCGATCTTAGATCACCTCCAGCCGTGGTTCCACGACTGGAGAATCAAGGTCAATGTAGATAAATGTCAGTCCATACTCTTTTCACTAAGAGCGAGGCTCGAAGACATACCACCTCCACCCACACTTTTCGGACAAGCAATGCCGTGGATGAACCAAATTAAATACTTAGGGATCATTATGGACTCTCATCTTACGTTCCGAGATCATATCCATTCCCTTCTTCGTAAGGCCAATGGATTGATAGTTAGACACTATCCCATTCTGGCGGCCTTCACTCCTGACAACCTGGGGGTAGGACTTACCATGTATAAGGCCCTCATTCGGTCTGTAATAACCTATGCCGCACCCGCATGGGGGTTCGCGGCAGTGACCCATCTCCGGAAACTCCAAGTTATCCAGAACCAGGTGATTCGTATCATAACACATCTCCCGCGAGTCGCTTCGAGAGAGAAGTTCCACGATGAGCTAAACTTGCCAACCGTAGACGAGTTCATTGCTCGATTGGCTAGAAACCTGTATGAGGCCGCTCGTGCCAGCCCCAACCCGCTCATATCTGGCCTTGGCCGGTATGATCCTAGGTTACGGCGAAGACACCAGACAGGTCCACTAGCTATTCTCTTAAGACAGGAAAACAGGGAGGCAGGTGTCACTCCCAGATTTAGGTAGTAGATTATTAATTCATGACTTAATCTAATAAGCAACCGCTGTGAAATGGCCTGCTCTAACTCGGGCTATAAATCCATTCTATCCCTCTTACAGGTCTACGGAGTGAAGAGTCAATTGACTAGTCTCCGGATCTGACAGAAACCATCAAAAAGCCAATTGGCTAATACCGTTATGATGGTTAAATAACTTGAGCTAACATATCGTCCCCAATAAATCCGTTTTGCTGATCGATGGAGTTGTAATAGAGCCAATTGGCTAGTCTACATCCATCGAATCAAGTCATTTTACCTAAGAGCCAACTGGCTAGTCTCTAAAATTGAGACATCTCATCCTGCCTAAGGTTTTTCCGTGGTTTTCCTAAGGCGTTAAGACAAATGTCGGGATGAGCCCTAAAAGAAATGGGCCACGGACCTGCATTCACTTCCCCAGACATTGGTGACGGCTCAAGATTAATGATTGTTCACATCGAACTCGGGCCCTGGCAGGGTTCAATCGTCTCCTTGTACAGATCACTGGAGTCATCAACGAGCCAATTGGCTGGTCTCCTGATCTGAGAAAAATCATCAAAGCGCCAATTGGCTATTGTAAGATTAATCCCTACGCGTTCGAATCTTCAAACAGCCAAACTGGCTATCACCGTTTCGTGCCTAGACTTCTCCTCCATCGCGTCTCTCCTCCGGATCAGGTCCTGTACTTCTGCCCCTCCTCCCCCCCCGTATGTTGTAGCTAATCAGTTACGTCCATTTTCGGCTTACCCACTAGAAATTTCTAGCGCTCCTTCACTGGGGCGGCGAAACCCGAAGTGAGACAAGTGGCCAAGAGGCTTGGAGCTCACATATTCAGTTTTTCTCAGCCCCAACTCCCCCCTTGCAAAAAGGACGTGTTTTCACGTACCTTTAAAGTTTCTCCTCCCACTTCCCCCCACTCATTCATTCATTCAGACACAGGATCAGTTGCCTCAGGTACGCCGAGAAGAGTCTTGCGACCTCGGATACCACTCCACTGAAGATGTCTGCCGCAGTTGCAGACGAAACGTCTGGTATAAAACCAACTAATAGACCACGGCCTCTCAGCCCGGAAAATGAATCTACATCTATAGACTCCGGCCGTGAAAGCCTACACTGCAACAATGAATGCAATATTGATATTTAATATTAATTAATATATTTACGCAGTGAAGACGACATTCAAAACGGCGCACCATGTAGACACAAAATCTTCATGCATCTTAATTGAACGTACCTTTTAAACTTGATTCTTTCAATATTCTTCCCAGGTTGCACGCATACGCGATTGGAATATTGAACTGTGTAGATGCAGCTTTAGTTCCGTTACACACTACAGCGAGAATGCATTTGTCGAGCCAAAAAAAATGCTTTCGTGTAGCACTGATTGTAACGGTCGACATTGGTCCTGCTCCTACAGGTAACTTAACCTATAATTGTAGCCTATAAAATTTGTATTTTGTGAATGAAATGAAACAATTAATAGAAAGTGAGATGTTCAAATTTATGTAACATCATCGCATGTCAAACCCAAAGACCTTGCATAGTAATAATAAGGTCTTTGATCAAACTGCCTTCCGTATGGCGTAATAAAATTCGTGTTTTAATTAGGCCTATCTATACAGAGATGGCTTCACTGTGTAGCAACATGTCTCGCTGCGAATACATAAGCATTGGTATATAGCTGTCCCCACTGTTACTGTTAAATTAAATTATGATTTCAGCAGATAATGAAAATGTATTTATGTTATAATAATAAGAGAAAGTGCAGTACAATTAATTAAAATTGTTAAACCTGTATTTTGCTTTTCCCAATTGGCATTATTGAATAATAACATCGAATTTCTTTATTGCAGTAATCGATATTCATCTACAAGTATTTCAACTTCACAATGTCTGAATAGGTTAAGTATTCGTTAATATACAATTATTAACATTTTGTGATCGAATTTTAGGTTTATATTATTTACATTTTTATTGTATTCACGAAATAGTCCTAATAAATGGCACTCGAGGTCTGAGATTTGCCAATAAACCCACGAGCGAAATGAGTGGATTTATCGGCAAATCTCAGACTTCACGTGACATTACTAAAGATAAAAAATAATTTTTTTACCAAAAATGGCAAAATTTCACATAGTGTACCCTATCATTAATGACTTGAAACACTTAATTCAGTATTACCTACTCATTCATAGTAAAAAACATGAAATTCCAATATGTAAATGAGATCAAATTACTTCGGTTCAGTGTTTCAAAACTCCTTATATAACCAATGTTCAGCGAGTGAAAGAATAGACCTACAATCTTAATTAGACTCTCATTTGTACAGGCCTATATCACATGTGGATTCCTATCATAATGATTTTAAGTCTAGAAGTCTGTAGATAAAAATACGTTCCTATTCTCTTCAACATTTCCCCATTATACTAGGGTTTTCTTTGATGGAAGCACAGTTCAAACGCTTCCTGGCGAGGTCGGTTTTTCAACCTTTAATCTATTTATAACTTTACACAGAACGTACTACGTACACTCCACTGGAAAATCGATGAAAAAATAATACATATCCGACCTTATAACGTTGGACACTATCGGTTCTTTCATTTGAACAGACATTTTATAAACGCGATATTCCTTCCTGTCAGGAACCAGATGATATCAGCTTTTCAATTGTCTGCTTCGGTCACGTGTCTTTATAGACTTGTTCAGGGATCCTCCGTTTGACTACTCATTCTTTATGTCACCTCGTTATTGTCCTTTCCATTTCTACAGTTTTGTTGTTCATGGCTTCTATTCGTATGTGACTAAATAATACCATGCAGTGAAATCTGCATTAAACAACCATCGTAGACTTCAAAAATCGAGAAGTGTCTGTATGTCATTACGTAGAACTACTGTCATCCTCTGAGGAGTTTAGTGCTGAGAGGAATGCGGTTCCGACTAGTCTAGCACGGTACTGGAGTGGGAGGGAACAGTGACAGCGGCAGTCTGGAAGGAAGTACAATCATACTGAAAACATTCGCCCAATTTACGAGAGTTTCTAACGTGTTCAGAGAAGGAAAGTATTGTAGAAAATTTTATTTATTTATTTAGTCTATTATTTATTTATTCTGGTGAAGCTAAGTCCATCACACCACCAGTAATACAAATACAAGAAAATAAATAAAAAGAAAAATCATAATAAAACTACTTACTTACTTACAAATGGCTTTTAAGGAACCCGAAGGTTCATTGCCGCCCTCACATAAGCCCGCCAGCGGTCCCTATCCTGTGCAAGATTAATCCAGTCTCTATCATCATACCCCACCTCCCTCAAATCCATTTTAATATTATCCTCCCATCTACGTCTCGGCCTCCCTAAAGGTCTTTTTCCCTCCGGTCTCCCTACTAACACTCTATATGCATTTCTGGATTCGCCCATACGTGCTACATGCCCTGCCCATCTCAAACGTCTGGATTTAATGTTCCTAATTATGTCAGGTGAAGAATACAATGCGTGTAGTTCTGTGTTGTGTAACTTTCTCCATTCTCCTGTAACTTCATCCCGCTTAGCCCCAAATATTTTCCTTAGCACCTTATTCTCAAACACCCTGAACCTATGTTCCTCTCTCAGAGTGAGAGTCCAAGTTTCACAACCATACAGAAGAACCGGTAATATAACTGTTTTATAAATTCCAACTTTCAGATTTTTGGACAGCAGACTGGATGATAAGAGCTTCTCAACCGAATAATAACACGAATTTCTCATATTTATTCTGCGTTTAATTTCCTCCGGAGTGTCATTTATATTTGTTACTGTTGCTCCAAGATATTTGAATTTTTCCACCTCTTCGAAAGATAAATCTCCAATTTTTATATTTCCATTTCGTACAATATTCTGGTCACGAGACATAATCATATACTTTGTCTTTTCGGGATTTACTTCCAAACCGATCGCTCTACTTGCTTCAAGTAAAATTTCCGTGTTTTCCCTAATCGTTTGTGTATTTTCTCCTAACATATTCACATCATCCGCATAGACAAGAAGCTGATGTAACCCGTTCAATTCCAAACCCTGCCTGTTATCCTAAACTTTCCTCATGGCATATTCTAGAGCGAAGTTAAAAAGTAAAGGTGATAGTGCATCTCCCTGCTTTAGCCCGCAGTGAATTGGAAAAGCATCAGATAGAAACTGACCTATACGGACTCTGCTGTATGTTTCACTGAGACACATTTTAATTAATCGAACTAGTTTCTTGGGAATACCAAATTCAATAAGAATATCATATAATACTTCCCTCTTAACAGAGTCATAAGCCTTTTTGAAATCTATGAATAACTGATATACTGTACCCTTATACTCCCATTTTTTCTCCATTATCTGTCGAATACAAAAAATCTGATCAATAGTCGATCTATTACGCCGAAAACCGCACTGATGATCCCCAATAATTTCATCTACGTACGGAGTTAATCTTCTCAAAAGAATATTGGACAAAATTTTGTACGACGTCAACAAAAGTGATATTCCTCGTAAGTTACCACAGTTGGTTTTGTCCCCCTTTTTAAAAATAGGTACAATTATGGACTCCTTCCATTGTTCTGGTACAATTTCCTTTTCCCAAATAGCAAGTACAAGTTTATAAATTTCGCTATATAATGCACTCCCACCCTCTTGTATTAATTGTGCTGGAATTTGATCGATACCTAGAAACTTGTACTTTTTCAGATTTTCTATCGCAATTTCGACTTCTGAAAGCGTGGGTTCGGGTATAAATGGCTCAGCAGTTTGTATTTCAATTTCGTCCCGATCATTTCTATTTGGCCTATGTACATTTAGTAGTTGCGCAAAATAGTTTTTCCATCTGTTTAGGATTGATGGAGAGTCTGCAAGCAAGTCACCATTCTCATCCTTGATCACGTTTACCCTTGGCTGATATCCGTTCTTAAATTCCTTTATACCCTTATATAAATCTCGAATGTTTTTATTCTTACTATTTGTTTCTACCTCATTCAGTTTTTCCTTCAAGTAACCTCTCTTTTTATTCCTAAGTGTACGACTTGCTTCCCGTCTTTCATTGAAATAATTATCTCTCTTCTCCTCAACTGGATCCTGTAAGAATTTCAATTTTGCCTGTTTCCTTCTTTCTACTACCATGCAACAATCTTCATCAAACCACGGTTTCTTTTTCTTAGTTTCATAATAACCTATGCTCTGCTCAGCTGCAATTTTGATACTATCTCTGATATTTTCCCACACGCTATTAACATCTAATTCTTTCTCAACTTCGTCGGAACTTTCTAAAGTGGCAAACCTATTCGAAATTTCGACCTGATAATTTTGCTTAGCTTCCTCGTCCTTTAATTTCAAAATATTGAATTTAGTAATATTAACTTGTTGCTCTACTCGCTTGGATACTGATAATCTTTCTCTTAATTCTCCAATCACCAAATAATGGTCAGAATTACAGTCTGCACCCCTGAAAGTTCGAATATCTACTATACTAGTATGTCTCCGTTTATCTATCAAGATGTGATCTATTTGGTTGTGTGTCAATCCATCTGGAGAAGTCCAAGTATATTTATGTATATCCTTATGGGGGAATGTTGTACTTTTGACAATTAAATTTTTCGATGTGGCAAAGTTGACTAATCTAACTCCATTGTCACTACTAATTGCGTGTAGGCTCTCTTTTCCAATAGTTGGTCTAAAAATATCCTCCCATCCTACTTTAGCATTGAAATCCCCCAATAAAATTTTCATGTGATATCTAGGGAACTGATCAAAAGTATGTTCCAATTCCTCATAGAAGCTATTCTTTATATGGTCGTCTTTCTCTTCTGTAGGGGCGTGAGCATTTATAACTATGATGTCGCACCATCTACCCTTAAGTACTAAATATGATAACCTGTCACTGATAAATTCGACCTTTTTTACTGCTGATTTTATTCTTTTATGAACAAAGAATCCTGTTCCTAATTGGTGATTATTGTTTCCTTCCCCATAATACAAGTAATCTCCTATTTGTGATATGCCATTCCCATGTAACCTAACCTCTTGTACTCCTACGAAGTCTATTCTATATCTAGCTAGTTCTTTTGCTACTAATGTTACCCCTCCTGTTCTATAAAGACTAGTTACGTTCCAAGTGCCAAATCTCAAATCCTTATTCCTTTGCTGTGGTCGTGCCAGAGAATCAGTCCTATTCCGAGGCTTATTATAGGGATACGTAACAAGCTGTTTTTTTTACGGTGATGGGTTGTTAGCCCTTCGCCCAACCCCCAAGCTGGAGGACCACCCCTTATCGGCTGTCCGCGACTGCTTATTCAATATATTCGCAGCTACCCTCCATATCTGGAGGCCGTCTCCTCTATCCGCAACCTGAGGACGCGCCATGCCGTGGTGATAGGGACCCACAATACATGGAATAAAACTACAATAATATAAATGAAAATAAGAATCATACTATAAAATTTAGTGATTAGTAGAATTGAATTAAATTAGTAAAGTAATCAATTTAAATATACTGTACTGCTGAACTCACTTGAGAAGTAAAACTACTTGATTTGTATTTTAAGATATCATCAACAAATGATTTTCGCATGACATTATAGAAATCTGTTTTTCATGATACCAATCACACATATTCTAAAATTCCAGTAGAATAAGACCAAAAACTTTTCTACAGCGTGTTTCCTTAAAAATGACTTGTAACGGTGAAATATTTAATATGAATAATTCATATAATATTAACATAGCTAACATCAGGGAGATGTTTGGGCAAAAATTGCAACAATATATTTAACATATTAATAACAAAACTATATAGGCCTAGGTAAACAATATGTATATGAAATATTCACACATTACTACAAACTGAAGACTGCATATTTTTGGACGATTAATACTTCCCACTCCGCTCGGCTCGGCTTGGCTGTAGCAACAAAAGAATCTACCTGCAACCCCCCCGCACCGATGGCAAGAATACCTCAGGTCCCAGCGCTATACTCGTCGGAGGAAGACAGTACGTGTGGATGCAATCACCTCTCGACAGGTGCATAGCTTCACTATGTTCATTATCTTTAAGTAAAATCGTAGAAGGTGTTGTTGATGAACCTATAAAACCGCTGTGGAATAACGGTTACCATACCTGACCGTAAAACGAGCAGGCCGGGGTTCAAATCCTGGCAGGGACAAGTTACCCAATCAATGTTTCCCCCCTCCCCCAGGAATTTCCCTCAACCCATTAAGAGCAAATGCTGGGCAAATTTCGGCGTTGGTACCTGGACTCATTTCGCTTACATTGTCACCTTCATCTCATTCAGACGCAATGTAACCATACCTACTTACTGCTTTTAGAGAATCCGGAGGTTCATTACCACCCTCATATAAGCCCGCCATCGGTCCCTATCCTGAGCAAGATTAATCCAGTCCCTACCATCATATCCCACCTCCCTCAAATGCATTTTAGTATTACCCTCTATCTAGTATTGGACTCCCCAAAGGTCTTTTTCCTCCGGCCTCCCAACTAACACTCTATATGCATTTCTGGATTCGCCCATACGTGCTACATGCCCTGCCCATGTCAGGTAAAGAATACAAAGCGTGCAGTTCTGCGTTGTGTAACTTTCACCATTCTCCTGTAACGTCATTCCTCTTAGCCCCAAATATTTTCCTAAGAATCTTATTCTTAATCATTCTTAATTTCTGTTTCTCTCTCAAAGTAAGATCCAAGTTTCACAACCATACAGAACAACCGGTAATATAACTGTTTTATAAATTCTAAATTTCAGCTTTTTTTTAGAGCAGACTGGATGAAAAAAGCTTATCGGGCGAATAATAACAGGCATTTCCCATATTTATTCTGCGTTTAATTTCCTCTCGAGTGTCATTCATATTTGTTACCCTCGCTCCGAGATGTCTGAATTTTTCCAATTTTTCAAACTATAAATTTCCAATTTTCATATTTTCATTTCGTATTGTGTTCTGGTCATGAGACATAATCATAGCAGTTGGAAAAATTGTCATAAAATAACTACGTAAAAAAAAAGAATTAACAAATATCACGCGGAAGAAGGTGAATAAGGTGAAGGCAGGGAGACCAAGTGGAATACAAGGAGAACGGGGTGATTACAAGACTACGGAGTGAATGCAAGGAGAACAAGGGGAATGCAAGGAGAACAAGGGGCATACAAAGAGAACAAGGGGAATGCAAGGATAAGAAGGAGAATAGAAAAAGTGCGTGGGGAATACAAGGAGAAGTAGGGGAATACAAGGAGAAGTAGGGGAATACAAGGAGAACTAGGGGAATGCAAGGAGAACTAGGGGAATACAAGGAGAACTAGGGGAATGCAAGGAGAACTAGGGGAATGCAAGGAGAACTAGGAGAATGCAAGGAGAACTAGGGGAATGCAAGGAGAACTAGGGGAATACAAGGAGAACTAGGGAAATACAAGGAGAACTAGGGGAATACAAGGAGAACTAGGGGAATACAAGGAGAACTAGGGGAATACAAGGAGAACTAGGGGAATACAAGGAGAACTAAGGGAATGCAAGGAGAACTAGGGGAATACAAGGAGAACTAGGAGAATGCAAGAAGAACTAGGAGAATGGAAGGAGAACTAGGGGAATACAAGGAGAACTAGGGGAATGCAAGGAGAACTAGGGGAATGCAAGGAGAACTAGGGGAATGCAAGGAGAACTAGGGGAATGCAAGGAGAACTAGGAGAATACAAGGAGAACTAGGGGAATACAAGGAGAACTAGGGGAATACAAGGAGAACTAGGGGAATACAAGGAGAACTAGGGTAATACAAGGAGAACTAGGAGATTACAAGGATAACTAGGGGAATGCAAGGAGAACTAGGGGAATACAAGAACTAGGAGAATACAAGAACTAGGGGAATACAAGAACTAGGAGAATGCAAGGAGAACTAGGAGAATACAAGGAGAACTAGGGGAATACAAGGAGAACTAGGGGAATACAAGGACAACTAGGGGAATGCAAGGAGAACTAGGGGAATACAAGGAGAACTAGGGGAATACAAGGAGAACTAGGGGAATACAAGGAGAACTAGGGGAATACAATGAGAACTAGGAGAATACAAGGAGAACTAGGGGATACAAGTAGAACTAGGGGGATACAAGGAGAACTAGGGGTATACAAGGAGAACTAGGGGGATACAAGTAGAACTAGGGGAATACAAGGAGAACTAGGGGAATACAAGGAGAACTAGGGGAATACAAGGAGAACTAGGGGAATAGAAGGAGAACTAGGGGATACAAGAAGAACTAGGAGAAAACAAGGAGAACTAGGGGATACAACTAGAACTAGGGGGATACAAGGAGAACTAGGGGTATACAAAGAGAACTAGGGAGATACAAATAGAACTAGGGGGATACAAGTAGAACTAGGGGAATACAAGGAGAACTAGGGGATACAAGGAGAACTATGGGTACAAGGAGAACTAGGGTATACAAGGAGAATTAGGGGGATACAAGGAGAACTAGGGGGATACAAGGAGAACTAGGGGAATACAAGGAAAACTAGGGGAATGCAAAAAATATGAGAGGAATAGAATTAAAACGAGGGGAATACAAGGATAACAAGGGGAATACAATAAGGATCAGAGGAATACAAGGGATACAAAGGGAGTATAAGTAGAACGAGGGGATATAAGGAGACCGAGGGGAATACAATGGAAGAACAACGGGAATTGTATTTTTATGTGACAGTGAATTCTCAAGCTATCTCTTCTTACCTAGCCAGGAGTAAGACTTTTTTTACATCAAAAGATGTCGCTGAATAATTGGTTGACTCAGGGTTTTCTTTACAGTACTGTATGTAATTTTTATGTGAAATAATGCTACTTGAAGATGTCAGTCTTACCTTCATGAGTTTGCCTATCACTACATTATAGTTTGACTTAAATCGTTGGAAAGATTGTGAATTTTTGAGAGCAGGTGGACTATAAAATTTGAAATTAATAAAATATTTGTTGATTTTCAGAAGATTTAAGTAATGGCGGCTTTTAAAATAGCGACTTTGTGTAGTTGTTTAACAAATTGTTATCCGTTACTCTTGAATATAGATTATAACGTTATATATAAGCAAACTCGTTCTGACACTCCTCTGTAGCGCTTTCACTTTTAATGTGAAGCAAATTGAGGCATAGGACAGAGGACAGCGTATCAGACAGTTCGTGACATTAAGCGAAGGTATAGGTTTACCCACACACACACTGACCCTGACCGAAGGTTTTGTTCACACAAAGCGAGCCTTCTGCAGCAAGAGAAGTACAATACTGGATGTTCAATTCAAAATGTGTCATGGCTCGCTGTATGTCGTCATGTGGCTAGCCCATGAGCCTAGAGAATTCATTCTTCCTACACTTTGCTCAATATGTAGTAAAAATGCAAACATGGGTAGTTGCCCACCACTCGGATCGCTACTATCGCCTCATCATCGCAGATCTCTCTCCTAGCAGATGACAAAATATGTTACACTTTCGTTGTCGTGTTCTTTTGGAAAAATTAACACCTTCCTTCCATTATTGAAATATTAAATGGATAAAGTTCATTTATCATTTTAATGAAGTATATTAAATTCCACCATAAACTCGAAGATACCTGCAAGAAATAGGTTAATATTATTTTTGTTTGTGCTAAACGAACTGAAATTTACTATAATCGCTTCACTCATTCAAGATTATAGCGATAATGAACTATGAAACCAATAAATATTAATTTGCATTTCCCTTTACAACAATAATATAATAACAATAATAATGGAAATATGAATTAATGGGAGTAACTTACGTGTACCGGTACTTGTAGTGTAGGCTTACGTAGTTAACAAAGTGAGATGAGGTTAAGCAATAATAATCACACCAGAATTGGAAATAAAACGTGATCAATAAATTTTATTGTAACAGACTTACTTTTTCTACGTCTGTAGTAAAGTAACAAATAAAAATAACAACAAAATTAACAGCTATAAGTAAAAACATATCCTTTGAAAAAAAAAAGTAGGCCTAAGTTGTCTGAAAATGTACAATTATTCAAGGAATCAGCTGATAAAGACGTAGAATTAGTGCAGGTAATAACAGAACAGGTTTATTTGAAACATCAAATAAAGTTGGAACTGCATTCCCGATTAATTTATTTATGTTTTCATTCATAAATTGTGTGTTTTCGAAATGAAGAGAGCAAAACTTTATATTAGTCTATTATAAAGATATGCTTCATTCTTTGTCATTAGATCTTCCCTTTTGCTGTTTATTAACCACTTTTTGCATCTAGAAGTAAAATAAGAAATAGACGTTAGGATTTTTCTTCACGAGCATCAATTCGAAATACGCAACGTCCTAGCACTCGATGGAAATACGACTCAGTCCACTCTAAATCCAAAGTCGACCGTGGACAGTCTATTGTCTCTAGTTGCTAACCGCTTGGAGCGCTTTATAGCGAGATTTGAAAAAAATCATCTCAAGCTTCGCGACTGTATATAGTAGACTGTAGTATTACTTAAATGCGAGAGAAGTTGCCTAGCAAGTACGGAGTTCATTCTGAAGATTACTTACCGATACGTACGGTAACGCCAGTAGTGGCAAGAATGTGAACTGTTTGGAAACACGTACTGAAGTGAGTTTTTTTTTCTTACTGTCGGGATATGGGGAGAGGGTCAAGACGATTACTTACGTATTTGTCGACATAAACTTGGACGGTCAACATGGACACGGAGCATTTTCATTTGTGTTGTGGAATGTTGCCGTACGCAATCGATGATAACAAATACCCTGCGTACGACTTGCCCGCGCAAAACACAGTTCGAAAGAGGTTATGGTAGCACACAGACCGTACAGACCGCCATCTGTTGCTACGACGTTCAAGTTATACCGTACACGTTCTCAAGTTCAGGTTGGACGCCTTGATTAATAGGCAACTTCTCGACATAAAAGCTGAAACTCGCTTCAAATCGCTGACTCACAACAGTGACGTCATGACACACTCTGAAATGAACACCCAGTAGTGGCTACTCCGTCACTCTCACGTTCCCAGAAGTGTGCACAGTGTAGTTGAACAGTACCCGTTACAAGTGCATTTTGCCAAGAATTGCTTCCTGTTATACAATAATGTTTCTGGAAATTGCAACACCAAGAAGAATACACGTGACAAATGAAATTGATACCACAGATTAGGTACATGACCGTGGATGGGCAACTCGTGCTCTCGAAGTGTGAACACAACCTCAGTGCAGGTAGAACGGACTCTGTACTGTAGTGTCTGTATATAAGTTTACTCGCGTCTGCAGCAAGTGGCGGCTCGTTTTAAGTGAAAAACAATATAATCCCCAGATCATTTCCCTTTAGTGATGAGTCGAAAGAGAGAGATTTTTATTAAGAAGGGAGGTAAAGCGTGTATTATGTTCTATTACGCTTTCTTACGCATAAAATTTTATGTTACAAATAAAGACAGTGAAGGATTTAGTAAATAAATACTGTCTAGATATGCTTTAGAATAGCTAAAAGTAAAAATGGGATACCAACCATGTTGTGCGTGCGAGTTACAGAATTGCACGACATATGATCGACTAGCTAAGAACATTACTTACTTACTTACTTACAAATGGCTTTTAAGGAACCCGAAGGTTCATTGCCGCCCTCACATAAGCCCGCCAGCGGTCCCTATCCTGTGCAAGATTAATCCAGTCTCTATCATCATACCCCACCTCCCTCAAATCCATTTTAATATTATCCTCCCATCTACGTCTCGGCCTCCCTAAAGGTATTTTTCCCTCCGGTCTCCCAACTAACACTCTATATGCATTTATGGATTCGCCCATACGTGCTACATGCCCTGCCCATCTCAAACGTCTGGATTTAATGTTCCTAATTATGTCAGGTGAAGAATACAATGCGTGCAGTTCTGTGTTGTGTAACTTTCTCCATTCTCCTGTAACTTCATCCCGCTTAGCCCCAAATATTTTCCTAAGCACCTTATCCTCAAGCACCCTGAACCTATGTTCCTCTCTCAGAGTGAGAGTCCAAGTTTCACAACCATACAGAAGAGCCGGTAATATAACTGTTTTATAAATTCTAACTTTCAGAGTTTTGGACAGCAGACTGGATGATAAGAGCTTCTCAACCGAATAATAACACGCATTTCCCATATTTATTCTGCGTTTAATTTCCTCCCGAGTGTCATTTATATTTGTTACTGTTGCTCCAAGATATTTGAATTTTTCCACCTCTTCGAAGGATAAATCTCCAATTTTTATATTTCCATTTCGTACAATATTCTGGTCACGAGACATAATCATATACTTAGTCTTTTCGGGATTTACTTCCAAACCGATCGCTCTACTTGCTTCAAGTAAAATTTCCGTGTTTTCCCTAATCGTTTGTGTATTTTCTCCTAACATATTCACGTCATCCGCATAGACAAGAAGCTGATGTAACCCGTTCAATTCCAAACGCTCTGTGTTATCCTGAACTTTCCTAATGGCATATTCTAGAGCGAAGTTAAAAAGTAAAGGTGAAAGTGCATCTCCCTGCTTTAGCCCGCAGTGAATTCGAAAAGCATCAGATAGAAACTGACCTATACGGACTCCGCTGTATGTTTCACTGAGACACATTTTAATTAATCGAACTAGTTTCTTGGGAATACCAAATTCAATAAGAATATCATATAATACTTCCCTCTTAACCGAGTCATAAGCCTTTTTGAAATCTATGAATAACTGATGTACTGTACCCTTATACTCCCATTTTTTCTCCATTATCTGTCGAATACAAAAAATCTGATCAATAGTCACATTTATGGATAAATTTGAAATGTGGTAGTATCATGTAGAACATAGACAACTTCATTTTCTTTGACTATAAGCTATCTCCAAGAGTGACAAGAAAATCTTCTTATCAAATATAAGACCCTACTTCAAGATCTACAGTAGAATTCACTGGTAAGTTTGGAGAAACAGTGACAGTGACAAGGAATCGAGATTTTTCTGAAATTCATTTTGCTTACAGCCGAAAGAAGATCCTGAAAGTTTATAGCTTGAATTGATAAATCTACAGAAGAGCACGGCACTCAGATTCCAGCGAAATCTGGAATCGAATTGTTAGTAATGCTGCCTAAGTCAGAATTTCCAAATATACTCTTTGTTTTCATATACAGTATACTGTATGTGCTTGAGACAGAGTTTAATACAAGAAAGAAATGTAAAAGCTCTCAATGTACAGAAAGAGCTTTGACGTAAGTTTATTTCATCTGCTGTGACATGTGAAAAATACTTCCTTGAATTTGTGTTTGTTTGCGAATACAGACTATTACCTTTCTGAGAACAGAGGAATACTCTTTAATGTATAAAGTCTTGTAAATTCTAGAGTTCTACGTTTCAAATAAGACATATAATAAGAAATATTAACAAATAGTGTAATAATAAATAAGTGTTGCAGCTATATTTGTTGTATCTTGGAAAGGTTGTATTCAGTTTGTGTTTCCAGTACTAAACTAATTTACAAAGATAGGAAATAATATAATTTTGTTATGTGTCCTTAGGTACAGTCTGTCTAAAATACTATAATTACTGTACCATGCGTCATTCTGAAATTCAAATCATGGAGTAGATATCACGACCACCTGCATGAGCCGCCAGAGCGCACCGTGGCAGTGAACTGCTTTTGCAGCGAAACTACAAACAACTTGTAACTGCTGCGGATGGCTCCGTCTGTCTTTCTCTCTTTCAAGGTTTTTTAGCACTTTGTGAACACGAGTTGCCTATCCATGTACATGACAATACACAAATGATTAGAATTAAAGAACTCTACCTGATCTGTGACCGTAAGATTTCAATATGGAGTAAAGCCTCCATGCGCTGTAATCAGAGCCTCTAAGTGTCGTGGAATGGAATCAAAAAGGGCCTGGATATGTTCCTGGGGAATCTCCCTCCACGCAGTTTGTATGCGAGTCAAGAGTGGGTTCTGGAGGACCATGACGAACAAGTTGCCGACCAACCATTTCCCAGACATGTTCGATGGGCGACATATCTGGTGAACGTGCAGGCCAAGGAAGCAGTGATACCTGTCGTTCTTCGAAGAAGGCTTGCACAATCCTCGCCATATGTGGCCAGGCATTGTCCTGCTGAAATATGGCATGTGGAATTGCCTGAAGTAGGAGCAATACCTCGGGCTCTAAAACCTCCCTAATGTAGCGGTTGCTGTTCAGATTGCCCTCAATACATAGAAGGCGATTCCGCAAAGATTTGGAGTTTATTTTTCAATTTACTTTATACTTCCAATAGAAGTAAGAAATACTCGTAATAATTATACCACTAACAAAACCAATGCCTAAAAATAAATCATAGCCTGGTTTTCACAAATCAATACAATTTTGTTTTAACAATGAATGACTTTGAATATGTTTCTTTGCATCGAGTCTGATGTTCTTCGTCTTCGACTTTGATGACATCATAATCATTAATGCTTTGTCTGTGAAGAAAGTGCGAAGGAAATCTTTCTACAGGATGTGATTTACCTATACTTACTTACATACTGGCTTTTAAAGAACACGGAGGTTCATTGCCGCTCTCACATAAGCCCGCCATTGGTCCCTATCCTGTGCAAGATTAATCCAGTCCCTACCATCATATCCCACCTCCCTCAAATCCATTTTAATATTAACCTCCCAACTACGTCTCGGCCTCCCTAAAGGTCATTTTCCCTCCGGCCTCCCAACTAACACTCTATATGCATTTCTGGATTCGCCCATACGTGCTACATGCCCTGCCAATCTCAAACGTCTGGATTTAATGTTCCTAAGTATGCCAGGTGAAGAATACAATGCGTGCAGTTCTGCGTTGTGTAACTTTCTCCATTCTCCTGTAACTTCATCCCTCTTAGCCCCAAATATTTTCCTAAGCACCTTATTCTCAAACACCCATAACCTATGTTCCTCTCTCAAAGTGAGAGTCCAAGTTTCACAACCATAAAGAACAACCGGTAATATAACTGTTTTTCAAACATATACAGGGTGATTCAAAAGATAAGGTCAACCGGTGAGATGATGATTCAGGGCGACATTTAGAGCAGGAAATTCTTTGTCAGTTTTATTTATTTTCAACCGTTTCAAAGTTTCAACAGGTCATACATTTAATTCACATCTCACGATACTTAAAATAAATACTATTTTACTGTCAGTTGTTTTGATTTAGGTTTGTTTACAAAGCATGATTTCCACCATTGATGGAATGACAGAGGAACACGCTGTGAAATGCGATTGGCCAGCACGGTCCCCAGACTTAACGCCTCTGGACTTCCTTGTATGGGGTTTTGTGAAAGGAAAGGTGTACGCTACGAAGATTACAGCAGAGATCATCTGCTCCAGCGAATTAATTCAGTTGCAACAGACATCAGACTACGTGACTGGCTGTTATATCTTGCGCAAGCGCAGTAACAGAACGCGCCCTGGCATGTTTGCGTGCAAGTGAGGACATTTTGAGCAGCTTCTCCAATAAAGTACTGTAAATTATAGTCCCGTCGCTCTAATTTCCGGCAGCCAATCGCGTTGCAGGTCGGCTACATTTAAACGTGTGCGTCTTGTGATTCACTGATGAAGATGTTAAGCATTTCCTAAGGCTGGATAAATACTTAATAAAATCGCCCGCCATTTTGGCTCTTTCGTTGGCGTTCGCAGAAAGCACACTAGGACGTTATTTGCCGCTCAATTATTTGCTGAATTAGAGTGCGTTTGATTTATTATCATAGGAGCTATGACATGATAATGTTTAACGGTGTGGCAAATAGATTCCTCATCTGGTAGCTCGGCAATGAAAGAACAAAAATGGCGAACGATACTATCTACCTAGACTTTATAGGGCCTTCACTTCCTAAGACGTAAGCAAAGAGGAGGAGTCACGCCGGGAATGACAGCGTTGCGACTTTAGTAATTATTGTAAGTAAGACACCTTAGTAGTGAGTAAATATTTGACCTGTTGTAACTCTGAAACGGTTGCAAATAAATAAAACTGACAAAGGACTTTCCAGCTCTAAATGTCGCCCTGAATCATCTTCTCACCGGTTGACCTTACCATTTGAATCACCCTGTATACTGAACTAACTTCATTTTCGGTTATACGGAAAATATAACATAAAGTAGTTGTCGTGACTTGTGAAATGACCATCGTATGTATCCATAAACATTGAATATCGTTACCATGGTGAATGAAACATAAATTAAATAGAAAAATTAGTAAATAAATAGCTGGATAAAATAAGCAGTAATGTCAAGTTCAAAGTGTGTAAAGGGTAAAGAGTAAAGATAGCCCCGTTACGTGCCATGAAGAACTTTCGAAGTGTGTGCTAAATTTAATTTTAGTTATGGCCTTATGTAGTTAAACTTAATCGAGTATAAGTAAGTCAAGTAATTGGAAAATGTTTCGAGGATAAAGAAAGAATATCGTAAATAAGGTTCGCATATTTATGAAGTTCCCTTCATCAGGGATAAGTGCGTACAAAAACTGCTTTTCACGATCAATATGTTACAAAGAACTGCAGTTTGCGGTGTGAGTGGGTTTAACGTGAGTTTACACGAGCGAATCATTACGAAGAAGAGAGTGGTGGATCATTACCTCCTTATCTTCCGGGAAAACATAATGTTAAGACAAAACACATTAGGACTTTAGATTCCAAGTACTCAGGTTCCCGTGTGACGTCCCTACAATTCTCCATCTTCGTCATCATCATCATTACGAGTGCAATATGGAACCACTGACTGTGGTGCACTCTAGATATTCTCTGACGAACTGTAGGACAGACTTGGCTAATTTCGTGATGCTAAGGTTTTAGTGCAAAAATAAGGTTCAAATTAAAAAAAATAGTGTTTTTAATGTACGTACGTTTTTAGATTTCAGAAAGTTACGTGTCAGCATTTTTACCTCATATAAATTTACAGTCTTACTAATAAATCGTGTATAGTTTTTATACTAGACTTATGCAGAGTTGAGACAGAAAACTTTACTAATAAACCATGCAGAAGCGATGGACGTATAAACAGTCTGTAACTATACAGGGTGCGTCAGAAAGAACGGATGGATTTCACATGGCAAGAAAATTGTAAAGATTCATCAAATCAAAAAATTATTGTTATCAACATATTCACCAATACATGCAGTTTATTTATGTAAAACAACATTATCCATATGATGTCCTTGGCTTTCAATACAGGCATCGAGGCGTTTTCTGATGTTCGCCATCACTTTCACAGTCATAGCTGGTGCAATTGCCACGATTTCTTCACGAATCGCTGTCTTCAGTTCGTCCAGTGTATGTGATCGATGTTTACAAACTTACGCCTTCAAATGGTCCCAAAGAAAGAAGTCGCAGGGCGCGAGATCTTACCGTAGCCTCGGACAATCTCAGTGCAATAGAATTTCGTCCAGGTGATTTCTTCTTTAATGTTGAACCTGTGATACGAAATGAAGCCACCCACCGCAAAATTGTATTCCGATTTGGAATTCTAACGTGACATCCGATGTCGAAATGAGTCCTGAGTGGCGATCACAGATTCTTCATTTTTCAAAAATGTCTCTACGATGAAAGCACGTTGTACACCAGACCAACACCATATTCTCAACTGAAACTGCATTCTATGGCTGACCCAACAGTCGTGGTCCCCCTCACTATATCTCTCTCCTCGTTGCGTATCGATAGTTTGAAATCCATCCGTTCTTTCTGACGCACCCTTTACAATGGGAATTGCTTTGCAGTAGTTATATACACGAAACCCCTTGTTTAAGCGTTGTATATAGAGAAAAAATGGCCGCCCCTCTAACAGCTGTTCGTATCGACTGTCATTTTATGATGATGGTTGCCTAGTAACCAAAGAAGAACAAACCAAAGAGCACAGAATAATTAGAATAATATTACTGTAGTTTGTACTCTTTGACCAAAATATAGTATGGTAATCGATTAGAGCCAGTTGTATTATCGATACTTAACACGCCACACTAGAGCGCTCTACCGGATGCAATAGAGAACCTCAGATATTCTATTACCTTTCGTAACGAAGTAATGACGAAACTATGACGTAGCTGTGTAACAGTTGTACTGTTATACGCGACGTATGTAGTGATTATTAGTAAGGAATTTACACACGACGTATAAACGAGCTACTCATTGTATAAGTATAAGACAGTTAAACGTCTGTATATAGAGTTTTTATTAGTAAGACCGTTAGACAATATTTATGTTAAGCGACCTACAACTTAGGTCGGATGACTTGCTGAACGTATGACTACTGCGTTCGACTCCCTCTCACATTTGTCAGGATTTCTGACACCACCATTACACTTATAATGGAAAAGAAACGATTTTACTGAAAGAGCTGGAGCTCTGAGGATATTACAGGAAAACTACATGGTTACTGAACTTAGGTTCTAGATTGAATTAGTTGTGAATGAAACAATACTTGATTTATTAAATATATATATTGTATATGTATATATTGTTACTTAAATGGTAGGCTTATATCTCTTGTCGGAGCTGACGCCATTACGATCCTACCTTCGGTTCCAACACTGACTGAATCACTGTCTGCCGCCAATCTTCTCAGCATCACTTTTTATGTTCTCTTATCGGTTTCCCTGCCGGGATACCACCCACGCTATCCACCAGGTGAGATGGGATTTAAATCAATTTTGATAATACGTGCTTAAAGATGTCGTCTTAATCAAACATTTGTTACAATTAATTCGATTCAGAGCAATATAGTGATAAGTCGCTTTAATGAGACTACGCGTAAGAAAAGAGTTCGAACAATGCGTGATATAATTTAACCAATTAAAATGCATTCTTTGTTCCACTGGACCAATGCGATTAGTCCAGCAGTGATTCGTGGCGTAAGAATACTTTTATCATAGGCAGTGATTTACCGCACGCGCGGCAAAACTCTTTAACGCTGGCTAAGCATCTATTTACTTTACAAGCTGGGAGTACATTGCGCGTCTGCTTTTTAGGCCAAATATTCCGCTGACACTTTTCCTAACCAGTTTCAAATTTAATACCCCACAGGAAATCATGCTACAGGGCGTTCTTAAACCCTGGGACATAACATTTACAAACAATCAATACAAATAAACGAAAAAAAAATAGTAGAAAAGTTTTCCGGGCTATGAGGCCGTGGTCTGTTGGTTGTGAGACCAAACGTTTCGTTCACTGCTGCGGTGAACATCTTCAGTGGTGTCTATTGCTGGTGCGGCTGGTTCTACTGCGTGTGCCGATTGCAGTCTGCGCTCGAAGGAATCGAAAAATCGAAGGAGAATTGGGAGGAAAATTTAAAAGGTACGCAAAACGCGTCCTTGCAAGGGGTTGGGGGCTGTACAAAACTAAATATGTGAGCTCCAAGCCTGTTGGCCACTAGTCTCACTCCGGGTTACGCTGCTCCCCTGAAGGAGCTCTAGAAAATTTTGAAGGGGAAGCCGAAATTGGACGTAACCTCTTAGGTACCACATACGCGAGGGGGGCTGAGATTGATCAATTGATCACGGAACGGGGCGAGGAGGAGTTGGCTGGTGTTTGCCGTTAGGATGGCAAGACGCCGTCATCTGTTGTTCGATGACAAAGCAGGTGAAGGCCGTCGGAAGAAGCGCCGTGAAATCTAAACTGCAATTTGAGAGGTCCCTGTCCTTTCAATTTGCGACTTATTGAGTGACCTCGTATATTTAATAGACAATTTATAGGTTCTGAACTAGGGCATACATCGTTTATAAGAAAGGGGATAATATATGGGGAAGGGGATATAGGTCCGTGGCCCATTTCTTATAGGGCTCATCGCGACATTTGTCTTACGCCTTAGGAAAACCACGGAAAAACCTTAGGCAGGATGAGTTGTCTCAATATCAGAGACTAGCCAGTTGGCTCTTAGGTTCAATGACTCTATGAATCGATGGATATATACTAGCCAATTGGCTCTATTGAGTTAGACTGTCTGCATCGTTGTATATATAGTGCGGGAGGGGGGGGGGGGCTTGCCGTTGTCGCCTCGGTCCGCGCTCGAATGTGCTTCGCGGGAGGGTTTGCTGTTTTCCACGCGCTCCGCGTCCGAGCTTGTGTTGTTTAATTGTGCTACGCGGGCGGGTTTGATGTTGGTTTTCCTTAATGCCGGATACCAGGCCTTGTTAACCTTGAGGCCTTCTTCTTTTCGATTGAAATTGTTCTTATGTTTATATATTTCAATCGCCTCTCGGTGTAGCCTCGCGTAGAAATGTGGTGTTATTCAGTAATGCCAACTGAGAAAAGCGAAATACAGGTTTAACAATGTTAATTACATGTACTACGCTTATCTCTTATTGTTATAACAGAAATACGTTTTCATTATCTGCTGAAATCATAATTTAATTTAAACATTTTATAGTATAATTACAAATAACCTGATTAATACATTAATTATATGAACAATTGTTATGAAGGAGTGTCATTTTCTTTTTATACAGGGACATCATTTTATTTTTACTAACATTTTTAATATTAACCTGGCTATACCTTTGGATCAACGCCGTTTGCCACCTCCTTCCACGACTGGAGTTCGATGATACTGGCGATATATACAAACAAATCACTTTACTAAGTATAGAAGGGAAGAAAAGTAGTTCGTCCATTTACGTAAACTAGGAAATATCGCGCTTTTGAGTTTGATCATTTTCATTAGGTTTTTGTTTAATCAAAATACAGTATTGTATTAACACTTAGTGTTTTTACTCACGAACTGAGCTATCCATTTGGACGTATTCATTATGCAGTGTATATTATACTGTCTACAGCACATTAGCGTACAATGTAGAGAGTGAATTTGGATTAAAAATAATTGTAATATGGATATTTAAACACTTTTTGAAAATGGTGGCCGTTCATTTCGATACAGGCTTCAGTTCTTTTGTGCATATTATATTACTGTAGACTATTGTACATAATTTCAATTACTAGTTTCGTCTTTCGTACCAGTAACTCATGTTGAAATAATTCTGTACCTACTCTATAAAAGAGTACCTTACGTACTGTAAATTCAGTCTTCACTTCTGCCCTATCCTAAAAGATAAAATTACTCAGACATGCTATCTACTGTCAGTCCAAGTGGTTTTATCGTAGAGTCGTAGAAAGGGGGGAAATCACGTGACAGTTAATTACTTAACGAGGCCCTTTTATTTAAGTTATTTTAAACAGTTGTATAATATTACGTAGACGTCCAATTCCTAACAGAAATTAATTTTCAGAAAAGAGCTAAGACAGCCCAACCACTAGCATTTACAGAGGGGGAGCAGATGCGGGTGGGGGAAAACCGGGATGCGACGTAGGCAAATGGACGACAGTACCTGTACTAAAATATGATTCAATATTGAAAGCTCGTTCGTCACTGGAAAACGCGAACATATTTCTGGAAAGTACTATACCCTAGATATTATATACCCAGATTGCTCGGCCGTATAGACTTTGACGGTAACAACTTTTGTCGGGTTCATTATGCTGTCATCTAGTTGTTACATAAGGAGTCACGTCCTAACTCCCATTTGAATTGCATTAGCGACTGTACTGCCATCTCGTGTTCGTTTACGGCGGACGGGTGGCGATTCTGGCGGTTGTTCTCAAAGTGCTACCGATTTTAACATAAGGATGAGGTATCTGTTATATATATATATATATATATATATATATATATATAACGACGTTTGGAAGTTTACAAGTAAAGGAGTTAGGATTGAAGTACATTCAAAAACTCGGGTACAATAAAAATTGAAGTAAAAATAAAATGATGTCCCTGTATTAATTCCTAATGCAAAAAAATGTTATCAATGAAAAATTTTTTCTTGCAAACCGCTCAGTGGAGTTTTAAATTTATTTAGCCGGTTGTATAAATAAAAGTAGGCCTACGTTACATATGCCCTATTTTTTCTACATTTGTATCTTTTGTAACTTCTGAGAAAAATGTACCCAAAATTTAGGATTTTAACATTGTAAGATATGGAAACTTCGACACCATTTTTCTGCACTTCCTTATTTTTTGTGACATTGGTACACTTTTCTCAGAAAGTACTGTACCCAGAAGGCTGAAATCAATATACAATATCAATTTGATGGCATTTTACACAGTACGTTAAAAAATTAAGTTTATTTCTATCTTCAGCAAAAATAAAAAATAATTTGCAGTCATTCTTAATGCAAGAAATGTTATCAGTGATTTTTTTGCCAACCGTTCAGTGGAATTTTAAGTTTATTTAGCCGATTGTGTACATAAAGGTATGTTACATATGCCCTATTTTTTCTACATTTGTATCTTTTGTAACTTCTGAGAAAAATGTACCCAAAATTTAGGATTTTAACATTGTAAGATATGGAAACTTCGACACCATTTTTCTGCACTTCCTTATTTTTTGTGACATTGGTACACTTTTCTCAGAAAGTACTGTACCCAGAAGGCTGAAATCAATATACAATATCAATTTGATGGCATTTTACACAGTACGTTAAAAAATTAAGTTTATTTCTATCTTCAGCAAAAATAAAAAATAATTTGCAGTCATTCTTAATGCAAGAAATGTTATCAGTGATTATTTTGCCAACCGTTCAGTGGAATTTTAAGTTTATTTAGCCGATTGTGTACATAAAGGTATGTTACATATGCCCTATTTTTTCTACTTTTGTATCTTTTGTAACTTCTGAGAAAAGTGTACCCAAAATTGAGGAATTTAACATTGTAAGATATGGAAGTACACTCCCCCTAAGCACATATCTTCTTTGTTTGGCTCCTGAAGATGTTGCTATTTCGTTGTCTACCTCTTTCAACCCTCTTGAGAGGCTGAAAATGTCATTCTCATTGACTGCTCTTTTGGTCCCTTCTGGTTCTCGTCGAACTTGTCAAGAAAAAGACGAGCTTTCTCTGCGCTGTTTTCATTTGTTTAAGACACAATCATTTGTCTCTTTCATATCATTTATATTGTATTTCTTTCCACATTTGATTATCTACCGTCTACCATATCAGAGATGTTATGAATAAACAGACAAACAATTTATGTGTCATGCATTTGATATTCCTTCCACCAGAGAATGTTGTTACAGCATAGAAAAAAATTAAAGAAAAAAATGGGTTTGAGGAATGAGAAAAACGCTAAGAAAAGAACCTCCCAAGATCAGGCTTTGTTACATAATCAGTGAATTTTTTTCACCAAGAAGTATACAATGTCAGAACTTACCATTGAAAACAATTTGGACCACAAAACACAGCAAATAAACTCTTCTTTCAACACAGGAAATCACATGGTGTATTCACTCACAACAAATACCTTACTATAATAATACCGGACAGTTGTATACTAATAGCATTGACGTGAGTGCGAAAAATCGCGGACCTGACATCTAGCGGAGAGGGATGGAATTACTCCACATATACAAATATTAACATAGCGAGATTCGGACTATGGTTTAAAAAGTGAGTTACTAATGTGGAATTATATACGAAACACTTAAGAAATGTTGAATAATATTTAATGTAACATTATTATCTTACATCAAAGCTGCATATTATGATAAATATTGCATACTTCATATTACTTTCCGTAATTAATTGTTACATATTTTTTCTTTGGTTTACCGAGACAAAATCAATCTGATATTAGGAATGAATTTACAGTAATGTTTTATATACGCATTGCTGACGCAAAGATAAAATTGATAGTAATCTGATGCTTGTAATAATTAGTAAAGGCATGTGGACAACAATAAAACTTAATTTGATAAAACCTTAAAATCCAATATATTTTAACTTCTATTTATTTATTAGGTCTAAATAAAAAAAACTCATTTGTATTTTTCTATCAACACAAAGACGAAGGAATTATACCTACTAAACAATGTTGTTGACTCACGGTTTATGAACTCTCGGAAATCGAAAGTACGATTTGGAGCAATTTGTAATGCTGCAATTGTCACAATTATAAACAGCACATATACACCCTGACATTTTAACACTAGTACTAATTCATAAAACTATTAACAAATTAACTAGCCCAGTAACAATATACATTGCAGTTGATTACAGCGTGTTTCGCGAGTATCTCCATTCCGGCAGGTAGGTAGCAGCACCATCGTCGTTCGCACGTAAAACTGCTAGCTGTCCGTTATTATTATAGTAAGGTATTTGCTCACAAGTTCAAAGCTATAGATCTCTCAACTCTTCAAGTAGTGTCCAAAAAATCCGCTCACGTCAGTGCAAGAGAGCAGTGAGGAAAATCTATGTTATAGTACATCTGCGATTTATACTAGACCATCAAAGTTACGTTTGTCGTTGGTATAATTTCGTGGTACAATTAAAAAAATATATCACGAAATTAGCCAAGTTTGCCCTACTTTGTCTATTCTTGTCAGCACTAGCGACATCTATGAGCCACGTTCGTAGAGTCGGGGCGAATAACGGCAAGTTAAGGACCTTGCCTCTGCAAAAAAGATCTATAATTATTTTAATAACTCGTGGAGTTGTTCTTGAAGTACACTTATGTAGTGTCTTATTTACAAGTTGCTACATTAGAGTGAATATGTATGAACATTAATAACATTGTTTTCTTTCCAGACGCACATAATTTTCAAAATCATCTTGGAGAATCTACACTACAAGTCTACTTACGTGAAAAACAGCAAGGATGGGCGAGAAAGCATCGACTTACATGTCACAACTCAAGGCAATGATCATCAGGAATCTTCTTCTCAAGAAGCGAGAGAAGAGAAAGACTATTGCGGTAAGTAACGTCCATATACTGGGTGTTCATTTCAAAGTGTGTCATGACGTCACTGTTGTGAGTCAGCGATTTGAAGCGAGTTTCAGCTTTTATGTCAGAGAATTTGCCTATTAATCAAGGCGTTCAATCTGAACTTGAGAACGTGTACGGTATAACTTGAATGTCGTAGCAACAGATGGCGGTCTGTAAAGTCTGTGTGCTACCATAACGTCTTTCCAACTGTGTTTTGCGCGGGCAAGTCGTACGCAGGGGATTTGTTATCATCGATTGCGTACAGCAACATTCCACAACACAAATCAAATGCTCCGTGTCCATGTTGACCGTCCAAGTTAATGTCAACAAATACGTAAGTAATCGTCTTAACCCTCTCCCCCATATCCCGACAGTAAGAAAAAAAAACTCACTTCAGTATGTGTTTCCAAACAGTTCACATTCTTGCCACTACTGGCGTTACCGTACGTATCGGAAAGTAATCTTCAGAATGAATGCCGTACTTGCTAGGCAACTTCTCTCGCATTTAGGTAATACGCCTTTGCGGAAGTGTAGGAAGATTGAATTCTCTAGGCTCATCGGATAGCCACATGACGACATACAGCGAGCCATGACACATTTTGAACTGAACACCCAGTACTTCTTTTTGTTCACCAAGGTTGCAGCGATGCAGGCGTACTAGGAAAATAGCCATAATCACGATTGTATCACAAATAAGTTTATGCTCGACCATACCGAAATGTAGTAATTATACACCTGGTAGCAGCCCTTCAATGGACCTCATTAAAGTACACCTATCCATTAAAGTTCAGGTGTTCCACCAATCAGAAAACACCATTGTAGCAATATGAAAGCGCAAGTATCGATTATTCTCGGATATTCAATCGAAAGACAACTAGCGAAACGTCACGGAGGCTGGAAATCCAATAGTGTTGCAGAATTACTATAATAATTAGCGTTAATTGTAAATAATATTCAAATAAATTCAATTTGTCATCTCGTTTTTCAATGTCTAAATCAATTTCAAGGTTATATCAAGAATAATGTTTATTTTACTCTCTAGATTATATCAAGGTCAAAGACATTTGTGTCTCGGAAAAAATCAGTACTTTCGCGTCTGTGCACATCTCACAATTTACGAGATATTGCACAAGGTCACTTCCGCTCCCCAGTCAGATAAGAATAACATGAATACTTATTAATAATTTCAAGTTAGAAATATGGTCGAGCATAAAAAGTCGTATAAAACTTGCTTATAATGGTAATTAAGACGCTCGCTTGCGCTCGTTTCATAAACATACTCGCGTCTTAATTACTACCATTATAGGCTTGTTGCTTAATGTACTAATGCATTGTTATACAGGGTGTTTCAGAAATACGTTGACAAACCTTGGAGGCATGTTCCTAACACCAAAACAAGAAAAAAAGTTCATATAAACATATGTCCGAAAATTCTTAATTTTTCAGCTATTAATGATAGAACATAATGAAATATCTGTTAGATATTGTCAGCTTGGTAGCAAGTGTTGTTACGTTAATCAATTCAGAAACTCATAACAAATGTTCAAAATGTTCTCCTCTTGCTTCCACACATGCATGCACTCGTCGGATCATGGACTCCTCGGCAACACTTAGCCATCTAGGATACAATGGGTGCATCAGCAGACTTGAAACGATAACATAATTCGATTATCTAACAAAATGAATATTATTATCGGTTACAAACTTAAGTTAAGTTGTTGAAATGTACTTCGAAACGCGTTAAACTTAAACGCACACACTCTTTGACTCCACATTACACTACACAAACACACCCTCACAGGACACACAAACAGAAGACGCCAAGAGCAACAATAACCAGTTCTGAGGATGGCCAATAGCAGGCTGAAACATGTTAACAAGGTAATATAACATTTAACACAAGAATGTCAAATAATACGATTTCCGAAGAAATGAAACATCGGATCCTTATTGCAAATAATTTTCTGCACAAATAAAACACATCAAATGCTAGTATTCTTTTGTTTTTTCACACCCACTTATAGAATTTAATTTGTGCATTCTCCTTAGAAGCAAAACTCCACTTGTACAAAAAATTACTTAATCCTCTTTACCCGAACACGATCAAATTATGCCAAAAATAATTTATGAGGGTCGGGATTTTACGTTGTTGGAACGTTTCTTGAACTGTTATTTCACGGCCTTCTGGAATTTTACGTTATTGGAACGTTTCTTGAATTGTTATTCCACGGCCTTCTGGAATTTTACGTTATTGGAACGTTTCTTCAACTTTTATTTCACGGCCTTCTGGAATTTTACGTTATTGGAACGTTTCTTGAACTGTTATTTCACGGCCTTCTGGAATTTTACGTTATTGGAACGTTTCTTGAACTGTTATTTCACGGCCTTCTGGAATTTTACGTTGTTGGAACCAACGAGCACAGAATGCATAGAGTAGATATAAACAGCTTGGAGGTGAAGCCGCGTTTGTGGACAGTCGCCATTATGATGCTACCAAAACATTGGGCTCCCGGTTAGCACATGGGCAGTTGATTGTGATGTTGCATCGTTGTTTTAATTAATAAATTAACTAATTTCAATATGCCTACATGTTCTGCGTATGGCTGCACAAACAGGTTTTCAAAAAAAATTCCTGGAATAACTTTTCACGGGTAAATATGCATGTGTGAAATGTACTTATTACTGGTAGGCTAGATACGGTAATGAATGATTTAGCCTAAGTTAGTCGGTTAGATTCGTATTGTTCACGTATTTGTTTGATTAAGAGAAAGGATTACTGTATTGATATTATTGTAATTAATTTTTATAATCACTAAATCAGACACGCTTTGTAAACTTAGCATTTATGAGCGAAGCTAACCTAACAACGCAAGTTGGAAGTTTGTGTCGCGTGCTATAGAAAACGGGTGTACCGAGGTTTCTCTTAAACCGAATGCACGTATTCGTTTGATGAAGAAAAAGAAATAGTGTGTTAATATTATTGTAATTAATTTTTATAATCACGAAATCAGACTTATGCTTTACAGACTTAGTAGCTTCATTAACTTGGTCGTGAACTGACTTGACCCACTTGGTAATAAAACTTCACTTTTGTTCGCCGTTATAATCTAATTATATGCTATAAACGAAGAGCCTATCAAATATTATATGGTTAAGAGCATTCCATTTTTTCTCTAAACAAAATCGGGACATCTATACGAAATACTGGCAAAAGGAAGAGAATGATAATTTGCGTTAAGAAGCAAGTTTCATTATTAAATCGAAGCAAATGGATCAACCTATAAAAGTAATTATTATAGGGTAGCATTTTTATTGGACTAGTTGCAAAATAAGGTCAAACTGTTATTTTCCTTTTTTATCATTGTTGTTTGTTTAACCTTCCAGATTATCTATTAAATACCATACTGCAATTTGAAGAGCTGCCAATTTAAATAACCTGTATATATGTGATTTATCGATGACAGTTTCGTAATTTTTGCTAAAAATACGTGCATAGCGATTCTGTATTACGAAACAAACAAGAAATTGTGAGTCCTACAAGAAATTAGGGACATATGGAATTCTTATTATCATAAGATCTTCTATAACGTAATAGCTATTTTGCAATGTTTTGGTAGCAACAAGATGGCGTCAGGTCCATCAAACCGGCTTCACTCCGTCCAATGGTATTAAGATGCTAGTGTCTACTCTATTGTATTCTGTGCTCGTTGGTTGGAACGTTTCTTGAACTGTTATTTCACGGCCTTCTGGAATTTTACGTTATTGGAACGTTTCTTGAACTGTTATTTCACGGCCTTCTGGAATTTTACGTTATTGGAACGTTTCTTGAACGGCCTTCTGAGTTTATTCTCATATTAAAATTATATTCATCCTCCAACTCCATTCTTCGTAATATATATCATTATCACTTCCAAATCACTCATGATCATGAGGGCTATTCTTGCTTATGATCAACTATTTTCTAATTTTAACCTGCCCAATCTCAAAGCGTTTTAACCATAACCTCAGATTCAACCATCTCCGCATGAATCAGCAGTTCAGAATTCTCAGTTCCTGCTCCTGTTCGAGAACCAATTTCACTCGTTCCGAACGAGTTCCAAAGCACGTTGGAACAGAGAACTGGGAGTTCAGAGTCAATTCAAGTCTTGTTGGAGCACACAATTAGCTACTGCGTATGAGCAAGCAGTTCAGAATCGATTCTGAACCGTGCTGGAACAAACTTATTAATTAAACACGAACGTAACATAAAATCTTGTATCTACGTCACTTAATGCAACATTCACAATGAAGTACGTCAGCGTGAGCTTGAATTTAAACATAGCACGTTAACAAGAAAGCTAGTAAACTCAAACTGTCATGTTTATGTTTGCGATATTTTAAAACAACACACACAAAGAGCGCTGACGTAGACAACAGGATATGATGCAATGACGTCGGTCTTATGTTACCATGGTTACTAAGGTAGGGTTGCCAAATTTGCCGATTTATAGCAATTTAGGCTACATAAGAGGAACAATCGACGAGTAATAATATTGTCAAGTCGTTGAGTCGCCCTTTAGGCTACCTCAAAAATCAAAAGGCCGAAATTAGGCTACATTCTAGGCATTTCCCTGGTACTAGATAACTTCTTCGTTTCCTGTGTCCTGTGTGTTGCCTATTATCAGGGCAGTTCGGAAACTTATTGATTGTCCCTTGTATTTGATAAATCTTAAACAGTTAATGCCGACATTGTTTATATTATTTTAAAACTAGACAATTACATGTCTATTTGTAATACTGAATGTTTACGACTTCTTCTTCTTCTTCTTTTGGCATACAGCTAAAGCCGCCTTTAAAACAATAGCCCAGTCACATGTTTACGACTTACTACTTACTTACTCACTTACTTACTTACTGGCTTTTAAGGAACTCGGAGGTTCATTGCCGCCCTCACAAAAGCCCGCCATTGGTCCCTATCCTGAGCAAGATCAGTCCATTCTCTATCATCATATCGCACCTCCCTCAAATCCATTTTAATATTATCTTCCCATCTACGTCTCGGCCTCCCTAAAGGTATTTTCCCTCCGGCCTCCCAACTAACATTCTATATGCATTTCTGGATTCGCCCATGGATACATGCTACATGCCCTGCCCATCTCAAACGTATGGATTTAATGTTCCTAATTATGTCAGGTGAAGAATGCAATGCGTGCAGTTCTGTGTTGTGTAACTTTCTCCATTCTCCTGTAACTTCATCCCTCTTAGCCCCAAATATT
Organism: Periplaneta americana; assembly: GCF_040183065.1. Classification (NCBI taxonomy): domain Eukaryota; kingdom Metazoa; phylum Arthropoda; class Insecta; order Blattodea; family Blattidae; genus Periplaneta; species Periplaneta americana. The sequence continues at coordinate 7,427,975 of NC_091129.1, read as the reverse complement.
TTCATAAGCACCTTATTTTGAAACATCCTTAACCTATGTTCCTATCTCAAAGTGAGAGTCCAAGTTTCACAACCATAAAGAACAACCGGTAATATAACTGTATTATAAATTCTAACTTTCAGATTTTGTGACAGCAGACTGGATGATAAAAGCTTCTCAACCGAATAATAACAGGCATTTCCCATATTTATTCTGTGTTTAATTTCCTCCCGAGTGTCATTTATATTTGTTACTGTTGCTCCCAGATATTTGAACTTCTCCAACTCTTCAAAAGATAAATTTCCAATTTTTATATTTTAATTTCGTACAATATTCTCGTCACGAGACATAATCATATACTTTGTCTTTTCGGGATTTACTTCCAAACCTATCTCTTTGCTTACTTCCAGTAAAATTCCCGTGTTTTCCCTAATCGTTTGTGGATTTTCTCCTAACATATTCACGTCATCCGCATAGACAAGCAGCTGATGTAACCCGTTCAATTATATGTTTACGACGAGGAGACGTTTTTTGCAAAGCTGTAGTACGTACTAGTAGATGTTCCTGTTTGAACTTAAATTCTGATCGCATTAACAAAAAGCGATGAGTGGCATATACTGTGTAAGCACTAACCATCTAAACTCAACTGAAATACAAAATCTACTCACAATCCAGGTCCGTAAATAGTAAGCAGGTTCATTGTCATTGTGCACTGTTTAACAGGGAAGGCGTTTGTGATGTATAGTTGAAACCAACAATTTGTAGCGCATAAAAAAGACTGCGGTTAATCCGCAAAACGCATAATTCAGAGTTTATTGTATATTTTATATCTCCAGAATGTTGAGTGCGGTGGTCTTCTGGCATACAGATATTCATAACCTTTTATGGATTGGTTGACAATAAATTCCTCCCAGTCCTCTACAAACGTATGAACAGTTAAACCAATTTGTTCTTATTTCTTATCTCCGAATTTGCATACGTTATCTTTTGTAGGCATTCTTGAGGTCGGTAGTACATTGTACACTGACGTTCAAGATACTTGATAGTGATACAGATAGTGATTGATGATTTGTTCATGTAAGTATGGCTTTATCAGCTAGTACTTCTACGAATAGAATGCGAAAATAAGTCGGTGTCACTACTTTTTGCGGATGATTTAGTTCTGGTGGCATCTTCAAAAGAAGATTTACAACATTTATTATATAATTTTAATCACAATTGGACTTAAGTACGATATGAATATCAATAAACTAAAAATAAAAGTTATGGCCTTCTGCGGAAAATACAATATGCCTAGCAAAGTACGTTTGGATTCTAAAACATTAGAAAGATTAAATTCTTGTACGTATCTCAGATACACATTATTATCCTTTTTCGATAAGGTAGATATTTTCAGAGAAAATTTCTAAATAGACCAAAACAATGTTAATAATTATCAAAACCTTATTTAGTGCAAAGATGTAATAGAATTATTCGCCTATAAAAAACCTTGGTAAGACCTGTACTTCGTTGCGGTAGTGAGGCATGGACATTAAGGAAGAAAGACAAAAGCAGAGTAACCGCTAATGAAATTAAATTTATGATATACCAAACGGGATCATAAACGTAATGAGTAGAGTCCGGATTTTATGTAATTACATATTCTGTTCCTATATAATATGTAGCTATAAGAAAACTAAAATGGCGGCGAATCACACCAACGAGATCATTATTCCGAAGTTTTAAGTTATATACTTTTACACATTTCTGTGCATAATAAATATTTAGGCATATATTACATATTTTTAAGCATATTGCATATTTTGAAAGGATACTTACGCATTTTTTTCCCAACAATTTTCCATCAATTTAATTCATAAGTTATACGTTTGAAAACTGTTTATAAAGCTTGAAATGGATAAAAATAATTTAATAATTGAAAATAATAATCTATTCTGTCAAAAAATGGACATGCGTTTGCCATGCTAGCAGTTTGTATATCCCTTAAGAAGTAACGATAAAGTAGGAACAAATACAATGCAAAAGGTGGGTCATTGTACTGCTACCGCGATGAAGGACAGAATGAAAATTACCCTGTGGGTATGACCGTTTGGCAGTTGCTCTCAGAGAGCAATTTCCAACACTAATAATAAGTTATTATGATTTAAAAAAAACAGCAAATTAACACAGAAGTGATGATAATTTATTGACAAAGTTAACTTTAGTGCTTAATAGATTTTATTTTTTATTATACATGAGAATTTTTAAAACTTCTAGCGAGGTTAGTGAGCCTTTTGCTGTGTTCTATACGTTAGCTTCTTAATTCTGTTGAAAGAGTAATGGAATGGAGAAAAATTCTCTCCGGCGCCGGGATTTGAACCCGGGTTTTCAGCTCTACGTGCTGATGCTTTATCCACTAAGCCACACCGGATACCACCCCGGCGTCGGACAGAATCTTCTCAGATTAAGCTCCAACTCTTGGGTTCCCTCTATTGGCCGCCCTGTACACTACATCATAGATGTCTATGAACGTAGGACTGACGTCCACACATGTGCTGAGGTGCACTCGTTATGAGTGACTAGTTGGCCGGGATCCGACGGAATAAGCACCGTCTTAAATCACGAAGTATTAATGTATTAGTCACTCCTAACGAGTGCACCTCAGCACATGTGTGGACTTCGGTCCTACGTTCATATACATCTATGACGTAGTGCAGAGGGCGGCCACTAGAGGGAACCCAAGAGTTGGAGCTTAATCTGAGACGATTCTGTCCGACGCCGGGGTGGTATCCGGTGTGGCTTAGTGGATAAAGCATCAGCACGTAGAGCTGAAAATCCGGGTTCAAATCCCGGCGCCGGAGAGAATTTTTCTCCGTTCCATTACTCTTTCATCGTATGATGATGCAGAATATCTGCATGGAAATATCATATGTACTTCGGTACATTAATATATTCTTAATTCTGGGCTGAATTGAAGTGATAGCCAAACGGAGAAGACATGAAGTTGTTGCAGATGGTTCCTCTCTTTCGTTTTATGCACGGTCATGTCAGAAAATGCAGTTTCACAAAGATATACAATGGAAAAATATGTTGAAAGATTTCTAAGTCTAAACAATTTCCGATCATTAAAAATAAGTGGCTTGATCACTGATACTTTTTCTACAAAAATGTTATTTAGTTAGATTTTAAAATTTAGAGTTCAGAGATGAACTAAATCTGCGCGTTTCAACACAATCACGAAAATTATTCTCCAAAGAATATTTCTACTATAAAATATTTATTTGTGAAAAATGCTTAGAAACGTAAAATGACAAATTCCAAGAAAATATCTCGCGGTCCGGTACAATTGATGCCAGGACCCGGCGGTTTAGAAACGCTGAGGTCGAATATTGATCATATTGTAGTTTTGATAGAATACAAAAATCGGCTGTTACACTGTATAAATGGTTGTAGAGTTGGTAGTATTGGTCAGAAAAGGAACTTCAATGCATGTATAGGAAACGAAGCTATTTTTCTTTTCAATCAAGGGTTACAGAATCATATAAAATCCAACAAAGTGCCTTTGTAGAACATTCAAATATACATAGATATAAGCTGGTTACGAGTACTATCGGTGTAAATGATAATTTGGGCATGTATGTGAGATATCAAGTAGGTATTAAGGTATAAGTTCCAGACGTGTGGAAAGACTCTGTGTTACTTCTCTTAAACACTTACTTACGAAGGGCTTTTAAGGAACCCGAAGGTTCATTTCCGCCCTCATATAAGCCCGCCATCGGTCCCTATCCTGTGCAAGATTAATTCACTCTCTATCATCATATTCCATCTCCCTCAAATCCATTTTAATATTATCCTCCCATCTACGTCTCGGTCTCCCCAAAGGTCTTTTTCCCTCCGGCCTCCCAACTAACACTCTATATGCATTTCTGGATTCGCCCATACTTGCTACATGCCCTGCCCATCTCAAACGTCTGGATTTAATGTTCCTAATTATGTTAGGTGAAGAATACGATGCGTGAAGTTCTGCGTTGTGTAACTTTCTCCATTCTCCTGTAACTTCATCCCTCTTAGCCCCAGATATTTTCCTAAGCATCTTATTCTCAAACACCCTTAATCTCTGTTCCTCTCTCAAAGTGAGAGTCCAAGCTTCACAACCATACATAACAACCGGCAATATAACTGCTTTATAAATTCTAACTTTCATATTTACTGACAGCAGAGTAGATGAACAAAAGCCTCTCAACCGAATAATAACAGGCATTTCCCATATATTCTGCGTTTAATTTCCTCTCCAGTGTCATTTATATTTGTTACTGTTGCTCCAAGATATTTGAGTTTTTCCACCTCTTCAAAGGATAAATCTCCAATTTTTATATTTCCATTTCGTGCAATATTCTGGTCACGAGACATAATCATATACTTTGTCTTTTCGAGATTTACTTCCAAACCTATCTCCTTACTTGCTTCAAGTAAAATTTCCGTGTTTTCCCTAATCGTTTGTGGATTTTCTCCTAACATATTCACGTCATCCGCATAGACAAGCAGCTGATGTAACCCGTTCAATTCCAAACCCTCTCTGTTATCCTGGACTTTTCTAATGGCATATTCTAGAGCGAAGTTAAAAAGTAAAGGTGATAGTGCATCTCCTTGCTTTAGCCCGCAGTGAATTGGAAACGCATCAGATAGAAACTGGCCTATACGGACTCTGCTGTACGTTTCACTGAGACACATTTTAATTATAGACATTTTTATAATAATAATAAAATTAGTGTTCCCTTTTTAGAATTAGATTTTACTGGAATTTGGTGTTTCTGGAGCCCATAAAATTCCATAGTAAATTTGTCAGTTGCCTGAGTTGTTTTAAGAGTTTCTATAGCAAAAACACATTACAGCTTAAATTGTACGAATTAAAATTCAATTTCATTTGATTTGAAATAAGGTATTAACTAATTAACGTTAAAGATTTAAATTCTTAAAAATTATTCTTTGACCATCAAAAAAGTGTTCGAATTATGTAATTTTCATTGTTAGAGTGGGCTATATTTTATTTTCAATATAAGCTACATAATTTTATTTAATATTCAAATCAACTTTAATATAATTTTGAATGTATAGTCCAGTTGATTTACTTACATTTTTAAGTAATAAAATCTAAAGTGTTCAGTTGGCACTGCAATATGGTAAAGCGATGCCGAATATTTTCATGGTTTTTATATCGTACAGTTCTTCCAGAGACCGGAACTTTGGCACAATGCCTTTTTAAATGTGTTAAATCTATCTTAATTTTGAAAGTAAATCTGTACGAATTATACCTTTGTAATTCAAACGTCACAGTTTTATGTTGCCCTTTTCTGCCTTTTTTAATATAAATGCCTAATTTACAAAATAAATGCTTTTTTTGCCTTTATTTGATTATCTATATATATATTATTTATTAATTTATTATTAAAAATTGCCTACAGGTATATTTTAATTTATTTCTATAACCGCTACAATGAAAGTGACTTCACCGAATGTATAGTAGCCTCGTTTAATTATTAGGCAGCGGCATTCCTTTTAAGATTTGTAGGTCTTTATTGCATGCACCGATAATAAAATGAAAATGCGACGTTGTCACGTCTTGTTTGTTGCTGCTATATATTAATATAACATGGAACAAGACACACTGCTAAAATTTCCAACTCTGGTTTATATATACACTCCGCGTGGAGTATTGGAGCGGCCTTCAAAAGACTTGACGACAATGGACAGCGCGACATAATTAAAATTATTGAAACTAAAAAGCTTCCGTCCATACACTCCGCGTGGAGTATTGGAGCGGCCTTCAAAAGACTTGACGACAATGGACAGCGCGACATAATTAAAATTATTGAAACTAAAAAGCTTCCGTCCATACACTCCGCGTGGAGTATTGGAGCGGCCTTCAAAAGACTTGACGACAATGGACAGCGCGGCATAATTAAAATTATTGAAACTACAAAGCTTCCGTCCATACACTCCGCGTGGAGTATTGGAGCGGCCTTCAAGAGACTTGACGACAATGGACAGCGCGACATAATTAAAATTATTGAAACTACAAAGCTTCCGTCCATACACTCCGCGTGGAGTATTGGAGCGGCCTTCAAAAGACTTGACGACAATGGTCAGCGCGGCATAATTAAAATTATTGAAACTACAAAGCTTCCGTCCATACACTCCGCGTGGAGTATTGGAGCGGCCTTCAAAAGACTTGACGACAATGGTCAGCGCGACATAATTAAAATTATTGAAACTACAAAGCTTCCGTCCATACACTCCGCGTGGAGTATTGGAGCGGCCTTCAAAAGACTTGACGACAATGGACAGCGCGGCATAATTAAAATTATTGAAACTACAAAGCTTCCGTCCATACACTCCGCGTGGAGTATTGGAGCGGCCTCCAAAAGACTTGACGACAATGGACAGCGCGGCATAATTAAAATTATTGAAACTACAAAGCTTCCGTCCATACACTCCGCGTGGAGTATTGGAGCGGCCTTCAAAAGACTTGACGACAATGGACAGCGCGGCATAATTAAAATTATTGAAACTACAAAGCTTCCGTCCATACACTCCGCGTGGAGTATTGGAGCGGCCTTCAAAAGACTTGACGACAATGGACAGCGCGGCATAATTAAAATTATTGAAACTACAAAGCTTCCGTCCATACACTCCGCGTGGAGTATTGGAGCGGCCTTCAAAAGACTTGGCGACAATGGACAGCGCGACATAATTAAAATTATTGAAACTACAAAGCTTCCGTCCATACACTCCGCGTGGAATATTGGAGCGGCCTTCAAAAGACTTGACGACAATGGTCAGCGCGACATAATTAAAATTATTGAAACTACAAAGCTTCCGTCCATACACTCCGCGTGGAGTATTGGAGCGGCCTTCAAAAGACTTGACGACAATGGACAGCGCGGCATAATTAAAATTATTGAAACTACAAAGCTTCCGTCCATACACTCCGCGTGGAATATTGGAGCGGCCTTCAAAAGACTTGACGACAATGGTCAGCGCGACATAATTAAAATTATTGAAACTACAAAGCTTCCGTCCATACACTCCGCGTGGAGTATTGGAGCGGCCTTCAAAAGACTTGACGACAATGGACAGCGCGGCATAATTAAAATTATTGAAACTACAAAGCTTCCGTCCATACACTCCGCGTGGAGTATTGGAGCGGCCTTCAAAAGACTTGACGACAATGGACAGCGCGGCATAATTAAAATTATTGAAACTACAAAGCTTCCGTCCATACACTCCGCGTGGAGTATTGGAGCGGCCTTCAAAAGACTTGACGACAATGGACAGCGCGGCATAATTACAATTATTGAAACTACAAAGCTTCCGTCCATACACTCCGCGTGGAGTATTGGAGCGGCCTTCAAAAGACTTGACGACAATGGACAGCGCGGCATAATTAAAATTATTGAAACTACAAAGCTTCCGTCCATACACTCCGCGTGGAGTATTGGAGCGGCCTTCAAAAGACTTGGCGACAATGGACAGCGCGACATAATTAAAATTATTGAAACTACAAAGCTTCCGTCCATACACTCCGCGTGGAGTATTGGAGCGGCCTTCAAAAGACTTGGCGACAATGGACAGCGCGACATAATTAAAATTATTGAAACTTCAAAGCTTCCGTCCATACACTCCGCGTGGAGTATTGGAGCGGCCTTCAAAAGACTTGGCGACAATGGACAGCGCGACATAATTAAAATTATTGAAACTACAAAGCTTCCGTCCATACACTCCGCGTGGAGTATTGGAGCGGCCTTCAAAAGACTTGGCGACAATGGACAGCGCGACATAATTAAAATTATTGAAACTACAAAGCTTCCGTCCATACACTCCGCGTGGAGTATTGGAGCGGCCTTCAAAAGACTTGGCGACAATGGACAGCGCGACATAATTAAAATTATTGAAACTTCAAAGCTTCCGTCCATACACTCCGCGTGGAGTATTGGAGCGGCCTTCAAAAGACTTGGCGACAATGGACAGCGCGACATAATTAAAATTATTGAAACTTCAAAGCTTCCGTCCATACACTCCGCGTGGAGTATTGGAGCGGCCTTCAAAAGACTTGGCGACAATGGACAGCGCGACATAATTAAAATTATTGAAACTACAAAGCTTCCGTCCATACACTCCGCGTGGAGTATTGGAGCGGCCTTCAAAAGACTTGACGACAATGGACAGCGCGGCATAATTAAAATTATTGAAACTACAAAGCTTCCGTCCATACACTCCGCGTGGAATATTGGAGCGGCCTTCAAAAGACTTGACGACAATGGTCAGCGCGACATAATTAAAATTATTGAAACTACAAAGCTTCCGTCCATACACTCCGCGTGGAGTATTGGAGCGGCCTTCAAAAGACTTGACGACAATGGACAGCGCGGCATAATTAAAATTATTGAAACTACAAAGCTTCCGTCCATACACTCCGCGTGGAGTATTGGAGCGGCCTTCAAAAGACTTGACGACAATGGACAGCGCGGCATAATTAAAATTATTGAAACTACAAAGCTTCCGTCCATACACTCCGCGTGGAGTATTGGAGCGGCCTTCAAAAGACTTGACGACAATGGACAGCGCGGCATAATTACAATTATTGAAACTACAAAGCTTCCGTCCATACACTCCGCGTGGAGTATTGGAGCGGCCTTCAAAAGACTTGACGACAATGGACAGCGCGGCATAATTAAAATTATTGAAACTACAAAGCTTCCGTCCATACACTCCGCGTGGAGTATTGGAGCGGCCTTCAAAAGACTTGGCGACAATGGACAGCGCGACATAATTAAAATTATTGAAACTACAAAGCTTCCGTCCATACACTCCGCGTGGAGTATTGGAGCGGCCTTCAAAAGACTTGGCGACAATGGACAGCGCGACATAATTAAAATTATTGAAACTTCAAAGCTTCCGTCCATACACTCCGCGTGGAGTATTGGAGCGGCCTTCAAAAGACTTGGCGACAATGGACAGCGCGACATAATTAAAATTATTGAAACTACAAAGCTTCCGTCCATACACTCCGCGTGGAGTATTGGAGCGGCCTTCAAAAGACTTGGCGACAATGGACAGCGCGACATAATTAAAATTATTGAAACTACAAAGCTTCCGTCCATACACTCCGCGTGGAGTATTGGAGCGGCCTTCAAAAGACTTGGCGACAATGGACAGCGCGACATAATTAAAATTATTGAAACTTCAAAGCTTCCGTCCATACACTCCGCGTGGAGTATTGGAGCGGCCTTCAAAAGACTTGGCGACAATGGACAGCGCGACATAATTAAAATTATTGAAACTTCAAAGCTTCCGTCCATACACTCCGCGTGGAGTATTGGAGCGGCCTTCAAAAGACTTGGCGACAATGGACAGCGCGACATAATTAAAATTATTGAAACTACAAAGCTTCCGTCCATACACTCCGCGTGGAGTATTGGAGCGGCCTTCAAAAGACTTGGCGACAATGGACAGCGCGACATAATTAAAATTATTGAAACTACAAAGCTTCCGTCCATACACTCCGCGTGGAGTATTGGAGCGGCCTTCAAAAGACTTGGCGACAATGGACAGCGCGACATAATTAAAATTATTGAAACTTCAAAGCTTCCGTCCATACACTCCGCGTGGAGTATTGGAGCGGCCTTCAAAAGACTTGACGACAATGGTCAGCGCGACATAATTAAAATTATTGAAACTGCAAAGCTTCCGTCCATACACTCCGCGTGGAGTATTGGAGCGGCCTTCAAAAGACTTGACAATGGACAGCGCGACATAATTAAAATTATTGAAACTACAAAGCTTCCGTCCATACACTCCGCGTGGAGTATTGGAGCGGCCTTCAAAAGACTTGACGACAATGGTCAGCGCGACATAATTAAAATTATTGAAACTGCAAAGCTTCCGTCCATACACTCCGCGTGGAGTATTGGAGCGGCCTTCAAAAGACTTGACAATGGACAGCGCGACATAATTAAAATTATTGAAACTACAAAGCTTCCGTCCTCTTTGACACCGCTAGCCTACTAATTGAACGTGGCTACTTTATATTATTGTCTTTCAGTCCGTTCATATCCTCTTTGCAACAATGAGTGCTGCCGTGCAAAAATGTATAACAGTAAGCGTTTTAATTATCGCTTGTGTTTATTTGACAAGGCAACAATGAGTGCGGGTCTAACGTTATTTTTAACGGTTATTTTTCTTTCAGTTTTCATTGCGACGTTGTTGTAGCTATAGTCCCGTCGCTCTAATTTCCGGCAGCTAATCGCGTTGCAGGTCGGCTACATTTAAACGTGTGCGTCTTGTGATTCGCTTATGAAGACGTTATTCATTTGTTAATGCTGGATAAATACTTAATATAATCGCCAGCCATTTTGACTCTTTCGTTAGCGTTCACAGAAAGCACACGAGGACGTTATTTGCCGCTCAATTATTTGCTGAATTACAGTGCGTTTGATTTATTATCATAGGAGCTACGACATGATAATGTTTAACGGTGTGGCAAATAGATTCCTCGTCTGGTAGCTCGGCAACGAAAGAACAAAAATGGCGAACGAACTACCTACCTAGACTTTGTAGAGCCTTCGCTTCCTAAGACGTAAGCAAAGAGGAGGAGTCACGCCGGGAATTACAGCGTCGCGACTATAGCAGCAAGATGCCGAAATTCAGAGTTCCTTTACGCAGTAAATTGCAAAGTTACGTTAATACTTTTAGATCCGACGTATTTTGTACTGACGGTAAAGTACTTACATGTAAAATGTGTGAGAAATATTTCATATCGCAACATATCAGTACAACCAAACACAAAAATGCACTTTTCAAGGCTACTGGGAAGAAGATTTCTTTGCTTGGAACAGTAATTGCAACATCGAGTCGAAAATCTCAATTATTTGCATTCGACTTATGTAAAGCTTTTCTTGCTACCGAAATGCCTTTGTGGAAAGTGCAAGGTCGTGGGTTTAGTGCAAGGTTTTTGTAATTGCCTTTTATTGCGTATTTTAGCTATTTATAATGCCTTTTTGCCTGCCTATTTTAGCTAATTATGATGCCTTTTTGCCTGCCTATTTTAATGATTCATAATGCCTAGACTTCCGGTCTCTGGTTCGTCCACTTCAGACATAAGTCACATTCTGAGAAAGACTTGAGTACTGAGGTGGCCATGCCTACATAAATCCCTTATTAGTACAGGGTGTTCGGGAAAAACCTGACGAAAGAGAAATAACTATATCTCTGAAATTATTGGATTTATTGTCGTGATGCTTTCACAGTTACAAAGAGAAATACAATAAGTTTTAATGCACCTCTATATGACCACCATTTGTGGCATGAGCTAAGTCCAGACGATACTCAGTCTCCAGCCATACACGCGAAACCACCTCCGGTGTGACTAGTCCTATTTTTTTCGTAGATTCGCCCACGTAACTCTGCAATATCGGTCACACTTTGTCTTTCACAAAACCTCACAGAAAGAAATCCAGTGGGATTATGTCCGGCGACCGTAGTGGCCATGGAATAGATCCGCCTCTCCCAATTCAGCGGCCAGGGAACGTGCCATCGAGGAAAGAGCGCACATGGTTAGCATAGTGTGGGGTGGCTCCGTCCTGTTGAAACACGATTTCTGGTAGTAGTTGTGGGACAGAGTAATTTCGTAGTATATCCAGGTATGTGTTACTTGTCACTGTGAGCTCTTGAAAGAAGAACGGTCCAGTAACGCCAGTCTTCATAGGCAGCATCACACATTTAACTTAGGACTGTCGTGTTGGTACTCAATCATGGCACGTGAAAACCCACGTTTTCACTCACCCAGACCCTGCAGTTATGTCTGTTCACTTTGCCGCAGACATGAAACGTAGCCTCATCAGAAAAGGTTATCGTTGCCAGGTACCTGTCAACATTGTCAACACGTGCCAGCATCGCCTCTGCAAACTTTCTCCGATGGAGACGATCGTTTGGCTGTATAGCGTGAAGCAGTTGCAATTTGTAACAGCGAAGACGCAGGTGTTTGCGTACATCGGTGATGTCAAAGCAAGCGCATTTTTCTGACCTTGACATCGTGCGCGGGCATCAAGCGCTAGATATGCTAGGAGGAATAAGCAGCCTGTTGGATTAAGAAAACAGTGGTGCACAAACTTCAAACGGAACGTGAAATTTTATATCGTTATTTTTATATGGCTTCTTTCTGTTTGTTATTTTCTACATTGTCTGTAAAACAAAAGTATTAACACCTGTTTCTTAGCCTAATATTGCAGTTATGTTTTAAACGTTAATAACATAATAAAGAGTAAAGAAGGAATATTCACACAAATTCCATAATATCTCCAACTATACTGTATTAAGTGAATTAAACACATCTTCATAAATAAAGTGTTATCCCAAAGAAAGACACTGAATACGACATTATAAGTTGAAATTGATATTGATGGTATCTTTAGCCTTATAAAAGTAATCAAAACAATATTATAGTACAAAGCAAAGTTGCCTAGGTATATGTTTTAACTGTAACTAATATTTCATAATAAAACTCTTATCGCATTATGCTTTTAGGTGATATTGGTGCGCAACTTTCTGTTATCAGAATATTAAATTATCTCGAAATCTGCTGAAGCTATATAGCTGACGTTTTACCAACACATAGGCACATATCTTTTGTTTATGATGTAACAGTATTTGCTTTGTTAATTCATTTCCTTACAAACATTTTCCATGCGAATATTTTCAAACATTTTAATACACTATCTTCAGTAACACGTATTTACGATATATTAGATTTACGAAAACATTGTTTCAGTACCTGTAAGGCTACTAAACAAACATATCTGGAAATTTCACTTTTCTGTAAAAAAAAAGTTGAGAAAATATTCCTTTTGAATAAAAAAGCAAACTTGTGAAAAATGAACATTAAAATTAAAACTTACAATCTTATAATGCACTTATACTTCTCAGACAAATCTAAAAATTAACATGGATACAGTTATAATAAGGTTTCGCTCTAGAATATGCCATTAGAAAAGTTCAGGATAACACAGAGGGTTTGAAATTGAACGGGTTACATCAGCTTCTTGTCTATACGGATGACGTGAATATGTTAGGAGAAAATCGACAAACGATTAGGGAAAACGCGGAAATTCTAGTTGAAGCAAGTAAAGCGATAGGGTTGGAAGTAAATCCCGAAAAGACTAAGTATATGATTATGTCTCGTGACCATAATATTGTACGAAATGGAACTATAAAAATTGGAGATTTATCCTTCGAAGAGGTGGAAAAATTCAAATATCTTGGAGCAACAGCAACAAATATAAATGGCACTCGGGAGGAAATTAAACGCAGAATAAATATGGGAAATGCGTGTTATTATTCGGTTGAGAAGCTTTTGTCATCTAGTCTTCTGTCAAAAAATCTGAAAGTTAGAATTTATAAAACAGTTATATTACCGGTTGTTCTGTATGGTTGTGAAACTTGGACTCTCACTTTGAGAGAGGAACAGAGATTAAGGGTATTTGAGAATAAGGTTCTTAGGAAAATATTTGGGGCTAAGAGGGATGAAGTTACAGGAGAATGGAGAAAGTTACACAACGCAGAGCTGCACGCATTGTATACTTCACCTGACATAATTAGGAACATAAAATATAGACGTTTGAGATGGGCAGGACATGTAGCACGTATGGGCGAATCCAGAAATGCATATAGAGTGTTAGTTGGGAGGCCGGAGGGAAAAAGACTTTTGGGGAGACCGAGACTTAAGTGGGAAGATAATATTAAAATGGATTTGAGGGAGGTGGGATATGATGGTAGAGACTGGATTAATCTTGCTCAGGATAGGGACCAATGGCGGGCTTATGTGAGGGCGGCAATGAACCTTCGGGTTCCTTAAAAGCCAGTAAGTAACTAAGTAAGTAACAGTTTTAATAAGTTCTCTTCCCTTTTTCCATTAAATCAGTGCTGGCCATCCCTGTATATATCTCGACCAAGTGGCATATACTACCTCTTTCGTCTGTCTCTTTCCTTTACACTGTAAAGCGCTCAGGCTCTCCTGGGTTCTAAAGTGCGCGCTTGCTCCTATGGCACATCGTCATGGATTTTGGCATTTGCAGTTCTCTTGCCGCCTCACGAATGGATTTCCTCGGGCTACTTGTAAAAGCAGTCCGTACCCGTTCAATGTCATTGTCGTTAATGCGTGGTTTTCTTGCTTTTCTCTGATGTGATTGAACACTGCCTGTCTCCCGATATTGCTTATCCCAGTGCTGTTTCGGACGGGAGGATTTCGGCCTTTGTCCGTTTGGAAACGACGTTGTACACGCTTGATTGACATAAATTCAGCCAGCCATAAAACGCATTCTGGTTTCTCTACTGTGGTGAACGTTGTTCGCCTGTCCCCTTGGTACACGCTCAACTTGCATTCCTAGCTCTCAAAGCAAGACTGACTACATAGTACATACGGGCTATTCCATATGAAATCGATCAGTAAAACACGTCGCATTTTTTTAACTCTATTTTTTCCCTATTTATACAAGGTACTGAGGAGAGTACATTTTCAAAAATATACTATCGAAAGTCAAACAGTTTTCATACTATTGAGCGACAAATTTAGCGTATTTTATAAAAACAAGCCTCTTTCAGCGCTCAGAACTCTGGAACCATTTACTGCAGAACATTGAACGGGAGCTCATTTTGAAGCTGACATTTGGTAGGTTATGTTAAGAAGTAATCCTTATTTTTATTATATACAGAGAGACAGATAATCTGATTTTACTTACTCTTAGGCTTTTTGCCAATTTTTAAAATTGTAAAAAATATTGAGAAAAAAACCTTGCATTATTAAGAGGGATTCGGCATTGTTTGCTTAGTGGCTCGGCGATAAGTTTCGAGGGTAAAGGTAAAGGTATCCCCGTAACATGCCATGAAGGCACTTGGGGGGCATGGAGGTAGAGCCCCATGTTTTCCATGACCTCGGCACTAGAATGAGATGGTGTGGTCGGCACCTCGCTCTGACCGCCTTTTACCCCCGGGAAAGACCCGGTACTCAATTTTATTGGAGGCTGAGTGAACCTCGGGGCCGTTCTGAAAGTTTGGCAACGAGAAAAAATCCTGTCACCACCTGGGATCGAACCCCGGACCTTATAAATTATTTTCACACGCCTAGACTTGAACGGCGCAGTACCGCACGCACTGGCAGAGAGCATTGTTCGTCATTTTACTCCTGTGTTTATCAAAACGTATGATAAATCTAGCCCAGCTATGCGCTACTAGACGAAACATCACATGTTTATGTCTCCTGACCTTGCTTGCCCGGATAGCTCCCGTCTCACAGTCAGCTGGTTCACGTGCGTACTATTTATTTTCTTTATTTGATATTTTCAATACTTTCTTATCAACATACCATCAGTAAAAAATATGTGTTTATTTGTACTGTCAATGTGGAATCTAACCATATACTTTAAAAATATTTTTTCGTGGGCAAAGGCGTCTTAATGAAGAAAAATCTAAATTTCTCCATTTCCATAAAAAGTGAGAAAAACTGTTTATATGTCAATATAAACTTTAATTTCTCAGCATCAAAATAAACCATGATTTTGATCAATGGGTGAAAGGGTTTCGGAGGCACAATTTAAATTTGCTAATTTTATGAAAATACATCAATTTAAATATTTTAAATTTAAACGCTATGAAGTTCTGATGTCTCAAAGTTTGCACAAAGCATTGTATCACAGTTGTCAACGGACAGAAAAAGTTTCATTGTATCTAAAAATTGCAAGGTCAATTGTGTCTATATTTCGGTCGATTTGAGATGGAATAGCGCACACGCTGCACAGAACGAGCTATTTCTCGTTTTCTCCTCGCGCACGCGCGTGACATGCTGCTAGATAACTGAACTTATTGAGTTTCTCTTTCTAACTGTGAAAACATTAAGGTAATAACTGTAATAGTTTCAGATATATAATTACTTCTTTTTCGTCAGGTCTTTCCCGGACATCTTGCATATTACACTCATTTAACTTCTACGTAGAACATACGAGTGGAAATATTAAAATATATTAGGGCCTATCTCTGAGGACAAATATCCATGCTCAGGACGAGAACCCGGATTCTCATGATTTGTAGTTCGTCAGATCACGAACTCCTCGTTAAAGAATCTGGTTATTATTTCGTCATTTTAATAGCAGTAAGAGATAATATCGCCAATTGTTTATGCAACTAGCAGAGTCTCGGTGTATCTGAGGTTGAGTTGTATTCTACGAATGCTGCACTGCCATTTCGTATTCTACGTTAGTCTATCAAAATTTTATAACTCTATTGAAAAGTAATTTTAATAGAAGTTGTATTTACGTAAAACTCTTCGGAACCAAGGTTTTCCTGTCAATTTTTAATAATAATAATAATAATAATAATAATAATAATAATATATTATTATCATTATTATTGTTAATCATCATTGTCATATGATCTTAGATTTTAAAATACAGGGACATCATTTTATTTTTACTAACATTTTTAATATTAACCTGGCTATACCTTTGTATCAACGCCGTTAGCTACCTCCTTTCACGACTGGAGTTCGATGATACTGGCGTAATATACAAACAAATCACTTTACTAGGTATAGGAAGGAAGAAAAGTAGTTCATCCATTTACGTAAACTAGGAAATATCGCAATTTTGAGTTTGATAATTTTCATTAGGTTTTTGTTTAATCAAAATACAGTACTGTACTAACAATGAGTGTTTTTACTCATGAACTGAGCTGTCCATGTGGACGTATTCATTATGCAGTGAATATTGTACTGTCTACAGCACATTAGCGTAGAATATAGAGAATGAAGTTAAATTGAAAAATAATCATAATATGGATATTTAAACACATTTTTGAAAATGGTGGCCGTTCATTTCGATACAGGCTTCAGTTCTTTTGTGCATATCACCGCACTATAGAATATTTTACCTAATTCCAATTGGCAGTTTCGTCCTTCGTACTAGTAACTCATGTTCAAATAATTCTATACCTACTCTATAAAAGAGTACCTTACGTACTGTAAATTCAATCTTCACTTCTGCCCGATCCGAAAAGATAAAATTACTCAGACATACTATCTACTGTCCGTCCAAGTGGTTATGTCGTAGGGTCGTAGAAAGGGAGGAAATCACGTGATAGTTAATTACTTAACGAGGCCTTTTTATTTAAGTTATTTTAAACAGTTGTATAATATTACGTAGACGTCCAATTCCTAAAAGAAATTAATGTTCTCAGGAAAGAGCTAAGACAGCCCAGCCACTAGCTGGCGAATAAAAGCTGGTGGGGGAAACCGGGATACGACGTAGGCAAATGGACGACAGTATCTGTGCGAAAATGATTCAATATTGTAAGCTCTTTCGTCACAGAAAAACGCGAACATATTTTTGGAACGTACTGTTTACTATGACCGTAAGGCTACTATGACTGTATATGCGGTCTTGGATCTGTGTGGAGGACGGTTGAACTTCATTAGTATAAGGGTGGGAGTGAAGTACATACAAAAACTCAGGTACAATAAAAATTGAAGTAAATATAAAATGATGTCCCTGTAGAATATTAATAGGATTGAGTATAGGCCTATCATGATTTTATAAAATGATTCATTTGTTTGAAATTAATAGAATGTGGTAGGTAGCCTACTCACTTATATTGTATAGCCTATATTACTTCTAGTTTGTACCGTAAATCAAAGAAAAATTGAGTGTCGACAACTTATTAATACAGTCCACCAAGATCTTATTGCCATGCTACGCCACTGCATTTCAGCTTACAAAGAGATGAAGCCTGAAAAAGAAAAATTGCGACAACAATATAATTAGACTTGCACCTTTCAAGGAAGAGAAGAGACTAAAGAAATAACTAGTACAACGCTGAGAAATATATTAAGAGATGAGGAATACAAAAAATGGTGCACACTCGAGCAGAAAGGCTGAGGTGTGGCATTATTTGAGGAATACACGCCAGCTAACCATTGGATAAAAATAAGGGATGGTCTCTCTGTATCCGAGTGGCAGGAGGCAATTAAAATGATAGGACAAGTATCAAACGTGCGTGCCATGCCAGGATGGCTCCCAGTGCAGACATTGCACTGAGATAGAAACCTTACCACACGTCCTAGGATTCTGCCAAGATGGAACTCTCATCCGGAATACTAGACACCATGCAATACGAGAACTTATTGCTAAAAGTCTTTCTTCCTTCTACGAGGTTCACCAAGAAGTCCATGCCTTGCAAAAGATGGAAGTTCTCGGCGAGTTGACATCATTACCATTGATAGAAGAAATGGCAGAGCAATTATCATCGATCCCACCGTGCGCTTCGAAACTGCAGTTGAACAATCTGTAGCAGTACATGGAGAAAATAAGACCATTTATGACCCTACAATTCAGTACTTTAGGGATTATTATCATATACTGGGTGTTCAGTTCAAAATGTGTCATGGCTCGCTGTATGCCGTCATGTGGCTAGCCGATGAGCCTAGAGAATTCAATCTTCCTACACTACCGCAGAGGTGTATAACCTATGAGGTAGAGAAGTTGCCTAGCAAGTACGGCGTTCATTCTGAAGAGTACGTACCGATACGTACGGTAACGCCGGTAGTGGCAGGAATGTAAACTGTTTGGAAATACGTACTGTCGGGATATGGGGAGAGGGTTAAGACGATTACTTACGTATTTGTTGACATTAACTTCGACGGTCAACATGGACACGGAGCATTTGATTTGTGTTGTGGAATGTTACCGTACGCAACCGATGATAACAAATACCCTGCGTACGACTTGCCGGCGCAAAACGCAGTTCGAAAGAGGTTATGGTAGCACACAGACCATACAGACCGCCATCTGTTGCTACGACGTTCAAGTTATACCGTACACGTTCTCAAGTTCAGATTGAAGAACGCCTTAAATAATAGGCAACTTCTCTAACATATAAGCTGAAACTCGCTTCAAATCGGTGACCCAACAACAGTGACGTCATGACACACTTTGAAATGAACACCCAGTACAAGGACAGATTGGAGTATTTGGGTTATTGTTCAGAGCAAGGGGAACAATTCCAAAATTCTCAGTTGAATGTTTTAAGTCTTTTGGAATTCCTTTAAATATTTTGAAAATTATTGCTATAGACGTAATGAAATATTCTGTTCAGATTTTACGTAATCACCTGTACACCAAAATCTCCTTATATTCTATTTGATTACTAATAATTATTGAGTAAAAGTACTTTCCCAAGGGTAGCTTCCATTTGAAAATAAACATCGTAAATAGTGATAACGCAAATGTTTATTTTTATTTTATTTGCTTAGTATGCTGTGTCTTTTGGCAACCTTTACTGAAGGGCAGCTACCCTTGTGGGATTTATATATATATATATATATATATATATATGTATATATATAATTATTATAATCTTAGGATTCAGATCTTTCTTTCTTTCTTTATTTATTTTTTCCCATTGAAACTTCAGGAGTATTTTTTTTCTCTCCCGTAATTTTTTTTAACATAATATGGTTGGGAATAAAGGCTGGTTCACAATAAACCGGAAACGAGAATCGGAACGAAAACGAAAACTGTAAAATTGTTAAAATGTGTACATTTAATTGTGAGCATTCACAATTAACGAAAAGCTTGCCGGAGCCCGGGATCGGGAACGGAGAGTTGGCCAAGTTTCAACTTTGGCGTTCACGTTTCCGATCACAGCCCACTAGATTCACTCTATTGCCATCTAAAAGCTATTTTGTCGTATATTTTGTAGAAAGAAGACTGTGACATAACCTGTGCATTATTTTGTTCTGTGCTGTGCATCATGGAGCAAGTTTCATTTGATGAGATTCTAATATTGAGTGTTGAGGGAAATCCTCACGTTTACGATAAGCGGCGCGCCTCGTATAAAGATGAGAAAATGAAGGAGAATACATGGCTTTCAATAGCTGCGTCTTTGAACACCGATCGGAAGTGAATCATATTTTATTACTGCATTGGTTGAATTACACTCTACATATTCATGCTTCAATTCAATAACTACGGCTGTGTTCATTTTTGTTCTATTATAAATATTTATTCTCTAATTATTTTACGTTATGGTAGACTTAAAATAGGTTGTGATAATAAAGATACATGGGCATATTTGTTTCAGTTGAAATTTCGAAGTTGGTTAACCTGTGTTTATGTTGGCTGCCTTGTACTCATGAGAGATTGCCATTGGTCAATTATACACAAATAACATCAGAATGCGTAATAACGACTTTACATATCGTTATTGACATGCATATCGATATGCCTAGTCGTCTACGTTCTCGGTTTATTGTGAATCAAAAATTTTCATATTCACGTCCTCTGCTTCTCGTTTTCATTCTGGTTCTCGTTCCCGGTTTATTGTGAACCAGCCTTTATGCTCCTCAGATGGTCTCCCTTTAGTTGATATTTTTAACCATTTCATCTGCCGTGCTGTGCTGTATTTCGACAGTATGAAAATTCCATTTGGTTTATTATCTCTTTGCAGGAAGTGTTTCTACCACTCTATTCGCTAGGAATTCTGATTGTGATAAAAATCATGATACCAAACCCCAACTTCCCCGTGATGAGCACTCCACGTGGGGAAGCAGATCTGTTTGAACACTTCCAGCAATTCAAGAACCACACCATTGCCATCGTGCCCAACACCACCGAGACACAGGTAATTCTTCCGTTACCAGTAATGGTGAGTTATACAGGTTGAACCAAAAGTCGTTACCTATTGTTTTGCTTCTGCGTTGATATATTGCTGAAGATGATATGGAACACTTAAACATAATTACTTTTCCGCATAATATCTGATTTCAATCAGTTTCTTCAAAAGCCTGCTTTCAAATTCTCGACTGTGGTCGAAATGGGTAATGACTTTTGCCCCATATAAACTTGTTCTTTTCCAATGATTAACTTACATCAAATACCTTACTATAATAATACCGGACAGCTATACTAAAAGCCAGGTTATGAACCAACTAAACAGGAAGTAGTTGGCAGGGCGAGAGGAAAGTGCGGGTTAGAGGGGTAGCCTGTACAGCGATGACACGTTGAGTGTGGAGGGTTGGAGGGGAAACGAAGAACGGAGCTTTTCATTGGACGTCACGTGAAAATGTCGTCTGCTAACGAAAATCTGGCAACGGAATCACGGAGACAGTGTAGCCAAACTTCCCAGCAATACCACGCGCATTACGAGTCGCATTTCGTACAGCGTCATTAGCTCGTGCTTTCTTAAAAGCCGCAATTTTAATTACTAATATTGTTGATAGTGTTATCGAGAACTATATACAGTAGTAACTACTGCGTGTTCAGCGTTTGTCACCGATATGTTTAAAATAAATGTTATTTTAAACATATCGGTGACAAACGCTGAACACGCTTTGAATCTCGCGCCACTATGTGGCAACAGAGCTCAGAAAGAGAGCAACAAAACGTTGCTTCCGGTTTAGTCGGTTCATAACCTGGCTTTTAGTATAGCAGTTTTGCGTGCGAACGACGCTGGTGCTGCTACCCGCCTGCCGGTGTGGAGATACTCGCGAAACAAGCTGTAATGAACTGCAATGTATATTGTTGCTGGGCTAGTTAATAGTTTTATTAATTAGTGCTGTGTTAAAATGTCAGGTTGTATGTGTGTTGTTTATAATTGTGACAATTGCAGCATTACAAATTGCTCCAAATCGTACTTTCGATTTCCGACAGTTCATAAAACGTGAGTCAACAAAATTCGTTATTAGGCCTAATGTCTTTGTCTCTGTGTTGATATAACAATAAAAATTAGCTTTTTTATTTAGGCTAATAAATGAATAGAAGTTAAAATATATTGGAAATTTTAAGGTTTTAGCAAATTAAGTTTTATTGTTGTCTTCATGCCTTTACTAAGAATTATTACAAGCATCAGAATACTACCATTTTTATTTTTGCAGTTGTCAGCAATGGGTATATAAAGCATAATTGTAAATTCATTCCTAATGTCAGAACTGATTTTGTCTCACTAAAGCAAAGAAAAAATATGTAACAATTAATTATTGCGGAAAGTAATATGAAGTATGCAATATTCTCATAATATGCAGCTCTGATATAAGGTAATAATTTTACATTAAATACTATTCAACATTTCTTAAGTGTCTCGTATATTATTCCACAGTAGTAGCTCACGTTTTAAACAACAGTCCGAATCCCGCTATGCTAGTATTTGTATATGTGGACGTAATTCTATCCCACTCCGCTAGATGTCAAATCCGCGATATTTCGCACTCACGCCAATGCTACTAATATACAGCTGTCCGGTATTATTATAGTACCGTAAACTGGGGTTACTTAGAACACAGAGGAAACTTTGACCATTTTTTCAGAAAATCATATTTAAGTTTCTACATGCTGCACTTGTTACAGATGGAGGCAAATTTGGTATGAGAATGATTTTATGATAATTTACCTCCAACTATGTATAATAAATGCAGCATGTAGAAACCTAAATACGATTTTCTGAAAAAATGGTCAAAGTTTCCTCTGTGTTCAAAGTAACCCCAGTTTACGGTAAGGTATTTGCTTGTATCTTCTACGTGTTTAGCATTGTTTGAGAATGTATGTTTCTTCTGTATTTTTTGTTTTGTTTTTGTGTGTTTTATATTGTTTTGTTACTCTTTGTACTTGCTTAGTTTTTAGAGTTATTTTTGTGTGTATTTTTACTTTGTTGTGTGTGTTTTTTGTCAACCTGTTTATTTTCTAAATTGTTTCCTTTTCTGCATTGTTTTGTTTTATGTATTCTTTTTGTGTTCGAGTGTTTTAATGAACGGTATGTGGTTTTTTATGTTTGTTATTGTGCGTGATGACCCGATTGAAAATCTTTCAGACATACTGCTGCATTATTTATAATTATGCCTATAATCCTAAATATAAATAATATTAATACATCATCAAGAAAACCAACTAAAGTGAGGTTAAGAAATATAAACAGGGAATCATTAAATAATTTTGAAACTAATCTTAAAAATGAAACATGGGAATCAGTATATAGTCAAAGTGATATGAACAGTAAATTCAGCGAGTTCCATAAAACATTTCTAAATATTTTTTAATCCATTATTCCTGTAAATTATAAAAATGCAAAAATATGCAACAATAGATGGATTACACAAGATATTAAAATCTCTTGCAAAACCAAGAGATCGTTATATAGGCCTATACAGAGCAGAAATAATAATGATACAAACTTAAAACAACACTATAAAAATTAGTAAAAAATATTACACAAAGTGATTCAAAAAGCTAAAGAATTACACTATAATACAACAATACAAAACTTTGATCATAAAATCGAAACAACTTGAAACATAATTAAAAAAGAAAGTGGACGATCAAAAAGTAAAGTAACAAAGTATACACTTACATCTAACAATACAAAAACGTCAGACCCAAATGAAATTGCAAACATATTTAACAGACATTTTCTTACAATAACTGATAACCTCAACATCCCCCAAGATAATGTTACTAACAATTTAGACTCTGTAACACAATATTTTCCAATAAAATTCCCAAATATCCAAATTTTCCAACAAACAAGAAATAATTGCAATTATTAAAATCTAAAGTCAAAAAATTCCTTACGGTATGATGAAATAAGAAACAAAATATTAAAAGCGAGTTCACATATTATAGCTGGGCCACTAAGTTATTTATGTAACTATTCAATGTTCAGTGATATATTCCCCGAGAGATTAAAATATTCAGTGGTTATTCCTATCTTCAAGAAAGGATAAACAACTTCTCCCGAAAATTACAGACCCATATCACTTTTACCAGTCTTCTCCAAAGTCTTTGAAAAAGTAATGTATAAAAGATTATATCATCATCTAGAAAGATAAAACATTTTAGTCCCAGAACAATTTGGATTTAGGAAAATAAAGGCACAGAAAATGCAACATTTAGTTTAACTGACAAAATTCTGGAGGCAGTTGATAAAAAATTGCAAGTTGGAGGGATTTTCTGTGATTTATAGAAAATATTTGACTGTATAAATCATAAAATGGTGCTAGACAAGTTAGATTATTTTGGAATGTAAGGTGTTGCACACCAATGGTTTCACTCATATCCCATAGATAGGAAACAGAAAATCGAAATCAATACAACTATGAAATCTACCTCGACATGGGGAACTATTAATAATGGAATTTCTCAAGGATCAATATTACTACTTTTTCTATTGTTCATAAATGATCTTGCTCTCCTAATAAAAAAAAGTAGGACATCCCATATTCTTCTCGAAATATGTGACTGGTTCTAAGCCAATAAATTAGTATTAAATTGTAACAAAACTAACATAATCCAAATTCAACCTCGCAAATTTCAAGTGCAATAATTAACAATAGGTCCCTAATAGAAGCAACAACAACAATCAAATTTCTTAGCTTAAAATTCGATAATGTGTTAAATTGGAAAAATCATGTTAAAGAAATTACCCCTAAAGTAACCTAAATTCAGCATGTTTTGCTATTAGATCTATGCAATAGATAGTAATATCAGTACCTTAAAAACAATATACTTTGCATACTTCCACTGGGTAATTAATATTTTGGGGAAATTCCATAGATAGTAACAGTATATTCCTACTATAAAAAAGTACCGATTATTTGAATAATAGTGGGTGCCAAATCTAGGGAATCGTGTAGGTCCATTTTTAAAAAACTACAAATAATGCCCTTGACTTGTCAGTATATTTTTTTCATTAATAATCTTCCTCGTATGTAATCGTGAAAACTTTGTAACTAATTCAACAGTTCATAGCATAAATATGCGTCAAAAATGACTTTCATACTCCATCGGTAAGTCTATCGTGCTATCAAAAAGGAGTGCGTTATATGGCACTAAAAATTAATAGCCTCCCTATGGATATAAAAAATGAAATTCAAAACATAAGATTATTTATGACCAACTTAAAGAAGTACCTAATTTCTCACGCCTTCTATTCATTAGGTGAATTCATGACATTCAACAACGATTCATGAATATTTCTGTGTTGTATTAAGTATTGATACTAAAACTTCGTGTTGTACTAGTAGACTCTATTGTGAAACTCTTCTGTATATATTATTACCATTTAATACGAGAAAAATTCGTACCGGCACCTGGAATCGAACCTAGGACCTCTCAGCTCTGCGCGCCGAGCGCTCTTTCCAACTGAGCTATGCCGGGACACGATCCACGGCGCCGGCCGAACCCCTCTCGTAATGCTTTTACGGCCTTACTACCTGCATTTGAGACGATGCAAGTCATATATGCAGGAGCGCATATTTAAATGTCTTTGTGGCCATATTCAACATCAGTTCGTGTCAACTGTGAACAATTAATACATCACATATTCATTTTGTATGAGGTCTCGCCCACCTCATTGAATACTACACGGCTACTATGAAGTAGCCAATATGTATTATGTATTATTACCATCTTCTGTATATTCAACTTGACTGCTAAGACTACAACAAGAATATGTTTTGTTTTAACAGTTAGTATTATTATCAGTTCACTTTAACCAATTGGATTTAAAAGAGAAATTGTGCATTGAAGTATTCCCAAATGTCTTTCTTTCTTTTTTTTAAATATAATATAGTCATATTGTATTTCTTTACGCACCATTAGACATGTGATGCATTTAATACGAATTTGTTGGTTAAGTTTAGTGTTTAAGTGTTATAAATATTGTGGTCGGAAATACTATCGTCATTTTGTAATCAGCTACATGGTTGTGGACGCTTCATGGAGACGTCATTCAACGTTCGTGGACTGTAGAATAGGAACCAATGTTTTTCCCTTGCTTTCACCCCTCTTTCTCCCAGTTCTGCATCCTTGGTCTTAGGTATCAGCGGTTAGCAAAGCTCTCGAAGTTTATTTACGTCTGTACTTGATGACTTTTTTTTTTTTTTTTGTAATGCTGTTCCAATTTCGTCCAGTTTCTCTTCTTTTAAAACAGTACTCCACCTGTTTGCTTCGTGTCAAACACCGAACTTATAACAAAATCTCTTCATAACTGACTTGATTTGGACGTTTACAAGAGACAATTTATTCTCAAATTTAAAGTAATATTCTCTATTAAATTTGCTCTCTACTTATTAAAAGTATTCACTAATAACCAGGGATGTAGTGGAGGTGGATCGGAGTGGAGCGACGCTCCGGCACTGGTTTGGAATTTTAAAATCTGTTTTGACATCACAATACTTTCCCAGCTAACGATATCTTAGTTAATGTCAGAATATTTAGTGATTATATTTTCTGTGCTTCCTTTAGAAAATCGGAATAAGTTCGGAAGTAGAGGGTCGCGAGACCGCTAGGAGCATAGACGGGGGGTGTGGTGAGAAATAGGGGAGGAATCAGTGACAGAACAACCACCAAACTAAACTTTAGTGCGCCTGCGCGAAATGATCACATTCCTAATTCACTTTCGTTTCGTATCGTATTTCGTTAGTTTTCACGTCTTTGTACGATACAGGAGATTGTCTATGGTGTTACTTACCGAAATGTGTTGTGTTTGTTTCTCAGTTATTTTACGAAGTGGATTTTAAACAATTAATTTACTGCCTATGACGTGACTAAAATACTGCTTAAAACTTTTGTTTTTATCTATTGCCCACCCTTCGAAACGTTGTGTCTTAATTTTTGATTGTGACAACCAGCAATGGAAAAAGTCCAAACCCCTCACCTAAACATTAAAATAAACATAGACAAAACACATTTAATTCTTTCTTTTCTTGTACCATTGCTTTTACTAGTGGAGTTACAAAAGCGTCCCCTCCTGATATTGTTATCTCAAACCCATCGCTTCTATTTGATGAACCTAGTAATTCAACCAGAGATACTGTTATAAAAGATACAGTTCCAGTATGACTGCAAAGAAGATTCGACGTCATAATATTCAAAATAGTGAAAGCCAAACAGTCGGTCTGCAAAGTGAATGGCCGAATGTATGGAATGAAAAAAATATGACGTGGTCAAGAAAAAAAAGAAGCTTATCCGTTGATTGAGTGTAAGCAATGTAAGCTAGGCTGTAAAGTGTGTCATGAAGTAACTACATTAGGTGCATTAAAAAAAAAAGACTGTACAGTATTTCTGCATCTAATGAATGGCGCTCATATTCAGTAAATTACTGCGAATCGAACAGATCAGATCAGATCAGCTTAAGTCACTACAAAAAAAAAATCATTGAACACAAGAAATCCAGTGCTCATAATATAGCACAAAAATTATCGATACGTCTGAAAAACAATCAATTGAAAACGTTGGCGAATAAACCAGTGCACTCCTCCGTGAAGCAACAAAAGCGAAATTTAGATTAGCTTATTAAGCCTACATTGCGCAGAATAATCACACTTACAGTGACCATTTCGGTTTACTTGAGCTTCAGAAGCTAAATGGAGTAGGTATTGATTGGTGTTGCTTTGCATTCTCCTTACAGTCTTACTTTATGGCATTTCTTTCTATGTCTTTTTTTTTTTTTTTGCATCCAAACCTTTCCCTTCCCCAAAAGTTAAAAAACAAAAAGAGCTCCGGCACTGTAAAGTTTGGGACTACAACCCTGCTAATAAGATGTGCTGTTATCACACTGTAGTTCTTGTTTTATAGCTTATCTCTACTGTGATAAAACAGCTGATCACCTGAATACAGAGAATCGTGGAAAGAATGCAGTCTGAGTTCCAGCGTACTGGGAATCGTGCACGGACTTCCCCAAACAGAGTCCAGGAGTGAGGACTCTAGATTGGAAATCCTCTATTAGTCTTCTGCTTGATTCTAAAGAAAGAGATTTGCTTTGTCCCTTGACAGCAGACAAATGACTTCTACTCTTACAGCTGAGGACTTTGGTCATATCTTTTGTCTCTCTGTGAACATAGAAAGAGAAACAGCAGGTAGTGACGTTCTGTGCGTGAGGTCATCACCACTTTTTATGTTTTGTGCTTGGAGCTTGAGAGATTACACAGTTGTTGGGTGCAAGGATGTCAATATTTCTTTTTCTTATTACCTCAACGAATTAAACTATAAAGAGATAGTAATATGCGTTACAAGAGCGGTATGTTGAAGTTTTCATGTTCGAGGAAAAGTTTGAAAAAGCGAAACGTAGTTGAGCTTTTTTAATTTCCGAGAATTGAAAGAAAACATACCGCTCGTGTATCGTACATTATTTTGTGCGAAGATCGTTTATTACATACCTGAAAGAGTAATTTCTAATTAGTTGCAATGAAATCTCCATCTTGGTTTCTGTTCAATGACGGCAAATTTGCAAAACAAAAATGTTTTCTGTGTTTACTATACTCCAGCAGGCCGTGATATACGTTTGTCTTTTTTCCCCCCAGTCTATGATGAGTCTGGAATCTTGTTGATTTTTTCACGGCTTCCTTAATGTTACTTGCATCACGAATGCAGTAACTTTATTTGGAGTTGTAGAGTTTACTTAATTTTTGCAAATATTTAAAAACAATAATTAACAGTGCAATTTAGGTGAAATTGCAGTGGTAAGTTTCCAATTTATAATTATTACTATATTGAACGTCTCTAAAAATAATATGTTAAAAGCCTAAAGCAGTAAAATCAATATGTCACTTAAGCGGTAAGAAGAGGGAAATTGTTGTGTGTGTTAGGTTGGGAATACTGAATGTGGAATTTTAGACTTTCCGCGGATTGGTTTTGTGCGGAAACCAAGCAAATACGCACGATCTCGCACAAATGTATTTTAGTGGTACAGAAAACTGACGAAGAGATTTTCTCGGAAGTGCGCATTTTCATTGCCTCTGAAATAAAAATTAAAAAAAGTGATTTTCGACGAGCTATCTGGATGTCTGTCTGTCTATCTGTGTAAATAACAATTTTTCCCAAGCTATTTTTTCACACCCACTATCTATAGATCATTTCATCGGGAAATGAGGCACATGAAATACTGCATTATAATTTTTTATTCGCAAATGAATGTCATTGTTTGAGAGTGTAAGAAAAACGGCGATTTAATTGGAATCAGTATATTAGTAACTTTTCATTTACGTAGCTTCATATATGAGATAAAGTGATAAATGAAATCAATGGTAAAGACAGTTTGTTTCTAAATAATATGTTTGATTGGAAATTAATTTTAATTTAATATGCACCCAAACGAATACTTTTTCAACAAAAAAGTGTGTGTGTGTGTGTGTGTGTGTGTGTGCGTGCGTGCCTCGTAACTAGCATGCTTTAGTGTAGTAAAACGGGGTAACTTGATACGCTGGGGGGACTTGATACGTTTCGGAACCGAAACATCAACCTACAAAATGTATAAAGTCCCTCCAGCATATCTAATCACCCCATTTTATATGCTGTGAGACTTGATGCTTTTTGTAGGTTGATGTTTCGTTTCGAAACATCAACCTACAAAATGTATCAAGTCACCCCGTTTTACGGTATTCAAAAATAGTTTTCAGTAGTATGTATTTATGTTATAGGGTTCACAGAAGCCTACCATTTGGAGTAGCTGGCTATTATACAGGGTGTTAAAGAAATTCGTATTAACACAAAGTTATTATTTTTTTATTTTAAATAAATTTGTTGGATTCTTCATCCTGATTCAAATGTTACAAGAATTCATTCATTTAGGGTTCTGCCCAACAGCAGGTCTTTCACTGCAAACCCAGCTTTCTCCAGTCTTTCCTATTTTCTACCTTCCTCTTTATTTCCTCATGTAATCCATATATCTTAATATCGCCTATTATCTGATACCTTCTTCTACCTAGAACTTTTCTCCTGTTCACCATTCCTTTCAGTGCATCCATCGATTGGCAGTTTCTTCTCAGCCAGTGACCTAACCAATTTCTTTTCCTGATCAGTTTCAGAATCATTCTTTCTTCATCCACTCTTTTCAACACAACTTCATTTCTTATTCTGTCTATCCACTTCACATACTCCATTCTTGTCCATAGCCACATTTAAAATGCTTCTATTCGCTTCTGTTCACTTCGTCGTAATGTCCATGTTTCTACCCCATACAGTGCCACACTTCATACAAAGCACTTCACGAGTGGAAAGACTCATCATGCCATGTTTGCAGTTTTTCTTGAGAGAGATAAATGTTATAGCTTCCCGTTGCTTTCTGCATACCACTCTCTCTTTCGCATCTTAATAAGATCCCAGGGGGCCCCAGCGTGGAGGTGAGGAGAGTGGATTTGACTAGTTAGGCCCTCTGGACTTCACCGAAATTCAACACAAGGGTTAAATATCAGTTCTACCAGGGTTTTTGACCCGATCAGAGACCTGGAAATCCCAATTAGCCCTTGCCCCCAAGCATGAAGTACTGTATTCAGGTTATTAACAAAACAAAAATAATTTAAAGAAGAGGAATGAAAATCTCTTAACTTACGAAAACCAAACTCTACAGGAGGAACAAAAACTGTCTGTAGACTTCATTTTTTATACACTTTTAAACATAATTGACCAAATTTAACTTTTAATCAGAAACAGAAACAGTTGCTTTTACACTTTTTACCGATGAGTTAAGAGATTATCGTCTGATTAAACCAAAAAAAAAAAAAAAAAATTGCATTTTTTGAAAAAATTGAGGTACGAGATTTTCATTCCTAGCCGACGATATACATTTTTAGCTCATTCATGGGGAAATAGTAGTAATAATAATAATAATAATAATAATAATAATAATATATTTGTATTTGTAATTAATTTTGTTCAAAATACTAACCGTTCAAGGGTAAGACTTTGATTATTTAAGATTGAAGTTCAATACAATGAGAACATGGAATACCATTTTAAATGTTTACTTCGGAATATGTATGATAAGAACTTTCTTGTATTAAATTTTAACGTACCTTGTTAACATGTTTCGACCTATTTTCGGTCATCTTCAGAACTGGTCGTTGTTGGTCTTGGCGCCTCTTGTTTCCTGTGAGGGTGCGTTCGTAGTGTAGAGTCAAAGAGTGTATGTGTTTTGAAATTGAGTTGTGTGTTGAGAATATCGTTGGGGTGTGTTTTGGTGTGTGTGTATCATCTGTATCTGTGTCAGTTTCAAAACACATACACTCTTTGACTCTACACTACGAACGCACCCTCACAGGAAACAAGAGGCGCCAAGACCAACAACGACCAGTTCTGAAGATGACCCAAAATAGGACGAACCATGTTAACAAGGTACGTTAAAATTTAACACAAGAAAGTTCTCATCATACATATTCCGAAGTGATACAGTGTTAAAAGTTGCGTAATCAAGATGTATAATGTTAAATGTTTATTTTTTCCGTATTTAATTGTGTATTTTGAATAGTAATGTTATTATTGGGCTTAACCTAAACGCATGTAAATCACAGGCTATTCTGTTCGCGAACCGTAGATTAATTCCTGAAGTCAACGACCTGAATATTCCACCTGTGAAACTGAATAAAACAATCATCCCGTTTAGCTGTACCGTAAAAAATCTCGGAGTACATTTCGAATGTAATCTAAATTGGGATACGCATATTAAATATACATGTAAGAAGGCATTCTCTATTCTCCATTCACTAAAAAGATTGTATCATTATCCATCTAAATTAAAACAGAGCTGGTACAGACACTCATTCTACCTCACTTCGATTATTGCGACGTTTTGTTCAGTGATCTCAGGATTGATTCCGCTCAGAAACTACAGCGTGTTCATAACGCGTGCGTCCGCTTCATTTGTAATGTTCGATACTATGATCATATCTCACCTTCTTTCAAGAAGTTATCATGGCTTAGGTTACATGAGAGGAGAAATCTGCACTCACTTTCTCTCTTATATCGAATTATGCACTCTTCATCCCCCTATTATTTATTCGCTCGATTTCATACTCTCTCTCGCTATCATAATATTAATACTCGAGCACAACGCGATAACACGCTAGAAATTCCACTTCACGCATCGTCTCTGTATTCCTCACCCTTCACTGTTGCTACCTCTCGTCACTGGAACTCTCTGCCGCCTGAAGTCAAGGGCTGCCGAACATTGAATTCTTTCAAATCCAAGTTAGAAAATTATCTTATGACGAGTTGCCAAACTAACTTACTATTATGACAAGTGTTGTATTGCATGTTTCCACGTATTCACATTTTTTTTTTATGTTCTAATGATATTCAACTTATTTTATATTTTTGTTTTCATATTTTCCGATAATGTTATATCTCTAATGTGATAAGTTGAGCTATATATAATCTTAATTTTCCTTATTGTGTGTACTTAGAAATATTGTATTCACTGTATACTTTGTACTGCACTATTTTATTACTACTATTAGTAGTATTATTATTATTATTATTATTATTATTATCATTATTACTATTCTTCTTTATTATTATTATTATTATTATTATTATTATTATTATTATGAATAATTGTCTTTTTTTTGTATGCCTCCTTTATTTTGACCTGCTGTTCACATATTATTATGCTTTTTTCTTTCTTTCTGTATGTTATATATTATGTCTGATTTCTTCTTATTTGTTGTTTATTTTTTATTATTATTATTATCTTATTCAGTTTTGTGTGTAAAATTGTAGTGTAATTTGTTAATTTGTAGTGTTTTTGTAACGCAATCTTTACTCCTGGTTGAGTGTTAGAGAAGGCCGTATGGCCTTAACTCTGCCAGGTTAAATAAATCATTATTATTATTATTATTATTATTATTATTATTATTATTATTATTATTATTATTATTATTATTACAGCACTTTTTGGACAGTGTAAACCAGCTATGGCTGACAATGCATCTCGACCCAGGGCTCCATCCAATCAACTTCATGATGTTTGACACACGTGAAGATCTGCTGACAGCTTATTGGAAGGAACCAACATCCATCCCTGTTGCTGTCATCTTTGAAACAGATGATCCAGTCAAAGGAAGTTTGAGGTGAATATTCCTCCATCGTCTATTCTATACTTATATTATAGCAGATGACAGCACCTGAACATAACTATAAATTATCACTTTAGTCTCTCTCAAGCCACTGACGGCATTTAACGCAGTACAAAGAAATTTCTAAATTGAATATATATTGCGTGATTAATTATTATATTAGCAGTGGCGTAGCGTCAATGTAAGCTAAAAAGCTTAGCTTCCCCAGTTAATAATAATTTCATAATAAACCTGCAGTTTATGGACAAAATTATTTATTAATTTTAATAGAATTTATATTTACGCGTTAAATATTGTGATGCGGCAGCTCAGGATTATTTGTGATGCAGCAGTAAACAAGAAGCCTGCACACACCAGCTTCCAAGCAGACCGGTTTCTTCTGTGTAATCCACCCCGCAGATTTTCCATCCCTTTTAAACTACCCTAGTCGCAAGGCTCGAAAAGAAGCTAGCTTTAACATTTAAAATAAGTAGTTTCCGAGTTATCCCTATTAGTCAGTTGTGTTCAGTTGAAGTGTTAGTGTGCATTGTGGCTGATATAATAAATAATGAGCGAAATAACAGTTCCTGACACTAATTTACTTGAATTTTTTAGGACAATTGTATTATCAAGACTGACTTACGAACAAAAGTGTGATTTAAAAAACAAATGACCGACTCCCTTGCTGTCAATGAAGGACACAACCAAAAGACAGACGCATACTTACGTAATGATACTAATATTGTGATTTCTCTAAGTATGACAGGGAGTGAGCGAATGTTATACGTATATGTGTCTATTTGTTAAGAGATATGTGTAAACCGTGAAATCGTATTTTATTACGTCTCATTTGAGGTTATGCCTTATTGGTGTTACTTACGAGTTCCAACCAATCTTCGACTGCTGACTTGAAATTGACTACTATTTATTTTAAGACTGTATTTGTGTAATACATTTTCTCATATTGCATGAAAGACAACTTGAGTTAGCTTCCCCTGCTCAAAATTTCATGCTACGCCACTGTATATTAGTTATTTATTATTTATCAGATTACCTGGATAGATGCTTCACTACACACCACAAGCAAAAGACTTATTGGAAGACTCTAAAGAGATGGTAGGGAACTGTAACAGGCCACTAGGCCTACTACTTGAAAGGTTGATTATGATGATGATGATTTATTATTTTTCAAAGGCTTAAACATAAAGTGTAGTAAATTTCTACCTACATTAGTTCTACATCACAAGATAATGGTGGCTGCAATAGTATAGTATAGTATAGTATAGTATAGTATAGTATAGTATAGTATAGTATAGTATAGTAGTAGTAGTAGTAGTAGTAGTAGTAGTAGTAGTAGTAGTAGTAGTAGTAGTAGTAGTAGTAGTATAGTATTTATTAGCTGTCGTTATAGCAAATGCTAATGACATTGTCAAATTATACGTGTGAAATTATCGTGCAAAAATGAAAATTATTCTATTACAACACTAAACATAAAACAAAATGATCACAAATACTCCTTAGAGTTTACAATTGAGAGTGAAGATTATAAAAAATATGCTAATATCTAGATGAAAATTGTAACACACTGATCACAAATATTATTTGATTTGCTCCATTTATATACAATAAAACAAGAATTAACTTAACAATTAATGGGAATTTCCTAATATATTACAAAATAATAATACAATTCAGAGAAAGAAACCTAAAAAACATCTACAGCTTGATTTTCTGATTCAAAATATTCTTATACAGAATGGAATGGGTTTTTAAGAAGCCACGTCTTCACTTTGACTTTGAATATGTCAAGTTCATGGATACCACCACAAGATATGCAGAATTCAGTGTTTCCACGAACCGGACGACAACTGTGGGTGTGTCCTATGCAACAAGACATGTGATAGATACCATATCCTAGTCTGTGGGAATCGGCAGCTATCAGTCATTAAATTTGTTCAATCCAAGTGACTTTCATTTATGCACAATTTGTGCGCTTTATTATTATTATTATTATTATTATTATTATTATTATTATTATTATTATTATTATTATTAATATGTCAAGTTACACATCCTGTGGTAACATCAGCAAATAGGAATTATAATCCCTATTCGCTGGTAACATGTTAATTGTTAGAAGGCTGTGAACTGAATGGTATTGTTTTGATCTGGAGTTATAATTTAATATAGTCTTTCTTGGTAATATCATTAAGTATTTATTGTTCGAAGTGATAATATTGAAGAATACAGTTTTATTTATATAGGTGAATGTTAGTGACAGTTATTTTTCATTCCTTCAGAAGAAATTTACTTTTATATATATTTTGTGGATTTGATACATGGTTGCTAAGGACATAATTATAAATAACTTACGAAGCTTTTGCTTCTGAACAAACAATTTATAGTCTATACTTTTTTTTTTGGTGCATATTATTACCGAACTATGTCTTTTATAAATTTAAATGTTGAAATGCGTCAGTCACAATAGTGAAATACGAATATTTTGTTTGATATACAATTATCTTATAAAATGTCACAAGATAGCACAAATGAAGAAGCAGCACGTTGCCTAATTTGCAGAAAATTATGTAAATCCAATGCAGGAATAAATATACATATGGGTAAAGCCCATCCAGAAGAGAGAAGAAAAAAACTGGCACATAGGTATGCTACAACATTTTCTCATTTATCAGATTTTAATAACGCAAGCAATATTTTACCTAACAAACACATTACTGACACCTCAGCTACATATCAACAGAGTTTGCAAAAACCCCTCGAAACAACAAATCGAAATTCTGTAGTAGTTAACAATCAGGATCCTGTTCAAGTTTTCCAACAGAGTGAAGATGTAATATCTTATCCAGAAAATACACAAAGTGAGCATATAAGTTTTCATCCAATGAAAGAGTGGGAAGAAAAGCTATACCACATCCAGTCTGTAGGAACGAGTGAAATTTTGAAGCTCTAATGGAAGATGTTAGGCATTTTTTCACACAGCAAATGACTGAATTGCCAGGACCGCAACACCCAGACGTGAAGCATTATCAAGCTCGTAAAGTAAGTAAAATTAACAGTAAATGTAATTATCAAACAACATCCAATCCACAAAAGAAATCTAAGAGACAGTAAATGAAAAATAGGCAAAAATATGAGTATGAACTAACCCAGTATCAATTTTACAATCAAAGACGTAAAGTAGCAAGAAAAGTTTTACATAATTTAAATCACAAAGCTACGTGTAAAATCTCGACACGTCTGATAACCGAACATTTTGAACATGTTTTTAGTACTACAAATAATAGCTCCTCTCTTTCTGATGAGGATGAAGATTCCATACAATTTCCTGAAGATATAGTGATTACTGAGAGTGATATTCATAAAGCGTTATTTGGTATTAAAGTTGATACTTCCCCTGGACCAGACAGAATAACAGTACGCGTTTTAAGGCATCTCAAAGCTACCAAATTTCTTACACTGCTTGCAAACGTTATGCTTCATTTTAATCATGTTCCAAAATTCATGAAATTAGCACGTACAATTTTAATCCATAAAGGAGACGACGTGAACGAATTAAACATTGGAGGCCAATTACTATTCACTCCGTCATTCGAAGAGTCATTGAAAGAGCCCTTGACATTAAGCTTCGGTCTTATATTGTATTAAATGCTCATCAGAGAGGTTTTATTAATATACCTGGAACTCATATCAATGCATCTTTAATAAATGGCTGTCTTCAATCATCTAAGCTTAATAAGAAAGACTGTTGTGTCGTGTTCTTGGACGTGTCTAAAGCCTTTGATTCTGTTGGCCATGAACATATTCTTCGAGCCCTTAAATCATCTGGCATTCCGCAGAACTTGTTCAGACTTATTGGTTCCTTATTAACTAATAATACAATTCAAATAGAAACTAACCATACAAAAACCAAGCCAATAAGCGTAAAACGAGGCGTTGCTCAAGGATCTCCATTGTCTCCAATACTTTTCAATATGGCACTGAATTGCGTTCTTGAAAATTTAACAGATCATGAAATTAGCAACCAATATGGTTTTACACTTTCCAATCATCTTCAAAACCTAAGTGCTTTTGCATTTGCTGATGATTTGGCTCTCGTTGGAAAAGATGAAAAGTCAGCAACAGCTCTCATTGATATGGCTGAAAGTAAATTAGATGAACTAGGTCTTGAAATTAACACTATTAAAAGCAAGTGTATAATTCTCGAAAGAGGTGTTTTAACTAAAGGAGCTCTCATTTCACTTCATGGATCAGCCATACATAGTACTGATGATAAATCTGAAACAATTCGATATCTGGGAGTTGATTTTCGCGACAAAATATTCTTAGATAAAAAGAAAATTATAACAAATTTAACACGTGATCTTAACAATCTTACACAAACTCCATTACTGAAGCCTGATCAGAAATTGAAGATTGTGAATGAATATATATGGCCTGGGCTCATCTATCCTTTGCAATGTGCTTCACTTGATCAGCTCCCTGACATCTTCCTTAAAGATCTGGATAAAGTAATTAGAAGTGCTGTCAAAGAAATGATATCTCTTCCAGATGATACACCTAATGACATGCTATATTCTTCTAAAAAAGTACGTGGCACAGGGCTTATTAAGGCTGAATGGGAAGCTAATATTCAGCATTTTAACATCTGTAAACGACTCTCACAAGTCAGTGATGATCATCTCCTTCTTGTCAGGAATCTTGAAGAGGAGAAGAAAACTGCTCTCAAGCGCCTGAAAATTCCTGAAGCCAACATAACACCTCGAACAACTGGAATACATCAACGTGATGAATTGCGAAAGAGATCGTTTGAATCCTGGTGTCAGTTGGGGAAAGGTGTAGTCATCTATGAAGAATATCCAAGAGCCAATTCATGGGTCAGCACCAAAAGGAATTTGTCGTCTTCAGAATATATTAATGCACTCAAGATGTCCTGCAACCTTACTGCAGTGCGCTCCGTTCCTGGCAGAGCTTTCAGCACGACCCGTTGCCGTCAACCAGGCTGCAACGAGACAGAAACTCTTGGCCACGTGTTGGGCTTTTGTCGGAAAGGAGAGTTATTGCGTAACAACAGGCATCATAGAGTCCGTGGAGCTATCGCCTGTCTTCTTCGGAACAAGGGTTGGGAAGTTCATGAAGAGGTCCACTGCATTTCTGAAGACGACTCTCGCAGAAGAGCGGATATAATAGCAATAAACAGGCAACAACAAAAGGCTATTATCATAGATCCAACTATACGCATGGAGAGAGATCTAAACCAAGCTCATCAGGTTGATCAGGAAAAGAGGGCCATTTATGAACCTTGTATTCCCTACCTTAGTGCCAAGTATAACATCCTTCTCTTCGATTGGTCAGTGACAGGTTTATTTTTTGGTGCTCGGAGTTCTTTACCAAAATTTACATATAATTTTTTAAAACAATTATCAATATCATCTTTTGAAATTCAAAAAATCATCTCGCAAATTCTCAAAGATTCCCTGCAGATTATACAATTTCATTTATACCACTCAGAAGGCCTTAATTAAGGATATGCTAATTTTAAATAAAATCTTTTTTTTTATCAGTATAATTTAGTCCTCTTCTAAGATTTTATTTTACAATTGATAATCAATGGTGCTTAATTATTACACTTATTTTTATAACACTATTCATATTTAATTAATTGTATTTGTTTGCTATTCATTTCCGGATCCTCGTGGTCATCCTTAATTAAGGCCGGATGAGTTTTTCTCCCTCTCTCAGCCCAACATGTTAAGACTACTTTTAACTTTGGATAGTCTGCAAAATGGTATGTCCAGTTTTTTTTTATTCCGAGTATTATACTCATGTTTATCCATCCTACTGGTGAAGCCATAAAGATTTTTCTTGATGTAAAGAAGGAGTTCCAGAATATATTCATTAACATACTGTTAAGATGGACTCCTGTGGTTTACAATGTGCTTTGCTTGGTACTTTTGTGATAATTCTTATTGCTTTCTTCTGAATCAGTAGGACTTCAATAAGTTTATTGCTGTTCCCCACACCAGGATTCCATACTTTAATATGCTGTGAAAAAAAGCAAAATAAAATAAAATAGATGTGACAATGTAATCATATATAATGAATGTCACCATATATTTCTTCTTCCTCCTCATAATCATCATTAGGGCTCGGAAGTTGTTGAAATATCTTTTTTCTGAGTCATCACACACAATGCAGTAATGCAATATAAACCCATTTCACTTCAACAGGTACCAATATAGCCTACTTTTATTTTGCATTTTTTGGTATCTTATTGTTGTTTAGTCAACTGTCCGAAGACAGGTCTGTACCGTAAACTGGGGTAAAGAGGATCACATGTGGTAAAGTGGATCATGTGTGTATTGTTAGATAAGTCAGCGCCACATGGATCACACATGCAAAGAAAACTATTTTTAGTGGCACTTATAGAAGAAAGGTTTTCTTTTCATGTATGATCCATGTGGCGCTGCCTTATCTAGGCAATACACATATGATCCACTTTACCACATGTGATCCTCTTTACCCCAATTTACGGTACCTCAAAATGACGCCAACAAGATACCATTCATTAGGCAACCAGGTCAGAAGTGAATGGAGAAGAGTGGCCAGTTCCTTTCCTCCTGGTATTTTATTATTATCTATTGGAATTTTTTTAGAAAATGTTCTACTTTTATTGCATTTTTGCTCTTTTCCGTTTTTGAACGGACTTTTTTTTTACGATGGGTACAGATGTAGCACGTATGGGCGAATCCAGAAATGCATATAGAGTGTTAGTTGGGAGGCCGGAGGGAAAAAGACCTTTGGGAAGGTCGAGACGTAGATGGGAGGATAATATTAAAATAGATTTGAGGGAGGTGGGATATGATGATAGAGACTGGATTAATCTTGCACAGGAGAAGGACTGATGGGATGCTTATGTGAGGGCTGCAATGAACCTCCGGGTTCCTTAAAAGCCATTTGTAAATATGTAAGTAAGTAGTCATAGTCTATATTCGATAGCCTACTGCAGATTGCTTACGCAATTCGATAGTGTCGTACAGGAATTTTCCGTGTGGTTGCATCAGCCTTGACTCCTGGTCACGTGTGTTAACATGCTTTCCCCAGTTCAACTCAACAAAATAAATACTGCAGCCACAGTGGCTGCCTGCAGTCAGCATATTTTATCTGACATGGAGGGCAAAAGGAACTGGCCACCCTACCCCATTATCTCCTGGCCTAGTTGCCTCGTGAGTGATGCCTTGGTGGTGTCACTTGTGGGGCCAGATCTGTCTTCGGACAGTTGACTAAACAACAAACAAGTGAACACGTAAAAATGCCGAAAGTAAAGTAATCATGGAGCCTTCAAACCCGAGACCCTACAAATGGTGATGGACGACTCTTTACTGTAATGCTGACTAAGAAGTATGTCTGGGAATTTCAGTTGCTCCTAATATATTTAAATGTGCATTGGTGGGATTCAGAGAAATTCAGTAATAATAATAATAATAATAATAATAATAATAATAATAATAATGATAGAATAAATAAATAATAATAATAATGATAATAATAATGATAGAATAAATAAATAATAATAATAATAATAGAATAAATAAATAATAATAATAATAATAATAATAATAATGATAGAATAAATAAATAATAATAATAATAATAATAATAATAATAATGATAGAATAAATAAATAATAATAATAATAATAGAATAAATAAATAATAATAATAATAATAATAATAATAATAATAATAATAATAATGATAGAATAAATAAATAATAATAATAATAATAGAATAAATAAATAATAATAATAATAATAATAATAATAATAATGATAGAATAAATAAATAATAATAATAATAATAATAGAATAAATAAATAATAATAATAATAATAATAATAATAATAATAATGATAGAATAAATAAATAATAATAATAATAATAATAGAATAAATAAATAATAATAATAATAATAATAATAATAATAATAATGATAGAATAAATAAATAATAATAATAATAATAGAATAAATAAATAATAATAATAATAATAATAATAATGATAGAATAAATAAATAATAATAATAATAATAGAATAAATAATAATAATAATAATAATAATAATAATAATAATAATGATAGAATAAATAAATAATAATAATAATAATAGAATAAATAAATAATAATAATAATAATAATAATAATAATAATAATAATAATGATAGAATAAATAAATAATAATAATAATAATAATAATAATAATAATGATAGAATAAATAAATAATAATAATAATAATAGAATAAATAAATAATAATAATAATAATAATAATAATAATGATAGAATAAATAAATAATAATAATAATAATAATAGAATAAATAAATAATAATAATAATAATAATAATAATAATAATAATAATAATAATAATAATGATAGAATAAATAAATAATAATAATAATAATAATAGAATAAATAAATAATAATAATAATAATAATAATAATAATGATAGAATAAATAAATAAATAATAATAATAATAATAATAATAATAATAATGATAGAATAAATAAATAA
The DNA here is from genome assembly GCF_040183065.1 of Periplaneta americana. Classification (NCBI taxonomy): domain Eukaryota; kingdom Metazoa; phylum Arthropoda; class Insecta; order Blattodea; family Blattidae; genus Periplaneta; species Periplaneta americana. The sequence goes on along the minus strand of NC_091129.1, from coordinate 7,386,511 downwards.
TAATAATAATAATAGAATAAATAATAATAATAATAATAATAATAATGATAGAATAAATAAATAATAATAATAATAATAGAATAAATAAATAATAATAATAATAATAATAATGATAGAATAAATAAATAATAATAATAATAATAGAATAAATAAATAATAATAATAATAATAATAATAATAATAATAATAATAATAATAATAATAATAATGATAGAATAAATAAATAATAATAATAATAATAGAATAAATAATAATAATAATAATAATAATAATAATAATAATAATGATAGAATAAATAAATAATAATAATAATAATAGAATAAATAAATAATAATAATAATAATAATAATAATAATAATAATGATAATGATAGAATAAATAAATAATAATAATAATAATAATAGAATAAATAAATAATAATAATAATAATAATAATAATGATAGAATAAATAATAATAATATATTATTATTATTATTATTATTATTATTATTATTATTATTATTATTATTATTATTATTATTATTATTATTATTCGTAAAATTAATAGTTCGGCTGATTGTCAAATTCTTCAAAATGACATTAATTCAATTTTACAATGGTCTGTTGAAAATGGAATGAAAATTAATCAATCCAAAACTTTTGTTATTTCCTTCTCACGGAAAACTACTTCCCAAAAATTTAATTATTCTCTTAGTAATATCGTAATTACTAAGAAAGATTGTATTAGAGATCTTGGTGTCTTACTTGATTCAAAATTATATTTTCATGATCATGTGCAATATATTTATACCCATTCATTAAGAATGCTTGGTCTAATTAGATCTATAACTTATTCTTTTTCTACTCCTATGTGTTTATTAATTTTATACTATACATTGGTTAGATCCAAGCTTGAATATGCATCTGTTGTATGGAACTCCATTACTTCCACTGACTCGGATAAATTAGAGAATATTCAAAGAAAATTTATTTCCTTGTGTTCTTATAGATTTTTACGAAATTCCGATTATAACTATGAGATTAATTGCAAATATTTCAATTGCGGTAGTTTGTTTACCAGACGTCAGGATCTTGATTATTTATTTTTTTGTAAAGTCATTAAGGGTGATATTGATTGTGAATCTTTCATAAGCAATATCAGTCTTCGTATTCCTGCTAAAGGTTTAAGATTTCATAAATTGTTTTATAATAGGAACTCTAAATCTCTCTCTCCGGTCTGCAGATGCATTAAATATGCTAATTTGCATGGATTCAACTTGGATCCATTTAATGTGTAGTATATCTGAGTTTTAACTCACTGATCTTATTTTAATAATTATTTGTCCATTTTATTTCTTGCATTTGGTCAATTGTTTAATGTAGACCATTCCATTATTTCAATTATCTCATTGTACTAATTTTATAATTTTATAATTATTATTTGATCATTGATTTATGTAGACCATTATATTGTTTGTATTTCATCTCATTGCCATTTTCTATCATTCATTCTCATCATCATTTGTTGTTTTGTTCTGTTTTTTATCGTGCAAAACTGTAATTGGCCTTGTGCTGTTGTTTTTGTCACGTTAATATTCTAAATAAATAAATAAATAAAATAAATAAATTATTATTTATTATCGTGGTCTTTTTTTTTTTACTTTACTGACTGACCTCTCCAATGACAACAAAACGAAACTTCAACGTGCTCGTAATTTGTGTGTACTGTACGTTTTGTAAGCAATGTTCGTAAATATGATCACATTACCCCATCCCTGGAAGCAATAGGTTGTCTTAAACTAGATAAGAAAAGAAATTTACATTCACTTCTCTTTCTCTTCGAAATCTTGAACTCTTCTATTCCTTCGTACCTGTCGTCTCGCTTCACTTACCTTTCTTCCCACCACAATCTGAACACACGCTCTCGTCATGAAACAATACTAACAATACCATCCCATCGCACCTCCTCATACTCATCCTCTTTCACAATAGCCCTGCCAAGACTCTGGAATTCGCTACCTGCTAGCATCGGGGACTGTCGAAATGAAATTGAATTCAAACGCAAACTAACTAGGCACTTGGTCAGTAATTGATTTCTTGTAAATAGTTTCCTTAATCTATCACAAAATATTTCAATATCCAGTAATTCCATCACTATACAATTTTGTTATTCTAGGTTTAATTTGTAATTTAGTAAATATAAAATATTCTTTGTTTTTCTATGATAAATTATCTAGCTTTAATTAGTCAGGTAATCTTTTCGTACTTCGATTTCTATTGTAATTGTAATTGTAAATTTAATACTAATTGTAATTTTATTCTTCATATTATAGTTGTAATCTCCTGGTAGAGGGGCAGAGAATGCCTGACGGCCTGATCTCTACCAGGTTAAATAAATAAATACTACTAATACTACTACTTTGTCATATTTTTAGAACCTTGAGGTCATTTTATAGGTCATTTTTCTGTGATTTTTATATCATGAACTTCCGATTCTTAATTGTTGTTCATTCTCTCCGTGTGTAGATTTCGTCTGCTTCTAAATTTGGTTTTGGTGCTTGGTTTTTCTTAATTTGTTTTAAATATTGTGCCCGTTCTTTTGTAAAATGTCATGTTTGCCTATATTTTATACTTTTCATTTTCTCATAAACACTGAACTAATTTTTGTTTGGAAGTTCTTCCATTTTAAAATTCATTATTCTGTTTCATAGAATATTAAACAAGTTTGACCTATTGTAAATACTTCATATTACTTTGAAGCTTTGTTTTGTTAGGTTTCATGGTTTGTGATTTAAATAGAGATTTTACAATGAAGGATTTTCTGTACGAGTGATAAACACATTTATGCCTAGACAGTTAATTAATCAATCAGTAAATCAACTAATCAAACATTCAGTCAATCAGTTCCGTCCAAAATCTACTATGTGTTTTTAAAAAGATTTTTCAGGAAAAAAGGAAAAAACATTGTCACTTTCAAGTCTCATGGTTTTCAAAACTACTTTCGGTATAATTTCAAGCATTACATGATAAATGATGAAATGATATGGAAAGTAGGCTAATTTGGAATATAAAGGAAATTAAAAGAGACAATACTTTTTCTTTTTCCTGCAAAAGCTTTTTAAAAATACAGTGGATTTCAGAGGCGCAATGACGATTTATTGTGTTAATGTAGGTAGTCTTCAGTAAATTACGTTACCGGTAGTTTATTTGTAGACACTAATAATAATAATAATACTTACTTACAAATGGCTTTTAAGGAACCCGAAGGTTCATTGCCGCCCTCACATAAGCCCGCCAGCGGTCCCTATCCTGTGCAAGATTAATCCAGTCTCTATCATCATACCCCACCTCCCTCAAATCCATTTTAATATTATCCTACCATCTACGTCTCGGCCTCCCTAAAGGTCTTTTTCCCTCCGGTCTCCCAACTAACACTCTATATGCATTTCTGGATTCGCCCATACGTGCTACATGCCTTGCCCATCTCAAACGTCTGGATTATAATAATAATAATAATAATAATAATAATAATAATAATAATTCTTTATTTATACTGGCAGAGTTAAGGCCATAGGGCCTTCTCTTACACTCTACCAGGTCACAAAGTATACAAGCAGTTAAAATTTAACAAAGAGTTAAAGAAAAGAATACTAACAAATTACAAAAAAAAATAAATAAATAAATAATAATAATAATAATAATAGCATAATAAAATCGACACTAAACAACATGAAAATAATACCGTAATAGAAAAAAGAAAGTAAAATACATTGGAATATAATAAAAGCAACTCATTTAGTACAAATGGTTAATATGGAAAACGTAAGGAAGAATATAACAAAATGGAATGTAATAAAATAATAATAAAAAAGAAAAGAAATACGAATATTAAATAAAATTCACAACAAAAAGGCTATGCTAATAAATTCATCGGCTGATAAAGAGAACAAAAAGGGGAAAGGAAGGAAAGAAATATATAGCCTATATTTTTACAAAACTATCGCAGAGAAAAGGGCTTATAACTGAAAGGAATCTGAATTGAAAAAGTGCAATTTTAATTTGTTTTTGAAACTAGACAAAGTCCGACAGTCTCTGACATGTTGTGGTAGAGAGTTCCAGAGATGAGGTGCAGAGACCGTGAAAGATGAAGAGTAGAAGGATGTTCTGTGTTTAGGAATGGAGAGTGTGATATGGTGTTGTGAGCGAGTATCTATTTCGTGATATGAGGACAAATGTTGAAAACGAGAAGCTAAGTAGCTGGGGGTAGAGGTTTGAAGAATATTGAAGAGTAAAGTGAGAGAGTGAATAATTCTTCGCTCTTTGAGACGGACCCAGGACAGCATATTTAGTGAAGGTGTGATACGGTCAGATCTACAGACGTTGCAAATAAATCGAACACATGCATTATGAACACGCTGTAGTCTGTCTGTCAGTCTCATGTTAAGGTCAGTGTAGAGAGTGTCACAGTAATCAAAATGAGGCATCAAGAGCGACTGCACTAAATTCTTCTTGAGAAGCAATGGAAGGAAATTTCGAATTCTTTTTAGTGCGTGAATTTTCATAAAAATTATTTTACATGTGTGTGTGATTTGAGTATTCCAACTATCCCGTAGTAATAAATTACTAACTAATGTTTTATGTTTTCAGGTACGAAATCAGGACCAACCCTTCTTTTGTGGTGACACCTTCAACAACAGAACTCTACTCTTCACCAGCTTCATGTCGAGAGAGTGAAGGCCACTGGAGTGGTGTATTTCCTATAGAAACTGGTGAGAGCTGTCCTGTTAACCAATACTATTATTCTGGATTTGTGGCCATTCAAGCTCTCTTTGATTTCACCAAAATCAGGGTGAGTTATGTATATACATAATGTGTATGTTTTCAGAAACCACTGTGTTAATCAATGAGTAAGAAATTTTTCAAATATGTAGTTGCAATATTTAGTAACATTGTTCTCTGGCTGATAATGACAATCCACGCATAAATTCGATGATCTTACATTCCAGTAGATCTCAGTATGTTGTTCTAAATCAGAAAATTAAATCTAAGAACAAAAGAGGACTATAGTCAAGCACTCCATAAGTTTTTTAAAGAGAAAGAAAACACTACGGTACTTTATTGTTGAGTCTTTTATACATACTAGGTTCAAAAAGTTCCCGGAATTTGCTAGTATCATAGAAACAACGTACCTTAAACACTATTCTACAGCATTCCCTTCAAAATAGTTGCCTTCCGCAACAACACACTTTTGCCAACGCGTGTAGAGTTCCTGGAAGCAGGCCTGGAAGCCATTTTGTGAAACCCGTCTTAGTGCTCTCGTCGCGTTTGCGATAACCTCTTCAGCATTGAATCTCCGTCCTTTCAGACGGGGAAACAGAAAGTAATCAGCTGGTGAGAGATCAGGAGAGTATGGTGGGTGATCCAAAGCAGTTATGTTGTGCCTGGCAAGAAAATTCTTTACAATAATTGCGCGATGAGCAGGTGCATTGTCATGCATAAGGAACCAGTTGTTTTCTACCCACTTTTCTGGACGTTTCCTTCTCACTGCGTCCCGGAGGCGACGGAGGATTTCTACGTACAATTCTTTCGTTACAGTACGAACTTCTGGAATGAACTCATGGTGGATGAGACCCTGAGAATCGAAGAAAACTTCCAACATAACTTTGCCTTTGGAAGTATCCCTAGGAAATTTTTGCTTCCGAGGAGGTGTTTTCGATTTCCACTCAAATGACTGTCGTTTAGGGACTGGGTCGTACAAGTAGCACCAAGTTTCATCACCAGCAATAATTTTGTTTAAGAAATCACCATCTTCATCAGCCATACTGATCATGTCCCCAGCAAGAGTCATTCTTGTTTCTTTCTGTTCTGCCGACAACATTTTCGGAACTAACTTCTGAGACACGTAATGCATGTTGAGATGCTTGTGAAGAACATTGTGTACACTTCCGACTGATATTCCGACCTCTGCTGCTATCTCTTTTATGGTTTTACGTCGGTCGTCCCTTACAACATTACGCACACGCTGAGCGATTGCTTCATTTGTTGCAGTTGTTGGTCGGCCGCTGTGTACGTCATCTTTGATGCTATCGCGGCCACCAGAAAAGCGTTTATACCAGGCGTACACTTGAGTTTTTTTCATTGCTGCTTCGCCATATGCTTCTTCCAACAATCTTAATGTCCCTGCAGGAGTTTTGTGTAACAAAACACGGAATTTGATGTTTGTACGTTGCTCTGTGGACATAATTACAAAATGCGACGAACAAACAAAACACTATGATAAATAATTGCCTACAACTCAAAACCAACAATCGCCATTATCAACAAACTTTAAGGAAATGACATCATGAATGTTACCAACAAAACAAATGTATAATATCCCTTGTTATATATTAATACGAAAAATGGTAGTAAAATTCCGGGAACTTTTTGAACCCAGTAGTATAACACAGCATGTACGACTTACCAGCTTTATGACCAGTCATAATGTGTGTGTTTGGTGGAGAGATCTGACTTGGTCTTAAAGCAGTCACATCCTTAAACCAACAAATACCCTTTAAACTTTATAACTTTTAGTTAAACAACCTTATAATATTTGAAACAATTTAAACTACCAAAGTATACCAAATTACATCTGTTTGAACAACTTTAAAAATTGACAACAATATCTTTGGATAATAATAATAATAATAATAATAATAATAATAATAATAATAATAAATTTAGCTTCCCTTATGAAAAGGTTGCCAGATTTGACAAGGCGTATTACATATAATTTGGAAACACACCTAAAAGGTAAAATGATATACACATTTGAAACGGTTAGGGAATCGAATATACAAAATGTCAGACAAATTTACACCTAAGTAGCGTTTGTGCCCATTTACAGTTAAGAAAGAGAAAAAAAATATCATCAGATAGGTTAGAATGATTTGAATGCCATATACCGCGAGAAAAATAATAGTACGGATTGATTGGCATTGATATCTAAACCAATCAACAGCCATCGGTTAAGATAACTTGAAATTTCCATTATCACTCCCATACAAGTGATTTCTCAATATCTGAACCGATCCTTTGAGGGTCCTATTGGCTATTTCCTTCACAATGCTGTGTGTTAGCCCCAGGTTTTTACATTTGTTGGCAAAGAAGGAGGGTATGGTACCTCGTGCTCCCACCATCAGACCTATTACATCAATGTGGGACAGGCTATATTTATCTTTATAGAACGGGATTGTTGGTTCATAGATCAGTTTCTTTTCACTGTCCACCTCATGCGGTTGATCTGCATGTGTCTCAAATCTGATGGTGGGATCGAGAATGTATGCCGAATTGTTCTTAATGGCAATGATATCAATTCGCCGAACACTTCCTTGTAGCTGTAAAATTAGAATTCAGTCTTTCAGGATTTCCTTTATCTCATATCTCAACACAATTAGCACATGATCCTTTTTGTTTTCAGCTGGATTCAGAAAAAATGGACATTGAAGTGCCGCATATTATGCTTGAATTATTTCCAAAAGAAGCGTACACAGGAGGTAAGTAAATTTGATATTGAAGACTGTTCTTCTGTTTGTATTTAAAATATTGCTCTCAAAACAGCTTAGTTAAAATGTATGGTTATTCAAAATGCAAGAAAGATTTGTAATTCCTGTAATATTGTTAAAAGTAAAATAATTCAGTTTTGTTCATAAAGAGTTAAGTTTAGTCAAGTATAGAGCATTTTCAAAAGTTCAGATATCGTCCCATATGTCTATTAGTAGGTACCTCCTTTCTAAGAAATGAACAGCATTCAGGAGAATATCCTGTAGATTCTTTTTATTGCAAGCTTCTACAGGGATGACTAATTGCGTGGTCCATACCTCAATCCAGAGTTATGAATATTCTCGCTGTGCTGGAACAATCTCTGTTATGAATAATTTCAAGGAAAAATTGTTCTGGGGCAGGGTATCGATCCCGGGACCCTTCACTTAGCGCACAAATGCTCTACAGACTAAGCTACCCCAGAAACTATACACGACACCATCACAATTTTTCCTTTATAACCACACAACTCAAATGGGCTGACAAGATGCCAGAACCCAACTTTGAGTGCACACAAATTCTGTCCGACTTAAATTGTGGCTTTCTGTTAACATACCTCCAGTAACGAATGTATTATGAAAATCTGGCTTTCAGGTAGTAGCTCCCTGTAAAGCAGGTTTGAATAATTTCAAGGAAAAATTGTTCCAGGACCGGGTATCAATCCCGGGACCCCTCGCTTAGCGCATGAATGCTCTACAGACTAAGCTACCCCAGGAACTATACACGACACCGTCACAATTTCCTTGATATAATTCAAACCTGCTTTACAGGGAGCTACTACCTGAAAGCCAGATTTTCATAATCTCTGTTATATTCATAGTAACACTGAATAAAGCCATTTCGCATTTGTAGAGGCAAAAGCAAAATCATCATTTTCTGGTATTAATGTCCATAGAAACACACAACTTACTAAAGAATATGATTTGCTGCCTATTTACAGTATGTCATTTGCCAAAACACCAGTAATGAAACAATTGAAACAGGAGTTTCTGTGTAAATATAATAAATAATCTTTTTTGATGTTTGAATAACCCTATACTAATACTTCAAGATCAGAAATTCAGAAATTGGTAGCATCGCAACAACCTGTCGACAGGTGCATAGCTTTACTATGCTGCAAATCTATACGTAGAACTACGTGTATGAGCCTTTAAGATCCCAGGGAGTACTATTTTTCCAAGAATTGACAGAACACATTGTCATTCTTTTCCAATTGTCTTTATGCTTATTCTTTTTTGTGTAAAACTATAGCCCTAGCATACATATGTAAAATAGGGCTACCCCCCATTGGAGATACAATAATAATAATAATAATAATAATAATAATAATAATAATAATAATAATAATAATAATACTTACTTACTGGCTTTTAAGGAACCCGTAGGTTCATTGCCGCCCTCACATAAGCCCGCCATTGGTCCCTATCCTGAGCCAGATTAATCCAGTCTCTACCATCATATCCTACCTCCCTCAAATCCATTTTAATATTATCTTCCCATCTACGTCTCGGCCTCCCCAAAGGTCTTTTTCCCTCCGGCCTCCCAACTAACACTCTATATGCATTTCTGGATTCGTCCATACGTGCTACATGTCCTGCCCATCTCAAACGTCTGGATTTTATGTTCCTAATTATGTCAGGTGAAGTATACAATGCGTGCAGCTCTGCGTTGTGTAACTTTCTCCATTCTCCTGTAACTTCATCCCTCTTAGCCCCAAATATTTTCCTAAGAACCTTATTCTCAAACACCCTTAATCTCTGTTCCTCTCTCAAAATGAGAGTCCAAGTTTCACAACCATACAGAACAACCGGTAATAATAATAATAATAATAATAATAATAATAATAATAATAATAATAATAGTAATAATAATAATAAATTTTCAGTAAATACAAATACTATGAAGAGAAGCACAAATATAAAAGATACGGTATATACAGGGTGTCTACACCAAAATTCTCTATTTTCATTTTGCTCTCAATACCAAAGAAATGAAGATAAAGGAATTTTATTCACAAATATAAGTCGTGTGAGGTATTAAGTTTGTAACAAAAAAAGACACACTGCCACGTTAGCCCCTGCGTTGACACAAAGGATATCTAGGGATGGTACCAATGACTTCCACAATCCAGACACGGAGGAACATGATCAGAGAAGACTGTCACAAGAACGACGTACCTGGACATGCTGCAGATGTAAGCCTTCCCCCAGGTTATGGTTTCAACATGATAGAGGTCAAATGACTTTATTGTCAAATGCCTGGCATTAGAAAACAACAACACAGTTTCAACATGATTTTGCTCCACCCCACTGGTCGCTGGATGTGTGGAGCGCATTCCCAGGTGTTGGATAGGACGAGATGGACCCCTGAATTGGACTCCACGTTCTCCTGACATCAGGCTGATGGATTTTTTTTTTTTTTTTGGTATGTGAAGGACAGGAGGGCGGCAGGGTAGCTCAGTTGGTAGAGCAGCTGGACTGAAAGGTCTGGGGTTCAATCCCAGGTTGTAACAGGATTTTTTTTTTCGTTGCAAAACTTTCAGAACGGCCCCGAGGTTCACTCAGCTTCCTATAAAATTGAGTACCGGGTCTTTCCCGGGGGTAAAGGGCGGTCAGAGCGTGGTGCCGACCACACCACCTCATTCTAGTACCAAGGTCATGGAAAGCATGGGGCTCTACCTCCATGCCCCCCAAGTGCCTTCATGGCATGTTACAGGGATACCTTTACCTTTACCTTTTTTTTATGTGAAGGACAGGATGTACACTACTAAAGTGCGGGAGCTTCAAAACTTCTGTGCCCGGATTGTGAAAGCCATTGGTACCATCTCTCCGAGCATGTTGGACAGAAATCGAATGCAAACTAGACATCCATCGTGCCACCAAAGGGGCTCACATGGCAGTTTGTGATTTTTTGTTACAGACTTAATCCCTCATAAAACTAAAGTTTGTGAATAAAATTCTCTTATTTTTATTTCTTTAGTATTTGTAGCTAGATAAAAATAGGACATTTCGGTGGAGACACCCTGTATTATTCATTATTATTAAGCAGATTTTATGATGTTAACATCTTTCTGCGCCCAGTTAGAGTTCTGTCACTTTTCTCCGACATTCCTATCATTCCAGTCTTCATCCCCAAGTACTTTCTTCCACATGCTGCTGAAAATTCCACCTTCTATGTGATCCTTATAGGATGAAGATAAATGTAAACAAGACGAAGACCATGGTTGTCGGAAGAAAAATAAAGAAGGTAACCATATGAATACAGTACTGAACGAGGTAGTAAAGAACAGCTTCAAGTACTTGGGGTGTACTATAAGCAGTAACATGAACTGCTGTCAGAAAGTCAAAACGAGGATAGCAATGGCAAGGGAAGCTTTCAATAAAAAATGGAGCATCTTCTGCGGACCTCTGGAAAAACAACTAGGGAAGAGATTAGTGAAGTGCTTTGTGTGAAGCGTGGCATTGTATGGGGGTGGAAACATGGACATTATGAAGAAGTGAAGAGAAGCGAATAGAAGCATTTGAAATGTGTTTATAGAGAAGAACTGAGCGTGTGAAGTGGACGGACAGAGTAAGAAATTAAGCTTATTGGAAAAAGTGGATGAAGAAAGAATGATGCTGAAACTGAAACTGGTTGGGTCACTGGCCGAGAAGAAACTGCCTACTGAAGGACGCACTGGAAGGAATGGTGTACAGAAGAAGAGTTTTGGGCAGATGAAAATATCAGAGGATATGTTGTTGTTGTTTTCTAATGCCAGGCATTTGACAATGAAGTCATTTGACCTCTTGCACTCCAATATTTTTCAAAGATGTTATCATGACCAGCCACTGAAGCACAGATTTTGAGATGTTCCGAATCCAGAGGATATACAACATTAAGAAATGTGGATATGGAGAAGAATGGAATGTGTGAAGTGGACAGACGATAAGAAATGAAGCTGTGTTGGAAGGAGTGGGTGAAGAAAGAATGAAGCTGAAACTGATCAGGAAGAAGAAAAGGAATTGGTTGGGTCACTGGCTGAGAAGAAACTGCCTACTGAAAGATGCATTGGAAGGAATGGTGAACGGGAGAAGAGTTTGATGCAGAAGAAGATATCAGATGATAGACGACATTAAGATATATGGATCATATGAGGAAACAAAAAGGAAGGCAGAAAATAGGAAAGATTGGAGAAAGCTGGGTTTGCAGTGAAAAACCTGCCCTTGAACAGAGTGATCTTCAGTTGTCTCATTCCTTTTCTATCAGGTGGAACCCATTCCAGTATTTTATTTGGCAATTTATCCTTTGTCATTCTTTTCACGTGTCCCTACCATTTTCGCAATTTTTCGTGAAGTCTATTAATGTATCTTGAACCTTCACTTCTTCTCTTCCCACATTGTTCCTTGCTCTTTCTCTTCTAGAAATTCTTGCAGAGCTCTGCCAAAGATCCATATCTGTCGAAAATAATCTTGATTTTGTTCTGAATTTTAACTCCCATGCTCCGTATTTATTGTATTTGTTATAACAGTATTAAAAATTATTGTAGTTTTTGTTTTAATACTTACATTCCGAGCTCACATATAAATATAAAAGAATACATGATGCTGATATTTTTAATGAAACTGTATTATTCTTACAGACTGGATGGTGGCATTCCGTGTGGTAATTCCTTTGTATATGGTGATGGCTCTGTCACAATTCATAACTTATTTATTAATTCTTATCGTTGGGGAAAAGGAGAACAAAATCAAGGAAGGAATGAAAATAATGGGACTTCGTGATTCTGTTTTCTGGTAAGAAAAAGTATATTTCTGTGTAATTATTTGAGCCATTTGCTTAAAATATTAATGTATGTTTATTTTCTTATTTTACACATTTCTACATATTTGAAGCCATTTCATTTACTTTGTAATTTGTAGTAAAAATGTTTTACCGTATTCGACTTTCGGTTTCATTTTAAGTTGTTGCAGATAATATTAATTCATATGGCAGTTGTTACAAGTTATGAAGTGGAAGTTCGTGAACTTCATATGCTGTTAATTTACATGCCTTTATACAGGGTGAGCAGCTTAAAACTGGTCTTCCCTTTACAGCCACATGAGGAAAAAAAATGAAAATGCAAAACACCCCTGTATTATTCGCTTTATTCGTGAAATTTAACATATTAACTCGTATAGAATATGTTGAAAGTGAGCTCTCTGTGCAACAGTGCATTTTTGTGTTCGAGTAAACATGTTGAAATACACTTAAAGCAAAACAGTACAATCACATGCCAAGATAATGCTTCAGATATCAACATTTAGTTCGTTCAAAATTGGGTATTTATCTCGTAAACTATACCTTTCAAGAAGTCCCGCTGATGAGTCATATATATGTATAAACAAATCCGGGGAACGTGCAGGCCACATCTTTGTCACATCGTTCTGGGGAAGTCTCGTGAAAGTGGGACAGTGAATCACGAGTTGTGCGACATGTTGCTTCGTCTTGTTGAAAGTAGTTCTCATGTAGAATTCTTTAAAAATTTTGATATAGCTGCGCTGTATTTACAGAATGTGTACTTTAACCCTCATTACTCATGATTGACTTACACCACTTCTGCTCTGAACGGCTCATATCCATATCACTATATTCTGAACTTGTTACATAACAAAGTTTTTTGCCTCATATTACCTTTTAACTATTTTAACATTCACTATGAAGATGAACTGTACAATCAACATCATATTTCTTTGATGAGTGAATTTGCTCCAGAAATGTTGGCCTTTCTTTCAGGAAGCTATAAAAGTCCATGCAAGACACATTTTTGAAATGACATTTTGTGATTAACATGGTCTTTATTGAATTCATTAAGGTGATATCTGATGGAAACAATATAGAATTAATGAATATTTTACGTGATTATTAAATAAAATGAAAGAAAAAGAAATATTTCAACAATAATTTAGGGACGCCATTTAAAAAAAAAAACAGGACATTTGTCATCCCGAGCATACTGTACTTTCCTTGGGACAGAGGACAAGAGGCTGAAAAAAGGGACAATCCCTTTAAAAATGGGACGTCTGGTCGCCCTATCATATTACATTGTAGGTCTGATTAAGGGGAGAGGATGGTATTTTTGATGAAAAATGACTAAATTTTCACAAAAAGAAAAATATTCTTTAAAATACCCTGTGATATGTGTGGATCGCCATTTTTAAACTTCCTGCATTATGGATTTTTAAATCGCTCGCCCACTTTTATTGTTGTTTCCGGTAAATTAAATTTTCAAAAATTGTTTTTTCTTTAAAATACCCTTTGATATGTGTGGAATGCATTGCATAACATTTTGTGGGTATTTGTGCCCTTATCGGATGTTGAGACTCATTTTTAAATTTCCTGCGCTATGGATTTTTAAATCACACGCCCGCTTTTATCGATTTCCAGTAACTTCATTTTTTTTGCTACATTGCCAGACAAAATGGATATAATATCTGGACTATTAAAGATACATGCATGAAATTTAGAACACACATTCTTTAGACTATTAGAAAACTTTTCTCTGTAACAGAATTTTGTTAATTGATTTCATTTTAAAAATACGTCCGTTTGTTTGCAAGAAAGGAAATCAGAAAATTGTTACCGTACTAAATTTTAATTGTTTATTTTACAAACGTAATAATAATAATAATAATAATAATGTTTTATTTTCGCTGGCAGAGTTAAGGCCATAAGGCCTTCTCTTCCACTCAACCAGCCTTAATCAATACAATACATAAATTTAAATTACAAATATTTTCATTACACTTAAAAGGTTCTCCAGCAATAATCTTCACTACACATTTATTTAAATTTAGTTAAATCTATAAGGTAAAGTAGTAACTTAATTTATGAGCTAATTTAATTCAATGAATTATAATTAATTTAATATTTGAGATAGCTAGTAAAATGATGAAAATTAATTTAATATAAGCTTACTAGGACTATGTTACAGGGAGAATATATATATTTCTATTTCTATAATGAGAATATTAATGTAATTGCCATTAGAGGTTTTGTAAATCTATTTAGAGAAATTAAAGATAATAATAATAAGAATGGACAGATGTTAGTTTCATTATAAGTAACAAATATTAATCAGCAATTCATCTGTTAAGTAAGAATTTATGTAATTTTGACCTAAATGAAGCTATTGTCCAACAACCCCTTATATCATTCGGAAGCGAGTTCCAATTTCTAGCAACTGAAACTGTATAGGATGAAGAATATAAAGATGTCATGTGGTAGGGTATAATGAGTAAATTGTTATAATGAGATCTTGTACTTAGCTGATGATATGCGGATAAATTTTGAAAACGAGAAGCCAAATATATTGGGGTAGCGGTGCTCAGAATTTGAAATAAGAGAACAAGAGAATGCAGGACTCGTCGATCGCTTAGCCTTAGCCAAGACAGAGTTTGGAAAGACGGGGAAACATGATCATACTTACGAATATTACAAATATAACGGACGCACGCATTATGCACACGTTGTAGCCTGTTGCTCAAATTTGCATTTAGGTTACTTAATATAATATCGCAGTAGTCAAAATGTGGCATCACGAGTGTTTGTAGGGACTAATATCAAAATTCTGTTGCAGACAGTTTGTCGAACATACTTTTACAAATACATTGCAAAAACTGTTTGAATCTATGTTTAAAAACGGTTTAGATATATCGGTTTTAGTACAATCCTGCATTGGGTATATTTTTTCAAATTTGGGTCCCCAAATATTTTTTTTTTTTTCAAAATATTTTTATTTGGTTGAGTTTCCACAGCTATGAGCTCTCTACATACAAAAAATTAATAATTTACACCAAATAGGAAAAAAGTTTTAAAAAATACCATCCTCTCCCCTTAAGTAATAAAGATGGAAGACAAACAGAAGTTGTATCGAACTTGCAATGTACACGCTTTGTTTTCTAGTTTGCTTTGTGTGTTGATTGTGCTTTGTATGTGCACACAGGTTATCCTGGTTTATAATCTACGGCGTGTTTGTGCTGTTTTTGACCGTCATCAGTTCGATTCTGCTGTTCACACTACGGGTGTTCCAGCACACAAACTTCCTGCTCATCTTCCTGCTAATCCTGTTGTACAGCCTTTCCATCATCATGTTTGGCTTCATGCTCACCCCCTTCTTCGACAAGGCCCGGGTAAGTGCTTGCTTGTGTTATGCTTTCAGCCAGTTGTCTAACTTCCTTAACACTGTAAGTGTGGAATGATCGAACATTGATGTTATCAAATATGATATTACGTTAAAACTTGTTAAACTAACAGCTTTTCATTATTAGCCCAGGGCTGGGCACATCACGTGATTCTGAGAAATGAGCGCTGTGTGCGTTAAAGAGCGCGTCTCGCGAGCGCTGTGACGTATGCATACTGTACGTCATTTAGTATCGGTGCAGTGGTGACTCTGCAGTATGATGGCGAACTTTGAAGACGGAGCTTCCGCTCATACACTAAAGCGGCCCTCTACTACCAATGCTTTTAATGTATCATGGGAGGAGGAGTTCTTTTTGGTAGATAGCAGTGGATTAGCAAAGTGTTTAATTTGTCATAAAACACTCCAACTGATTAAGAGGTTCAATATCCAACGGCATTATTCTTTACAACATGCTACTGAATATGACAAATATGTTGGTAATGAACGCCATAAATTAATACAACTTAAAGAAAATGTTTCTCAGGTACATTATATTAGAGTATCTATTTGATATTTGCATTGCATTATAGGTTATTATACACTCAGTAATATATAATTTTAAATTATACAAGTATTATGGTATGTAATATATAATATTATATATCATGAACTGTAATATACTATACTATGATATATCATAATATTTGTATAATTTAAAATTACATATTACTAAATGTACTATAATAACTTATAATGCAATATAAATATCGAATAAATA